>NW_026892549.1:63937500-64245237 GCF_033815535.1 Pezoporus flaviventris
GCCCCTTCACTCGGCGGCGCCCCGCAGCGGGGCCGCTCACCTGCCCGCCTCCCCGCGGGGCGTCGGAGCGAGCCCGTGCCTGCCCCGGGGCCTGGCGGCCGCCCCGCTCCGCTCCGCTCCCGCGCGGGTGGGGCTCTGCAAAAAACCGTTCTCTGATTTGCGTAACCGACATCTACACGTGTCCTCAAGTGACCCGGGGCGCTACAGGTCGCCTGGGGCTTCCTCCTTCTTCATCGCGCTCGGAGCGGCCGGGCGGCAGCTGCCACCCTTGACCCCCGGTGTGGCAGCGGTATCTGCCCTCGAGCAAAGGGCAGGTGGCTGCCAAGTCCCAACTTCTTTGAACGGGAAAGAAAGACTTAACCTCAGTGCTGAGGCCTGGCCGGACTGTGTGTCAAGTAAGAAGCATTCTCTTCTTTGTCCTTCTCCTTTCCTCTCTCTTGTCAATGCGCTTCTCTTCCCCAGCGAGACTGATTTTGCAGCAAGGGGTTTCTTGCATGGTGGCTTTTACTTGTATCCTAGCTGAGTTGTTTCAGTGAGGTAAGGCTTACTGTGTGCTGGTCTATTCTGTGGTGAGATTGAGGCTATTTCCTGGCATCAATTAAGAATTTGTCTGTGGTGAATACTGTGATTGACTGGTTCTGTAGGATTGATTAAAGTGGACTTCCCTAAAGCTTAATTTTATATGTAGATTGTCATTCATTGTCCTGATCAGGTAAAGTGTTTGAATTGGCACCTAGTGTGGTCACTTAAAACAATACCTTTGAGGTAGTGCTTGATTAAGTTAGGAGCTATGTGGTCACTTGCATTTTCAAGTATTTGACATGTCCTGCTGACACCCAGCTTTGTCTGTTTGCTGAAGTGATAAGGTAAGGCACCAATTATTTCCTTGTGTCTCAGAGTTCTTTTTCATGTACTTTCCTAGCAGAGAAGGCAACAATCACGGCTTACTGATCTATCTTGTGGGAGCTCTTAAACCCTCAAGAGGAGGGAAGGGAAAAAGCCTACATGGCTCAAGTATTGAAATGTCATAGTATATCAGTCATAGAATTTATTATGTGTTGTTTAAGTATATTTCCTGTGTTTTCCTCACTCTGTGTAGCTCAGCTGGCTGTGTAGGGAATAGAAAACTTACCCTGGGCAGTGTTTTTCTTCAGTATCTATGCTGCTGGGCAGGGCAAGGGATGTGAAATGGAGCAGAAAGGAGAATTACTGTAGTAGAGAACCAAGAATTGGGATAGGGAGCAAGCTTTCTTAAGGGTTTTCCCTAGTGTTTAGAGCATTCTGTGTAGCTAGATAACAGAATGTTGATCAGAGTTTACATTAGCATATTTTTACATTCTACTGAATTTTATATTAGTGTAGAGTAACTAAGCTTCAACTTTAGTAGCATTCATATGAAGTATTAACGTGCTTGTTCCTTGCACTCTTAGGAGGAGAGTGTTGCTGGTCTCACTCTTATTTTTTTCCTTTTTCCTTTTCAAGAAAATAGGATTCTTATGGGGAGAAAAAGAAAATTGCTGTTTTTTTTTTTCCTTACCAGTACAGCTGCTCTTTGAAGTTGATTTCAGCATTGTAAAATGAACTTGGTAGAGCAGTATGTCATTGGCAAAACAGTATTTTTATAGTGGATTTTTAGAGGGGGGTGAAGGAGGAAATCTTGGTTTGCTTTAGCTGCTACTGTGCCTGCTCTGCTGATGTGCTACAGGTTGCAAAAGAGACCATGGCCCTAGTAGTTTACTTCAGTTTACCATAACCTACTGCTAAAGCCACCAAGCTTTGCTCAGCCAGGATTAGAAATGGTTATTTCATGTGACTAAGGGGATAATGTGTGGTTTACACTGATCTTTCTGTTGCCTATCTAAATGTTTCACATTGCTGTCTGTATTCTGTGCACTAACCTGTGGGCTCTGTTTATCTTTCCTGTAGGCATCCTCATAACAGCTATTCACAAATAGTACTATTATGCCAGCTGATCTTGCACTCACTCTTTTTAAAGATAAGTTAGAAGTCTGTTCTGTGGTTATGAAGATAGTTGGTTCATATACCATGGGTAGCCATGTAGAAGGGTGAGAAATGTAAAGTGGAATTAATATTCTAATACTTAAATATGCTGGCATTTTGATGTTTAACTGGTATATACATTGGTTTCACAACATATAGCTATTATTAATTTGCTGATAATTAATAAACAACATGCTTTTATTCTTATCCGGTGACAAGCTATGGTATGACTTGTCTGATACATGTTTGTATCCTGTATGGATTGAGTTCAGCAGGACACATCACAGACTTGTAACTGTGCTTAGTGATAGCTGGTAATTGTAGCTGAGAGTCTGTGGCCTGTGTTTTATTAACCCTATCACTGCCATGTGGGCAGTCATACTCATTAATGCAGAAAGGTGGTTATGAGTCATGTGGTCTTAATTTGTTAATAACTAAACTTCTTATTTGGATGCAGTACCTTGTGTATACGTTCAAATTGGAGTTTTGCCAGACTTAGTAAGTGGGCTTCAGTTTATTGTAGTTATGCTTGGCTTTGGTCACTCTTTTCCCCAAGACTTGTAGTGTGCTATGAACTAGTTCTGAATTACATTTCTAGCTGGTTGAAATCAAACTATAATTTAATATTGAACAGAAGTTTCATAATGCTTATGAATAGTTTCCCCAACTGTTTGACTGTTTGTATCAGTAAGTTTAAATCTATACTTTCTAGTGGTGTAATACCTTGGAAAGAAGGTAGATGATTCAGCCCTCAAGAAAGCTGTTGCAAATGAGCTTTGTGGTATCATGCTGGCACACCCTCCTCTGATTTAGACCCAAGAGAATTCTAGGGCTTTTCAACAATCGGAAGGAAATAATGGAGAAAACTCTAATGGAGTATCTTCAATTTGATTCTCAATGGTGCCATTCTGTTTCAAAATAGTCTTTGCACCCTGAATTTATTATGTGAGTGCATTTCCATCAAAAGTGCTTGATTTCTCAATATGTTCTGATACTGTAAGCTGGAATGCAATTCTTTATACTGAAATTGAGAATTTAGTTGATTGTGAGAAACTGAAAGGTTTAACAATGCTAGTAAGGCATCCAGTGATACCAATAAAGAATATGGCAGTAACAGAATCTGTTACTAATTGTTAGTAGTCTTAAGACATTGTAATAAACGCTTTGTTTCTTTGGGGGATACGAGTTGTGGTTTTTGTTTAATATGGAATAAAAGTTTCAGTTCTGTGATACATCAGCTACTAAACTATGGTCATACAGTTACTGAGGCTTAATTAAAGTGGCATTGATTTTAAAGCTCTCGCTTAAAACCCCAGGAAATGTAACCCCTGATTTCCCTGACATCATTGCCTTAGCTCTCTAGGGAGAATATTGCTGTTTTATGAGTACTTAGTTGGATATTTATTGATACATTGGTTGTTGGGTATTTATTCATGTGTTTTCTGTTAGCTAAAGTTCGCCTGCATGCAAAGTTTGACTAGGCTTGAATTTAAGAACTGCAAATTTAGACTCTAATCCTAAACTATTTGTCCTTTAAACTAATTTTTCCATTTGAATGAAAGCAGAACCATGATGTGTATTTGTTGTGCAATCCAAAATATTTGAAGAACAGAGGACAAGTTGAAAAGTTTTAACACAAAACTGTTTCTAGGTTGTGCTTAAGTTATCAACAAGATAAACTCTCTCTTCCAACCCATGCCAATGGATGTGTGAAAATAATTATTACTTTGCAAGTGCCTTTGCAGTACAGGAGAACTGTTTTCCAAGTTCTTGTTTATTTTTATTAAACAGTTGTTTAAATACTGCCTTTGCAATGACGCTGATTCAAAGTCAGGAAAGCACCCAAACGTTGATGAATTGAAGTCAGATGGGATGTGTCAATACTCAAGTACTTTACTGAACTGGAGTTGTTGAAAGTAGTGTCTGCTTTGCTTCAAACTATTAGCAAGTTTCTTACAAATATGGGGCTGGAGTTTTTTTACTTCACAGTTCTTAACTGATTCAGGTGATGGTAAAACCCTTAACTCTTGTTTTTGAAGTTGTTAAACTTGGCTTCATACCAAGAAGTGTTTTTTCTTTTAGTATTGCTATTTGAAAAATCTTACCATTGTTAGGTTTCCTCAGACACCCCACTCAAAGCAAACTTTGTGCAGCAGAGGACCCTATTATGCAGCATACCTGGGCTTGATGGAAGTATAAAGCACAAACATAGTTGCTAAGTTCGTGTTTGCTCAGGAAGCAAAGCAGGATTACTATAGGCTTACTGTAGCATTCAGGTCTGATTGCTTGTGCAGGGTTCTGAAGCCTAGCATTGTTCTAGGAGATGCTTCTGATAAGCATGATGCTGCTCTTGTGATCTTATGCATCTGTGCAGCTCTCAAACTGTAGATACGTGTTTAGCCATTGATAAGTCATTTGTACCCATGCAGTTACACAGCATGTGCAATGCAAAAATGAAAGGACTAAAGGACATCTTTATTAAGATATAAGATGTAGCTGGTTGCTTTATCAAGTTAACCAATATGTAATATGGAGTAATATGAACAGGAAGATACTTAAGAGATTGAGGTAATTGTGCAGACAGCATGCTCCCTGCCAGAGGGTTAGTAAACCTGATTCTATTTCCATTGCAGGTGAATTTGTATTTGACTGTGGAGTTTCACAAGTTTTTTGACTTTGGGGTGGGGAGATTACTAAAAAAGGTAACAAGATGGGTTTCGGGAGAGCCTTTATGCAAAAAGAGTACCCGAGCTTGAATCAGATGTAACTTGAAACTTACCTAGTGTCATTATTTTCTCTTGGATGTCTAGACCAAACACCTAGAATCTAGTGTTTCAACTTGTCAGGATGGCTTTCAAGAGTAACTATCCTCTTAAACAAGATAAAAAGCTGCTGCTTCTGAGAAGAGATATGAGCCACTGCTGAAAGTTGACTCAGCTTTCCAATGTCGGGACTAATAGAGTGGAATCAGATGTGTTTTGTATTACTGCCCTGATAATAGTTTTTTTCATAGATGCAGTTAAATTCTTGTCTGTGGAAGTAATAAGCCTGCCTTCTGGAAAGTTCTTCAAGAAACTTATGCAGCATCAGGAAAACCTAACGCCAAACCGCTGTTTTTTGACTGTTTTTAAATCTTGTAGCTGCATTTGTGCATGGTAATAATTATCTTGCAGAGACAGAGCGTATTTGGTATATATTTTTGATTTGTGACCTCAGTTGAGATTTCTGTTCTCAACATCTGTTATCTCGATAGGGCACTCTTTGGTCGTGGTAGTCTATAAATACTGAAAACCCATCAGTTTCCTTTTTAGCCTGAATGTTGGGATTTTAACTTATTGTATTAGATTACGATTCATATTTTAGAAACATCAAAATGATTCCAGCTAGAACAAGGAGTATAAATACAAATGCGTGTATTTCTGAGAACAGGCAAAGGTGATAACTGTCTGCCCATTATGCAGAAAAGGAATAGTGTGTGTAGTACAATCCAGAATAGACTCTGATCATCTAGTAAGAAGTGGTATTACTCTATAATCTTGTCATTTAAATACTTTATGAAGAATAGAAGAACCGTTACCATGACTTTACAGTTGAGGAATTTGAGGTAGGGAGAAATAAAATCACTTGCATAGAGCTGTTCAGCTGTCAGAGATAAATATCCCTATTAACTGGGTTGGGTATTGTTATTGTGTTAGAAAGCAGTGTTTAGGCTATGAAAATAATGTAGAATGGAGGAAAAATAATTGGATTTGGGTACTGTGCTCCCTGGAAAACTATCAGGACTTCCTATGGGATGAAGAGTGTTCCCCCCTTCCATCTCTAACTGCAGTGCTGTTGAATTCCTTATAGGACCTTTATCTAGAAGGATCAAATTGGAATATTAACATGCTTTGGTTAATACATCAGTGTGTATGGTATGACATGAATTATGTTGATAGCCTAGTTATAGCAGCCTGATAGCCTTTGGACTACAGAATTGACCCAAATGCTTACCTGACTTAAGTAGGATTTATGGTCTACTCACTTTGTTCTGCAGCTCTCCCTGTGCTCCTTGAGAAATTAATTCAGAGGTAGTTCAGGTGTGTGGACATAGTCCAGGGCTTCTCTTTCTGAGATTTCCTTATTTCTGACTTGTTTCTAATGAGGTTACAGGAGTTACCTTGGCCATTTATGACTTCATTGCAAAGCAGACTGAAAATAGAAGAGCATGTATGAGTAATTCCCTGCCTTTTCCTAAGGAAAGAGGGTCTTCTGTAAAATTTAAACTGCTTTATGCTGCTGGCTCTCTTGTACTACTACTGCTCTTGAAGACTGAATATAATAAGCTATATTATAACTGAAGAATCTGCTGGTAGAAAGATCTTGTAATATTAAAGTTGTGAATATTCTGCAGTGTTATCTTGCTCTGCTTTGCTTTCTGATATCCTGAGCATAGCAGTACAATGAATGGGGATCGTGACTGTCTGTCTGACTGCTGAAAACTAAGGAGTTAAAAATTAATTTTCTGTTGTAGCATTTATCTTGGTATGCAAAATTAAATATATACCATTGAGGCTTCCTTTAGAGCAAACTGGAGGGATACGAGGGATACTGTTGATACCATTGTCTTATGGGTATGTATATATATTTCTCATCATGAGAAACTGAAGAATGTGATTATGGAAATAAAAAGGAGATATAAGTGAGCTTGAAAATCTTACTTCGTGCAGTTGGGAGGTATCTGACTCTGTAAGCTATGTCAGCAGTGGGATGAAGGACTTGATGTACTCTCGTGTAAGATGATTTCTGGGAGAGCTGTAAGGTAACAGCATGCCACAGGTAGCAGACCCAGTCTAGACCTTTTAAGATTGCTTTTGGTCTAGTCATGTAGTCTTCCTTGCTTGGGGAAGAACAGGTGAAGAACCAAGGAGACTTTTTTCATACTTAATGCTCTGAATTTACTCTTGAGATTTCTTTGCAACTTGAAAGGGAAGACTACTAGTAGTATGGGGGTGGGGGGGGGGGGATTGGTTAGTTGTTTTAAAGGAAAAACACAAATGGATTTGTAACTACTTGTTTCTTTAACTACACGTGAAGTTAATGATTGTAAGTTTGTTGGGTCTATGGTAGCTTGAGCGATTCTGGGGTGATATTAAGTACATTGCTGTGGATAATATAGTCTAGTATTTCAGTGCTCTCTCAATCCTATTTCACAAATCCATTAACACTTCACTTAAAAAAAAGTAGGTTTGTCTATGAGGAGGTAACTGATGTGTGCTTTGAACGTGCTTGGCTTCAGGTTCATTAGTAAGTCTCCTGTACTGCTTAGGTGCTGATTCTGTTTGTGTAGCTATGCCTCTTTTTTTAGACTTTATATGAACTGACTTACTTGCATTAAATGGTGTACTTCATTGTGGGCACCCTAAATGCATGGCACATTGTTGGCCATGCTTAAAATACAGCTCTTTGGGCTCTTAGAAATGTTAGAAGTAGTAGGAATGCATGTAATTCTCCTACTGAAGTTTTTTGTTTACTTGAAAGTGTTATGGGGCCAGAAAAAAAGGGGGAAAGGAGGCTGATAGAAATAGTGCTTCACTTTAAATACTAACCTTTGTGTTGAAAATGGATGGAATGTGATCAGACTGTACAGTGCAATATAAAAGATATTTGGGACATGTTCTTTGATTTAGTGTTTTTGGGCCCCTTTTTTTACTTCAGGAGCATTTCAGAAGTGACCTTCTAGAAGACCATCTCTATGGTTTGTGTTCTGCATGAGAGGTGCTGGTCCATAATGATCTCGGTAAGAAAGGTCCTCAGACTGTCTACAGTGTAATTTAAAATGCTTTTTATTGGATTTGACATTATAAAGAGAATAGTGTAGATAATCATACATCCCTTTAGAAGCTGGGAACATGAGTTGTGTAGCATCAAATGAGCTTTTGATCCTTGTGCTGCACAACATGCAGGCCTTACTGGTGGGAAGGCTTTCTTATAAGCAAGCGAGTCTGCATCATTTCTACTGTCAACCAGGAAAGATGTTTACAGGAGGACTTCTTGCTCCACTTCTTGATAAAGACAAGGACATGCAGGTGGTGTTTGACTCATACCAAGTGGGAGCTGCCTGCAGACTTCTGTTACCAGATGGCTCTGCTTAGTCTCTGGCCAAGAGATCTGCCCAGCACAGGCCTGAGCCTGTTAACTTGACAGAGTTGATCACTAACACCTCAATGTGCTATGTTCTTCCAGGCAGAACTAGTACAGTTAGTCATACTCTTCTCTCTCTTTCTTTTTTTTTCTTTTTTTTTTTTTTTAAATTAAGAAAAAAAAGCCTTATGGAACTCTTTACAGTTTGAGTTTGTTTTTTTTTAAATCTGTTAATGCGCTTTGCTGTGTTTCTTTAGGAATTGCCAAGCTTGTGATAGCAGAGCTATTTTTTAGTGGGTAATACCAATGTGGAGTTTTGGTGGTCATCTTGCATTCATATTTTCCTTTTTCAAGTGGAATATGTGAGATGCATAGCTGTTTGAAGACATGTAAATTAATGGAGCAAATGAAAAAATGTTCTAAAAACATGCTAGGGTTTTTAGTGAGAATAAAAATTAAATTAATGAAATTATTAGTTAAATATTAGAGAAACAAAATATTCTCTAAGTGAATTTACTTTTGGGATTC
This sequence comes from Pezoporus flaviventris, assembly GCF_033815535.1. Taxonomy (NCBI): domain Eukaryota; kingdom Metazoa; phylum Chordata; class Aves; order Psittaciformes; family Psittacidae; genus Pezoporus; species Pezoporus flaviventris. The sequence continues at coordinate 63,946,153 of NW_026892549.1, forward strand.
TTTGTATAACCAATACAAAGCACTCTCTTTAAAACGGGTGCTTGTTTTGGTATTTACTGGAATCAGTATTTTATATGCTAATACAGCTCTTAAATTTAACTTGATTATTTTAACTTCAAATATAATATATTTAAAGGACCCACAGTCTGGCAAGGGCCCTACAGCTTGCCTACAGGTTTATCCTTATGTGTCCTCAAGGAAAGAGGAGACCACAGCATTATAATACCTGTCTCTGTAGTTTGATTCTTTCCTCTGCCATATTTCTACCATTACCTGATACAGACTTCTATTTTTTTGTTTTTAATGCATCCTTGAGTTGAAAATCATGCTTGGGCACTAAAGCTGTGCAGACTATTGCTTGCTAGAAGTATGGAGTTTTGATTCCAAGTCTGAATTTGGTTTGGTTTGGTAGGGATCTTAGAAAGCACCAGAACTATAACTCAAGTGATATTTGCCCAGTAAGTAGACAGCTTGCTTTCAAAGAGATCAGTTGTGTTGATGCAATTAAGTGCAAGACAAAGCTGGGCTACCTTTTGTTTTACTTCAGGGTTTGGTTTTTATCATTAGATTGCTTCCTTCTTTAACTGTGAAACTTACTTGTTCGGAAACTTAGGTTTGTATGAACTTACCCCTTTTTCTTCATCTTGTTTTTCAGTGGTTTGAGGTGGTTTGGTTTTGTTCTGTGAAGTGCTTGACTCCCTGTCTATTTGGTCTCAAACTTGGGTTTAAACTGAATATTTTTCTTGCTAGTGCAGGCCTTCACAGGAGCATAGATTGTGACCTCTTTTAGCTAGAACACCATCCTTAGCACCTTAAACTTAACTTGAGAAGGCTGAAGAAAGTACTTTTACCAGCCTGTGTATGTCTGAATATGAATTAGTATTTAAAATTGCTCTCCAGGCTGTCCTAATATGAAATAAAAAGTACATTTACCATACCTTTAAATACATGTCTTGTAATACAAGTTTATTACAGAGTTTAACCCTTAAAATGGTTGACTTGGTATCTCCCTCCCATCCACTTATTGAGAATGAGGTTCAAGTAACTTCATGTACTTGGGCAGACCTTGCTGATGTGATTCAATATTATATGACGTATGGGTTTGTAATTCCAACTGCCTGTGCAACTGGAATGTTTGAAGATGATCTATCGCCCTAGTGAGTGTTTGACCAGTGACATACATTACTAGCAATGTTTAATTCTTTATTGGCCTTCCTTTAATAGAGAAAAGGCTTAATACTTGCATATTGATGGCTTTTAATGAGAAGTTAACTCAATATCCTCAGGGAAGATAGTGGTCCCTTCTGGATGTGGCAGGTATGGGACAGAAATGTATAACATAGCATATTTAATCCTGCACAGTCTGATGGCAAGAGAAGGTCTTTTGCTTCTGAAGCAAATCAAATTGGAGTAAAGCTTATTTTCAATTTAGATTAGACTGCAAGATTAAGTATTTCTCTTGCATTAAGTGTACCAGAGAAAGGAACTAATAGAATAAAGATGGGTATTCTGAGTTTAGATGAAGCTGCCTTCAAGAAGTCTTTTCCACCTACTCTGAGGCCTTCTCTGTTGAACCTAGGAATGTTCAAGCTTTTGGGTAGCTGAGGAAACTAAAACACGCTTGCCATGTTGTACTCTTTTTCTCAGCTTGCTGTAGGTACAGTAGTGGTAGAGCTGAGTAGTAGTTGCTTAATTTTGCAAGACTAGCAGAGTACCCCATATACAGTAAGTGTAAGTAAAGCCTAATTTATTTAATTTTAAGCTAAAAATGTTTACAAATGTTTTCCTAGAAATTATTGGGCTCTAAAGTTTTATGCAAGCAGACCTCTCCAGAGAGCAAGGGCTGCTTCTTGAACAGCATGAAAATTTTGCTATTACTATTCCACATCTTATGTTCAGGGGGACTGGCTTGAGAGCAAGTGTTTAAGGCAGGCAAGGCCTCCAGTTAATCCAGACACTAGTGGTTGAGATTGTCTCTAGTTGTAATTATGGCCTTTGGTTGTTTGAAGGGTTGATATGGAAAATGTGTAACAATGCTAGTGGTCTTGAACATCCTGTGCTGAGGAATACGCTAGTTACTGTTAAGTATGGGAATGTCTTTGTGTTTATTCTAAATACAAAAGGATAATCACTTACACGTTTCAGTTATCTCCTGTGACCTTCAGAAGGAACTGAAAAAGAAGCTTTCTCTAATCTTGTTTGTGTGTTGTTCTGTATTCAGTGGAATACAGAGCCAAAAATACAATCTCTGTCAAAAAGATCCTACCGCTGAATCTGCATGTGCATACAAGTAGTCAAGGTGCACATTCTGAAAGTAGTGCTTGAATCAAAGTAGTAGTAGTATCAAAGTAGTGCTTGAATTGAGTAGTCTATTATTTGTCAATAGGAAGCTTAAAAAAAGGAGATGCAGTCATCTGAACACATCTGTTAAGAGTATGTATGAAGTTATCATTCTTCATGAAGTCAGACCTGCCCCTGAACTCTTGCAGTAAGTGGCTTTTTGTCGTTTAGGGGACATGTGAAAAAGGAAATGGTAATATGCTGATAGAAGGGGAAGTTTTAGCCAGGAAAGATGTGTGTTGGGTGATGAATGTGTGGGGAAGTAAAGCTTGTTACTTTTTTTTCCTTTGGGAATATTCAGTAGTGTTTATTTGCAAGTGGAGATTCAGGCTGTGCATGAGAAGACCATAAGCAGGTATTAGAAATCCCATAGGAGACTCTCAAAATGGTCCATGGAGTAAAATTGGTTGCCTGTCTAGTTTATTATTGAATTTCATTTTGCATCCTAAATTTTGGAAGAAAAAGGGATACATCTAAACTAGCTAGAAGCTAAGTAGGTACTGAAGTTTAGGAATCACTTTTGGTAGGAAGTTGTTAAAACAGACATTTACTTGGGATGTCAGCATTTCTTACCTCAATTGAGAAGCTGCTGGAATGACACCGCTGGAATAACACCACTGGAATACCTGTCAAGGTATGCTTTAGTTGTATAAGTCTATTTTGATTTACCTAATGTATCAGAAACACCAACTGAATACTCAATCAACAAAACCAGCATAGCCTTAAAAATAAACCAAAGTTTCTTGTCAGGTGTTGGCTTTCTGCAGCCCATTATTCTTTGGAGAGGAGAAGTAAAACATTTCCCTTGCTTCAGAGCCATCCCTAACTAAATGTGCTTAAAATTACAGAAGCAGTGACTAAATGACAGAGTAATGTGATGTTAAGTAACCTTTTGATGCCTGACGACAGTGAGGTGCACTGTCTGATGCTTATAGATAATGTTTTTTCAAAATGGTAGCCTTTCATTCATATTCTGGATAGGTTTCTATTGATCAGATTCATCAGTCTTGAAGCAACTAAAAATTGCCTAGATATTAGTGGTCTGTATTATCTTACTTTTCTGGCCTGCATCCGGGTACTGGTCTGGGTTAACTCTCCTGAAGTCATCACTTAGCCTGGGGCTATAATGTCTGCCTCTCATCTTCTAAGAAAGATTGCCAATTGAATTAGGCCACTTTGAAAAGCTTTTATGGCTTTGATATGGGTTGAAAGCTGCTGCAGATGAAATTTCTCATACCCATTACAGTTGAGCATTATTCTGTTTGATTAGTCACCCTTGGCATACAGATAGGATTTGAAAGTAAACTGTCTTTAGCAAATTTATCATTAATAATTCACATTTTTATTATTCTTGTATGTACTGTGGATGTCTCTGATACTTCATATACACAGAATTGTAATGAATACACATATACTTCATTGGAAGGTTTCAAAAAGGAGTCATTCATTAGCAAGACCAGAGTTCACATATTTAAACACTTAATACTGTGATACTTTCTACTAGAAAGTATCTAAAACTGCAGCAAGAATGTAGCTGGACTTTTCTGACGGGAACTAACAACTTTCCAGTTCAAGTCAGGGAGGTGAGAAAGCAAGCGTTTGATAGAAACAGACCTTACAGTCTCTAAAAGCTCTCAGCCTCTGTAAAAACAAACCACTTCTTTGTTTGAGTATTATGGCATTGCTTGAAGAAGGTGTATTGGGTTGTACATGCTCTCAAGTATACAAATAGGTCTTTAATAGAATTGGCTTAAGTTCTGTTTTCTGTTTTCTTTCTGAGAGTTTTAGAGAAAATACTTCATCAAACAGTGTTAACTGCTTTCTTGTACTCTGAATTCTGTACCTCATACTCTGTATCTCATAAGCTTCTTTTGCTTAGTCCCCAAAATAAGCCTGTTACCAGGAGAATGATTTTCTTTGTGTAAAAGTGGATATGTGCATTACTGTTACCTGTAACTTTCTCTAATATGTACTTGGTTACAGAAAATATATTCTTACAATGTTAGTATCTTCCCAAATCCCTGCTGAGGTTTACTTGTTTATCAGGAAAAGAATTGCTCCCATCCTCATGCTAATTACACCTTTCACACTCATTTAAACTCTCTGCCACTTCAGTGATCATTTTGACTTCTCAAATATGTTTTTCTTTGCTAAAAATAATGTTCTTTATATCTTTTGATCTCTGAATCATTCAACATACTTGTTTCTCAGCCTGTTCTTGGTAATTCAAGAGGGTCTCAAATCTTTTCATTTTTGTAACAAAGTTGGAGTGAGAAGAGTTGACTGGGTTTAATTCTAGGCGGGAAATTAAAAAAATGCTTTTGTTTTTTCTGTCTGTATTCAAATCAAGCATGTTTGGCTTCAGTCAAGACATGATCCAGACACTGTTTGCAGAATGAATGCCTTAGTTTGGGTGTGTTTAGTAAGTTATTGTGCTTTTACATCTATGAATTTATATTCAAACCCCAAAGAATTATACTGAAAGAATTCATTTTAAGGTAATTACAGGTTTCGCAACTTGAGCTGAAGTGATTTAAGAAATTGTTATTTCTTAGCTATGGTTAGAGCATCTCGGTTGTAGGGTTAGTAACTTCATGTAAGTGCAAAAACTGTTGGTCTTAAGTAGCTTTTAGTGCTTAGAAATGGGACAATGACAAGGGCCAGTACTTTATTTCAGGAAAAGCAATTTTCAGCTGGTGAACAAGTGATTGATTTGATGGGATAGAGCTTAAATTATTCTACCTAGTTCTTGTGAATCTAGTTAGATTTTTTTCTCGTCAAATGTTGGATCTTTAAAACACTGCTGTGGGAAGGAGTAATGAACCATTGTTTTAATAAATCATTGGAGTCCATATATTTAATGATCTGATGACAATTTCTTTTCTCTCTAGAAGTACACTGTAACCATCCTGTCCTTCAGCTGCTTTCCCTTGAGTGGGCCTGGTAAGTTTCTATATTCTATTTAAAGTAGTCTTATCAATGCAAGAAGGGTTAACTTATTTTCAGCCATTCTTCTCCCTTCGAATGTAAATATGGAGTAAGAATAAGGCTTTGCCTCAGTTCAGCTGTTGTTTGTCTTTTTATAAGAGCTACCCAGTTCTGTTTGGAATTGAAATGTCCAGTATCTATCTGTTATTAACAAAAGCCAACTTGTGCCCAGGTGGCCAAAAAAGCCAGTAGCAACCTGGCTTGTACCAGAAATAGTGTGGTCAGCAGAACCAGGGAAATGATTGTCCCCTTGTACTGAGAACTGGTGAGGCCACACCTGCAATCCTGTGTTCAGTTCTGAGCCTCTCATTACAAGAGAGACATAGATGTGCTGGAGTGTGTCCAGCAAAGCTGGTGGAGGGTCTAGAGAACAAGTCCTGTGAGGAAGGGCCGGGTGGGCTGGGGTTTAGCCTGGAGAAGAGGAGGCAGAGAGAAAACCTTACCATTCTCTAGAACTACCCAAAAGGAGGTTGTAGCGAGGTGTAAGTCTCTTCTCCCAGGTAACAAAGGATAGGAGAAGAGGAAGTGGCCTCAAATTGCTCCAGGGAAGGTTTCGATTGGATATTAGGAAAAATTTCTCTCCAAAAAGGTTGTTGAGCATTGGAACATCCAGACCAGTGAAGTGGTAGAGTCACCATCCCTAGAGGTGTTCAAAAGATGTGTAGATGTGGCACTCATGAACATAGTTTAGTGGTGGACTTGGCAGTGCAGTATTAACAGTGGGACTCAATCTTAAAGGTAATTTCTAACCTAAATGATTCTGTGATTAAGATAAACACAGAACATCCCCATTCCTTTGTATCTGTACTGCTTAACAAAATTTCTAGGATGTTTTCTCCAAAGCTGTGGTATTGCCATTGACACTGGATGGTTTCTTGATTTGTTTCAGGGCCTCTGTTTTTGAGAATCTTGGCTTTCTGCCAAACCTTGGTATATCAAAATTACGACTGACTTCTATTTCATGAAGTACTGCATGTTGCAAATCTTATTTTCAATAGTTATTTGGCAGGAAAAAAAGGGATTACTTCCCAGTTGAAACAGGACTTGCTGTAAGCAGTTTGCTGGGTTTCATGTTGATGTGACTGTACAAAGCTTTGACATCTCATTCTATGTGTTCACGTCTTGAGTATGTTTTGTTCCATTTCGTTTAGCTGTAACAGTGCCGAGCTTTGCTACATCCTGATGTATGCAACAAGGCAGCCGTTCTAATGAAAGCTGAAATGTTTGCCCTTTATTTAGGTGAAGCAATTAAAAGTGAAGTATATTGAATGTTTTCTCTATCCAGAATGAAGACAAATGTAAAGATGGCATGTCCAAGGAATTTTAAAAGGTGTAGACCTCCTGACTGAGCACTTCTAAGTATTTATTCTCTTTAATTAGTAAAGTAAGTATGAATAAAACCTATGCTGCTGGGGATTAGGTGTGTCATTTATATATATATATATATGGCAATATTGGAAAATAACAGGTTGGGTTAGCTTCACTTCAATTCTGTCAGTATGCTTAATGCTCTTGATGAGAGAAGATGGGAATTATACGTAAGACTGTATAAAGCAAAACTGGTTTTGTGGGAATTTTTGTTTTTTCTTCTTTAATTGAGTAACATGGTTTAATGTAGTAGAAAATTCTAAATTACAAGAGCCATCATGTTAATATATTGATTTGATTTTTTGGGGATTCTTCTTAAAAAGAAATCGCTTTTGCTATATGTTTAGGATGCTGCTGAAGGGCTGCTGATAGTGTGCCAGACACTTCCTTAACTTACACCTGCTTGTGTTTCTGAAGAGCACCCAAATGTTTGGTCAGAATACATTTTCTCCTGATCTCTGATGCTATGTTCACTCTTCGTTTAAACTTTTGCATTCCAAGTAACTTTCTTAAAATAAATAAGGTGATGGCTAGAGTTAGGTGCCAGCAGTTCTTGGATCCTTTTGCTATGCTCTGGATGCTAGGGCAAATGTTACCCATTTCAAACTGGGGAAACAGGAATAAGCTTCAAGTGTTTAATGGTGACAAAAATTGGCTTTATCAATTCTCTAAGAATGTCTTTTCTTTCTTTTTTTTCTCTACCAGCTGCTGTTCTCTCACAGGTGAAAGTCATGATCACGCTAACAGAACTCAAATACTTAGCAGATGCCCAGTCATCCTACCACATACTAAAACCATGGTGGGATGTCTTCTGGTATTACCTCACCATGATAATGCTGCTAGTTGCTGTACTCGCTGGGGCTCTCCAGCTTACTCAAACCAGAGTATTGTGTTGTCTTCCTTGCAAGCTAGAATTTGACAATCATTGTGCCGTGCCTTGGGATTTAGTTAAAGCCAACCTTAACATGTCAGCTAGCTCTACAGCACAGATAATCATCCCTCTTAAAATCCAGAACGATCTCCATCGGCAGCAGTATTCCTATATTGATGCAGTATGTTATGAGAGAGAGCTTCACTGGTTTGCCAAGTTTTTTCCATACCTAGTGCTTCTGCATACCTTTATTTTTGCAGCTTGCAGTAATTTCTGGCTTTACTACCCTAGTACAAGTTCCAGGCTTGAGCATTTTGTAGCCATTCTTCAGAAGTGTTTTGATTCTCCATGGACAACGCGTGCCCTCTCAGAAACAGTTGCTGAGCAGTCTGTGAGGAAGTTGCCAATAGCCAAATCAAAAGCAGTGATTTCACCGCCTGGGAGTTCAGTAGATATAGGGGCCAGCAGGCAGTCCCTGCCATATTCCCAACCTGGCTTGGAACCAACGGGAAGAGAAAATTCCTCAAGTGTTCTTGACAAAAAAGAAGGGGAACAAGCTAAAGCTATATTTGAAAAAGTGAAGAAATTCAGAGTACACGTTGAAGAGAAGGATGTCATATATACAGTGTATATGAAACAGATTATAGTGAAAGTCATTGTATTTGTAATAATAGTAATTTATGTCCCCTACTATTTATCATTTATTACACTTGAAATTGATTGTGTAGTCAACGTTCAGGCCTTCACAGGGTACAAAAGGTATCAGTGTGTTTATTCACTAGCAGAGATTTTTAAAGTTTTGGCTTCATTTTATGTTGTTTTAGTGATCTTCTATGGCTTAACTTGTACTTACAGTTTGTGGTGGATGTTGAGAAGTTCACTTAAGCAATACTCTTTTGAAAAACTGAGAGAGAAAAGTAATTATAGTGATATACCTGATGTCAAGAATGACTTTGCATTCATTCTCCACTTGGCAGATCAGTATGATCCTCTTTATTCCCAACGATTCTCAATATTCCTGTCTGATTTGAGTGAAAACAAACTGAAACAGATCAATCTTAACAATGAATGGTCAGTGGAAAAACTGAAAAATAAACTAGTAAGAAATTCCCAAGACAAGATTGAACTCCACCTTTTCATGTTAAATGGTCTTCCAGACAGCGTCTTTGAACTGGCAGAAATTGAAGTCCTAAGCCTGGAACTTATTCCTGAAGCCAAACTTCCTTCAGCTGTGACCCAGCTAGTCAATCTCAAAGAACTTAATGTTTATCACTCGTCACTAACTATGGATTATCCAGCAGTCAGTTTTTTAGAAGAGAATCTGAAAACATTGCGCCTCAAATCTAGTGAGATGGGAAGAATTCCATTTTGGGTCTTTCATCTAAAAAACCTGCAAGAATTGTGCTTAACAGGATATTTCATGCTAGATCATCACAATTCCATATATAATGAAAGCTTTCAGGGGCTAAAAAATCTGAGATCTATTCACTTAAAAAACAACCTTTCCCGTATACCTCAAGTGGTTACAGATCTTCTGCCTTCTTTACAGCACTTGTCTATCAACAATGAGGGGAACAAACTGATAGTGCTAAATAACTTGAAGAAGCTGCTCAACCTGAGAACCTTAGAATTAATCTGCTGTGACTTAGAGCGCATTCCCCATTCCATTTTTACCCTCAACAATCTGCATGAAATTGACTTAAAAGAAAATAATCTCAGAACAGTGGAAGAAATAATTAGTTTTCAACACCTTAAGAACCTTTCTTGCCTAAAGTTGTGGCACAACAGTATTTCCTATGTCCCAGTGCAGATTGGTGCATTATCAAACCTGGAACAATTGTATCTAAATTATAATAATATTAAAAATGTTCCATTGCAGCTCTTTCTTTGTAAAAAATTACACTCTTTGGATCTTAGCTATAATAAGCTAACCTCCATCCCTGAAGAAATTGGTTATCTGACCAATCTGCAGTACTTGGCATTGACAAAAAACCATGTAAGTAGAACTTTGAATTACTACTTCAATCAGGTACTGACTTAACCTACCATATTTTTTCTGGAGCAGCCTCTGCTTCAAAATGCTTTTGCAATGTTCATGATTAAAGTAAACCCAGTAAAGCTGGAAAAAGGGGTGGTGCTTGTTCAATCAATATAACTTTGGTGTCATCAAAGCTTGTATAATACTAAATACTACCCTGGTCTGTCGCAGCTTAAGGGCTCTGATCCAGAGATAGATTTCTGTAGTCATCCTAACCTGCACTATCTTTCCCTGCGGCTGTCTATCGTATGTAGTATTTTAATGGAAGTGAACAGTGTTCAATTGTTACTATCAAATGTCAAGCTGAAAGCTGTAGTGCATCAACAGCTAGCTGCCTGGGAAGAGGGAAATCCTTATAGCTGTAACCTCATTAGCAGTCCTGAGCAGTCTGGCTCATTAGTATTGGGTCCAGGCTTGTGACTGAGGGCTTCTTTTGAGGTTTGTAATTGGTTTTTCACTGGTGAGGTTGGTTTTGGATGGACTGGAGTTACTACTGTATTGTGCAGATTGTGCAGGTGGTACAGGTTTCACAACACAGGAGCTCCTAATGTCTTTTCACAATCTGTATTTTTTCTTCATTAACTGATTCTTAGGAGATAGTAGTCTATTTCTCCCCTGCCACCTGTGCATGCACGTGTTTTGTATGCACTTCTGCATATGCACTCATGTATATGCTTCCCCTGCCATGCTTATGTCTTCTGCCAAGAGCTTAGCATCTTAATGAAACAGGTATATAAAACCATCCTAGTGTTCTCAAGCAATTTATCCCATAATGGTAGAAACATTACAACCTTCCCATTCCTTATCCTTCCATAAACTAAGAGGGCTGGGGTTCTTTTACCCTAAAATATAACTGGGAAATGTTAAAACATGCAGCTGCATGTACGCTAGCAACTTCTAATGCGTATTTTTGTTGTTGTTTTCTTTTTCTAGATTGAAATGCTGCCCGATGGATTATTTCAGTGCAAAAAGCTGCAGTTTCTTCTCCTGGGAAATAACAGTCTGATGAATTTGTCCCCTTGTGTGGGTCAGCTACTGAATCTTGTTCAATTAGAGCTCATTGGAAACTATCTTGAATCACTTCCTGCTGAACTGGAAGAATGTCAGTTCTTAAAGAGGAATAGTCTCATTGTAGAAGAGCGGTTGTTAAAAACACTTCCACCCCGTGTAAGAGAGCGTTTGCAGGCAACTTCAGATAAGTGCTGAGTTTAAACTGGAACTCTGCATCATTGCAGTCTGTAAGCCTGTGTATCTAAAGGGCTCCATAGGTGAAGTGAGAGAGAACAGTTTACAAATCAGTCTTAAACTTAAATTCATTGAACTGAGTTGATTGTATTGGAAAAGAGAAGTTTACTTAGATTCAGAAAAAAAATGCAGCCTTTAAAAGGTAATCATATGTTTGAAAAATCTGAAATATGAATTGTTGGTTGGCTTCTACTGGTTGAAATAACTAAATGTTTATGATGATATTGAAATGGAGGAGTTGATTGCCTGGCTATAGTGAGGGTGTATATACTTTTTTCCTATGGGAATTCTTTTCTGTTGATAGTGATAATTTTAAATAGCTTCATCTTCTGCCACGTGAGGTCTAAGAACTGTCTGGAACTAGTTTCTGAATGTGAACTCTTCGCTAACTTAGAATATGTTAAATTAAGAATTTAAACTATTTGAGCAGTTCAATTGCATGGGTCATATTGAAAGTAACTTTTCAACATACCTTAATTTTAAAAGCTTTTGACAAGTACTGAGCATAAATTCTATAATATGGAAGTTGCCGTTTGAATCGTGCTATTAAAACCAGTTGGACAAAAACATCTGAACACAGTTTCAGTATTTTGTCTTAAAAGTAGTAAATACAAATTGAATTTTTGCCTAGAAATTGGGAAGAATCAGAAGAATCTGCAACAACTGTTGTGCATATGTATGAGACAGCAAATCTTATGGTACTGATCTTCATAGGTAATGATGGCAAATACAACACAATCTAGTTGCAGGGTTGTCTTCTGTATGTTGTGAGCATCGCAGGTGTTAGTGTAGTGTATGTGCTGTTTAACATGTTTTATAACTTCTCATTACTGACTGCCTCAGTCCTCCATACCCAGTTACTGTGTTCTGGTGTCTGGGGAGAGGATGAATAAAGTTGATGTTAGTGACAGACACAGTTAAGCTAGACAGTCATGCAGCTTACACTTGGGAGGGGAAACCAGGAAGCATTATAAACTTCGCCTCTTCTAGGGATATAGTTCCATAGATCATAGTGATGGAATGAGCTCTTACGCCATCCTTAATACTTGCAAAACTGGATGGAAATAAAATGGTTCCTGACTTCATTCTTCTGCTGTGCGCTCTTTTATTGTATTGAAGTCTTAACTCTCATGATATTTAAACATGTTCACAAAAAATATAGGTGATACTCCTGGGCAAAAAAAGGAAGCATGATTTCCAAAAATGTATTTGACATTTTATAAATTTTCAAAACCTATCTCAATAATGGGTTAAATAGATAAGGTAAACTGTGTTCTTAATGCCTGTGTTCATCAAATACGCATTCCAGTTTGTAATATCAAATCATCACAGATAAACCAGTTTTAGTACTAAGATTACTTTTAGTCATCTCTTGCTCCCATCCCAGTGTCCCTCTTGTGAAGAGTAATGTTTACTTGGAATGAAAATGCCAAAACCAAGTCTGGTCAACATGGAAGTTAGAGATGTCTCTGCAGTAGCAGTGCAGGAGATGTATGTTTGTTTACTGTACTGATGGCATTCCAAAGACCTTTGCAGTTAGAGCACTTTTCTTCTCAGGGAACCAAAATGTGGTAAACCTACTACTTTTTATGTAGTTCTAGAAATGTTTTGTGTAAGCTGGTAAGTTGTGTTTATGTGCAGACTTGTGTTGCTGGAACAGTCTTCTATAGCATCCATATGTAGCTCTTCCAAACTTTTTCAGCTAATCTTGAGTTGTTTAATAGTTCCATAGGAATTGATATGGTTCACAAACAGAGCTAGTTGTCATAGATGTGATGAAACCAGAGTGCATTGGTGTGCACCCCTGTGTCTAGAGTGGTGTTAATAATTGTAGCAGGCATGTCAGGACTTTGTAACTTAACACTGAAGAGCAGCACTTTGTGCCAGAACTTGACACACAAGACTTGACAGACCAGTGGCTTTTAAAAAATTAAGCAAGCATTGGCTTTAAAGCTTTTTTCTAAATTGGGAATCAACAAGAAGCAAGCAACTGGCTTGGTCAGAAGCTTTCACTTCTTAGCAGCGCACCAGTCCTTTTCCATAACCAATAAAACTGATGTAGATGAACAGTGATCTTAAATGCGCAGTTTGGGCTAGTTCTGCCAGTGAAATAACAGAAATAACTGGGAGAGAGGTACTTCATTTCTAAATTGTGCAACCTCAAAGGAGTTGAGGAAACACTAAGAAATACATAAGAATGTAAATACCGTTTTATACGTTAAATGGATTACACTTTTTTTCAGCTTTAATATTTTTTTCACTCCGTACCCCCTCAAGGGCTGTTTTGTTTTTTTTCTTTTTCCCTGCATGTTTGAGTGTTCATAAAACACCCAGACAAACCCCAGAAAGTGTAAAGACTAGAGTCTCTAGCCTTGCTTTCAAACCACAGTGTGCCTTTATAATCAGTTTTGTACCATGAAGCCCAATCCTAGTGCTTAGAATTGAGGGTAGAGACAAATATAACAGAATTTGTTGAATTCACTTCAGCCATAACCTTAATATTCAATATTTCTTTGAAATGAGGGGGATCTCAGAATCAACACATGAATTCACTGTCATAAGCTTTGTATGATAAGTATTGTTGGCATCTAGTCTTTGTTATTAAACAATTGCTTCCAATCAACAAAAGGCTTTGCAACTTGTGTGTGTTGTGTGTAAAAACTTTGTATTGTGACCTTCCGTATCATGACCATTTCTTTTGAATAATTAAATTTTTTTTGGCATTAAAATTCTATGAACTGTTCTTTATTTTCCATAGGAGATGTTGCATTTAATGCAAAAGTCGGAAGTCTGCTTCTGGCTGTCTGCACTGATGTGCTAGGCTGCTAGCTCTAGTTGGGAACCTGGGTTTAGCTCTGTGTTTTAAAGATAAAGGAAAAACCCCAAAGTGAAGTGATGTTATGTATTCAAGTGCTAGCTTCTTATCTTTCAAAATAAGAACTTTCCTAGTGAGTTTTAACAGAACTGTGTCCCTTTCTTCTTTTAGATGAAATGAAATAATTAAAAAAATGACTTGTGGTTTACCTGTTCTGAGATGGGATTGTTAGTAAAATAAGGCAGGTGATTCTTCTTAAAGCTCTTACATGGATCTGCAGGAGCATGGAACATGGATTTTGTTTTCATGACAGCTTATTGTAGTTCTAATGATTTATTCTTGTAACCAGTAGATTTACATCATACTAACAAACTTCCTGGGCATGTAGACTTCCCATCTTCAAGAATGTGACCTGAAGTTCATTCTGTAATTGCTTCTAATAAGTGACTCTTTCCCCTTTTCCCTTTCCACACCAGTAAATGCTGGGATTATAGAGAACAATATAGGAACAACTGAAGAATTCTACTAGCAAATACATGGCTTCAAATGCTGAAAGCAGGAGGCAGTACATGACCTACTATGGATTGTTTATATCAAGGATTTTAAGGAACTTTGGGTATTTCTAGAGATCAGGAATTAATCAAGCTCTTGTGCTTTATTTGGCCTTGCTGGGTGTGTGAGTCCTTACTGTGCTTGCACATTTGAATGTGTTTACCAGAGAGAATCCAGAGACTGTGTGTTTTACTGGCTGTCATGATGGAGCTGACAGCTAATGTAGGCTGTGGCAACAGAGGAGGAATTGTAGTGAGCTGATAGGAAGAAGCAAGCAGTGATACTGAAGTCCTATATACTTGTAGGATACAGCCAGGTCTTGGGAACTCCTGTGTCTGGAGAAGCTGCTCTGCTGGCATTACATGAAGAGTTTATTGCAGTCCTCCATTGCTAGGACACATAGGTGATGGAGGGGAAATTAGCAACCCACTCCAGGGCTGGACTGGCATTTGAAAGGGTTTAAGCATTAACTCATTCTAGTGTGTTTAGTAAATGAACTATTACATCTTAGTGTTGTTGCTTCCTTCTTTTCCCTCATTTACATGAATATCTGTTCTGTCTTTATCTAACCTCTAGTGACTTAAAATCTAGTTTTATAACTTTGTGCAAGTGTCCTCTCTGCTAGGCAAGACCTGGATAAAAGATTTCCGGGCAGTATGGATACGCAAGCCATATGAATTTAACACTTGGTGAGGTGGAGAAGAGAGGATGAAAAGTGGTCAACCTGCAGATAGAGGTATAAAGAATAATTGCTCAAAGTAACAGGGAGATGTCTAAGGGATCATTATTACTACTTAGCCCAGCAAAGCTATTGGTAAGTATTGCTTGCTAGTATGGTGCTTAACACAGTGAGGTATTAATCTATAGTGCTTGTGGACATGCTGTTAAACAGGCACTTTTATTATGTGCTATTGCTTTTTACCTCTTATAAGAATGTTATGTATAAATCTACTGGTACAATTTATAAAACTTATAAAAGTTTGAATAAAACTTTTCCCTCCATACTTCCATACGGATGTATTGCAGAACCAATATGTCAAAAAATGTTGCAAAGCAACTAATGTAATAAGTATTTGAAAAGTGTGCAAGGATGGAAACTGTAATAGGAGGTACATAGAAATGCCAGTCACTGCATTCACACTGGCCTTGCAATTTGAAAATCTCGTAAGTCATGATTAAGGTTTATTATATGGATGAAAAAGGGAAAAGGAGGAACATAGCTTGCTGATTTTCATTGAAAACATAGCTAACCTGCAAGGAAATAGTGAGTTAACTGATGATTTTGAATCGGTCTTGCTCAGAGGCAAATCTGAATAAAGCTGTGCATGAAAAGCTGGTGGTTTTGTTTGTGTTTTTTTTTATATTGGTCAAGTTTCTTATCATAGCTAAAGGTGCTTAACCATTCTGCAGCAGTACAGGGGAGAGGTCCCAGGCAAAAGCCTGGCAAAACACTACTTGATTGTACTTATTTTCTGCTGGCATTACAAGCTGAATTAGTTTGGTACAGTCTGGAAAGTACCAAAGTCAGTAGGAGAACAGGTCAAAGAGCAGTACCTCCCCTTATGACAATTGCTTAGGGTGCAACTTTGCATGTGTTTGCAAAGTAATTATCATGGGCTGCCCTTTTTTTTTTCCATATAGTATGTTATTGCAACCAAGTGATCACATGGTCACAACTTTTTACATGGGCTATAATGTATTATGTGCATATATGCACATATGTACATATTGAATGCCTGCCTATTTGGTGTTAAATAGGTCTAGGGCACAGCAATATACTAAGTATGTTTCTCTAAAATAAGGTATTAAGTGAAAATTGTAAGAACAGAAACATTGGATATCACATATGCTCAGTTACTTTGGCTGTAGTAGTTGCCTGAAAATGTAGAAGTGGGAGAGGAGCTAATCAGACTGACCCCAGGGGTATCCTATACTGTATGATGTCATGCTTGGCATATAAAACTGGGGAAGAAGGAGGAAGGGGGGAACATTTGGAGCTATGGTGTCTGTCTTCCCAAGTAACTGTTAGCATGGTGGAGCCCTGCTTTCCTGGAGGTGGCTGTGCTCCTGCCTGCAGTGGGAAGTGGTGAATGAATTCCTTGTGTTGCTTTGCTTGTGCACAGCTTTTGCTTTACCCATTAAACTGTCTTTATCTCAACCCTCCACTTCTCACTTTTACTCGTCTGATTCACTCCCCATCCAGTGACTGGCTGGATGCTTGGTTGGCAGCTGGGGTTAAACAATGACAATGACCCATGATAAATGGTGACTCTGTGGGCTCGTTAATCCTTGACACTACTAGCTTTCCTCAGATTGCCTGAAGAGGGAAGAGAAGCTAGGGCAGGAGCTAGTCAAACTACTGTAGAGCAAGCCATTTGCAGTCCTGAATCAGTTCCTGAATCTGGCTGATGCAAGAGAACTGCTATTTTTTTCTTCAGAGCAGTCTGTCTCATTACAGAAAACTCATATTTTGAGGGACTGATTCTGTAAGGTGCTGAGTTTCTGAGTAACTGCTTAGTGAATGTGCCTAACTCCCACCCAAAGCCAGTGGGAATTCAGGGTATTCATTTCATTCCAAATACCCTTTTTTTATTCTTAAAGATGGCTTGATAAAAAGAGCTTGTAAAACAGTGATTTCTTTTCTTTCTGTTCTGTGGATATAAGTGATAAGATATGCATGAAAAGGAAATGGATAACCATTTTCTGTTTTAAAAGTGGCTAGAAACAAACATCAATGTCAAAGGCAAGGACATATAAATCTTATTCGATTCAAATCTGGGTTTATGCCAAGTGTGTGTGGTTTTGCTAGTTTGAGAAATAAATGGTCTTCACTGATAATATATTCTTTCCTGTGTGGGTTCACAGAAAACTGATAAACTAAAGGTACAAAGTTTTATATTTACAGAGTCTTGCTTTTTGCTGTAGCTGCCTGTTTTTCTGGATTTAAGAGTACTAGCAGCTTATAAAGAGGGATTGGTTTTCATTGCCGTGGATTTACACAGATCCATCAAGAGCATAAACAAGGCCTCGTATCCATAGCAAAAGAGTCTGAAATGCTACATAAAGTTTCTAGTTGCAGTGGGCTAAAATACGGTTACATTATTTATTATGTTAAAATAGAGGCTTTTAATAAGTTACGCTCTCAAATAAAGACCAGAAGTCGATAGAGTAGTGCTTCTGATAGTTTGATGAAAAGCTCTGTGTTTTATGCTGCCATGCATTTAGTTCTTAATGCATCAAAGATGTTTGTGCTGGAAATGCGCAATTGTCAATGAGAAGCTGAAGCAGTGGGCAGATGGGGAAGTGGAATATGCACAAGAGCTGCATGTTCCCGACTCAGCAGTGCAGTAGCAAATAGTGCATGACAAGCTGTCTTTTAAGACTTCAGGCTTAATCCGTTCAGATCTCAGTCATTTGCTCCCCTTGGAGTATGGCTCCAGGACTTTGCAGGCTCAAGAAAACAGAACTGGAGCAGAGACAAACTGAGGTTTGGGGACTTTTGTCCCCTGAAAAAAATCTGCTTGATCTTTTCTGTTGTGGTTTTATTTGTTTGGTTGTTTGATTTTGGTTTTGGTTTGTTTTTTTGGTGGTTGCTTTGGTTTTGGTTTTTGTTTTTCAGGAAAATAACAAATCCATGCGGCAGAAGCCTAGTTGAGTTCCTTTAAGGCATAGAATCATAGAATAGTTAGGGTTAGAAAGGACCTTAAGATCATCTAGTTCCAACCCCCCTGCCATGGGCAGGGAAAGGTCCTTGCATGTTTCAGTTTCTCTCCTTAAGGAAGGCTTGTGTGCCAATTGATTTCAGCTCTTTTCTCATTAACAGACTACCCTTCAGTGAGTTTTAATCATAGTAATAAATGTATAGGCTAAAGGAGTCGCCATGGCTTCTAGATGACAGTGAAGGTTCTTTCCCATGTGTCTAGGTGAACATTTCTTCTGCTTCTGTATTGAAGGCAGGGAGATAAGAGCTAAATCACTGTGGTTGCTGCCTCACCCTTAGGGTCCAGCTGTTGATAAAATTACAGCCTGATATATGCAGGAGAACTCATGCTTGTGCTGGCATGAGAGAGGGAGCTGGGAGGGGCACAATAAGGCTCGTTATTTAGGGCTGTGCCAGTTTTGATTGCTCAGAGATAGCAATGTGACTTAAATAGTGGCCATATCCAACTGTAGAAGATGGAGTAAGAAACACACAGATCAGGAGGCAAACTCAGTAACTAGAGGCTGTCCCTGCTGTATGTTGAAAGGCCTGAGCTGGCAAAGTGTACTGAAGAAAATACTATTTAGAAGAGAAAGCTTTGGTTGTAGGTCTAAGTCTCTCTCAATATCAGCATTCATTTAACAGCTGTATTTTTGCCATCTTCATAGGGTTAAGCCAGTGAATTCTTTGACAGATATGTGAGTCTATAGGTCAGTGGGGAGGGAGTAGCATTTACTCTTTCTCGGCCAAAGTAATATGCTAAAAAATGAGAGAGCTTTTTTTAGTGTGAGCTATATGTACTGATGTTGAATCAGACTGCAAATGAAGCATGGGAAATGCACCCTGTGCAGCTAGGGACCTGGCACGTTTGGATATGCCAAGTAATGTGTTTGCCTTTCTCTCCCCAAATGATACATGTCCTGAGAATATCTCCAGTTGAGAGAGAATAGATGCTGAGGAGTGCTAACAAAAAGGATTGCAGTCATCTATGAACAGTTACACAAATGGATAAGGTATGTGTGTACTAAAGATGTCAAGTTAAGCTGCTAGATAAATGTTGAGAAACAATTAGCCATACCTGGAAAATCAAAACAAGCAGTTGTAGAGAATACTTAGCTTGTGCTCTTGCTCCTTAGTATTTTGATTTTCAGTTGTTTTAAATCTCCTATTGAAATTCCAGTTTATTTCTGCATCTAAATGCTCCAAGACCCCTGTGTGAGGCATTTCTAGTGTAGACATTTCTTTCCTACCCATGCTGAGGTAACTTTAGATGTGTTTTACTCTTCTTCTCCCCCTGCCGGCGATGTTGCATGACCAGTTGGGTACTGTAACATGATTTCAGGTACAGGCTTCTTTGAAAAAGCAGGTTAAAAAGATATTTTAATTGATTGATTAAAAAAAAAACCACAATTTAAACCCTTTAAGGTTTGACCGTAAATACTCTCTCCATTTCCAGTATGGAACAAAGCCTTGGGAACAAGCAATGGAACTCTTATGGGGGAAAGCAGAACCAGTTCATTTTCCCGCTGCCGGTTAGCCACTGTGTGCAAAGCAAATGCATAAATAGCCATATGCACAAATGCACAAACCCCCCAGATAGAAGAAACTAAGTGAATTCTTTTACTTTATGTATTTGAGTGGCAAAATATGCATTTTTCAGTTTACTTTTTTTTGCTGTCTTTGCTCAGTTGCGATGCAAATCCGTCCAAGCTGGGAAGTCAGCAGTGACATTGAGATGGATGTTAAGCTCTATTAACAAAGTTGTATTAAATAGAAGAAGTTCCCAAAAATGGGCAAAGTCCTTTCCTATTGAGAAACTACTGAGTTCTGGAGGGACTAGAAACTATGTTACTTCTCTCCCCACTTAAAAGCACTTCATGCTTTGCCTAGGAAGGTTGGACCAGATGATTCTGAGGTCCCTTCTAACCTGGGGTTCTGTGATTCAAACCCATGTCAGAATAGTTACCTGGGAGCATGCTCTGCTCACTTAATTTCCCTTTTGCTCATCTCTCTCTCTGCACAGGGCAGTATAGTCTCTCCATCACTTGGGTTGTGTCACTGACTTGGAACGTACTTTCCTTCCCAATCCTTGAGTCATTTTTGTTCTTTAAATCTTTCCTGAGTATCCGTTATTTTCTTCATGTGCTTCAGTGGCTCTGCTGGGAAGAGTGTTTTCTGCTGCAGGAAAATAAAGCACTTGTTCTTTTGAATCTGTGGTAAGAGCTGAGTAACAATCATGTATTGTCTTTTTTATTCTGTGAATGTGCAACATAATGTACTCCACATTTTCAAACATAACAGAATAAATAGTTTCCTTATGTAGAATGGATGAGAATTAAACATCAAATGTGTAACTTGCTGACGGTCAGTATTTGCACATCTAACAGTATTTTTCATTACTAATAATCTGGCGTAATGCATCTAATTGGTTATGTCAGCTAAGAAGCAGGCAGTGGGTTGGAGTGTTCCTCTGTTTTGCTTATTTACAATGAATCACAATAGTCTCCTCTTGCTTAATTTCTGTGTTTTGAGAAAAGGATGTAACTCACTGCTTCCAGCCCAGGTCCTTTCCTGATGCCTCACTCTCTGGTTTTCCTCTGGGATTATCCCTGCTTCCATGTATGCCTCCAAGGGCTGCTTTGTCTAGTCCTTTCACTCAGCCTGGGTGCTTTTTCTCTCTTGAGGTTGCATCCACTGTACAGCTCAAGGCATCCATGTACAATTGTCCTTTATTTAAATCTCTCTGCATGCATAATTTAGGCTGTATAGCAGCCTTTCTGGGGCCTTTGTTTCTGCTGAGTGTTTCTGATCCGTGAAAGGGATGTGTAATTCGCTCCAGGAAAAGGGTGACTGCTCTCATGTGCCAGCTTCAGTGACAAAATGGCTAACTTTACAGAAAGGTTTAACTGTGATCATGCCACCAATTATCCCCAGACCAGTCGCTAGAGGTCAACATCATCACCTGCTATAATAGAGCACTAACTGCCACATCATTAAAGGACAGCCTCTTCTTTAGGGGTTCATCTCTCTAAACACTTCTAAAGCTCATGATGAGGTGTTACTGATCCTGCCACTGTCCAAGGTTAGAAGGACAGAAGATGTAAAACAGGAGTTAGTAGTTTCTTACAGTGTGGGCTTTTTAAAGGTATCAGGAGCAAGAAAGAAATGAATCTGAAGGTCTTTACCTTTCTGTGCCTGAGGTTACTTTTGGTGAGTGCCTCAGGAAACAGTAGCAAAGCAATCAGAGAAGCGCTATAGAGGAAACTTTTCTGGAACTATTGCTGTGTGTCAGCTGTAGGTCTTGCTGCTAATGTGTGCATAGCCAGGGGCTCCTGTCAGTACAACACGCACTTCATCAGCATCGTAACTCTTGAGGATCCCTAGGATTTTCCAGACACACAAGTATTACATTTACATTCCTACTTCGAAATGCTTTTTACTGTTTCTAGCTTGGATAAGCATACAGTCTATTTGAAGTCTCTGACAAACTGTTCCAGAACAGGATGGAAGTTAAGAAA
Source organism: Pezoporus flaviventris (assembly GCF_033815535.1). NCBI lineage: Eukaryota > Metazoa > Chordata > Aves > Psittaciformes > Psittacidae > Pezoporus > Pezoporus flaviventris. Next base: position 63,967,588 of record NW_026892549.1, read on the forward strand.
ACTGAAACCAGGGAGGAAGAGCTTAATGCTGCATCATCTCACAAGCAGCTGAAGGAAAGAAGCCTGGCCTACAGATCAGCATCCCTGAAGATTTCCTCATAGTTGCGGTATTTAAAAGTGACCTCCCTCTTACTGATTTTCTGATGTTTAACTTAATCTTGCAGGCTTTCTCTTGGCTGGAACGCTTGTAGGATCCTCTAAGTAGCCAGTTGCCTGTTTTCATAGAACTTGAAGGAACTTGGTTTATCCAATCTTTTATTTATCTTCTGTTAAATTTGTTTGAAATCAACCAGCACATTCAATATTTATTAGGGGGATGACACATATCACCTCAGTACTTTAATGTTTATTCTTTACCTAGTTTCCTGTGAGAATATGATGTAAAACCTCTTCATCCTAAGACATCTGCAGAAAGAGTATTTGTTACTATGGATGCAGTATCCTAAGTAATCTACTCTATATTTAATAAACTTTGAAAGAGGTGAAGAAAGCAACACTTCTAGGGACAGCATGGATCAGAGTTTTGAGCATGCATCTATATATACCAGATCTCCTTTCAGCTCATAACTTCAGGTGGTAAAGCTAAGAGTAACATTGAAGATGAGTGGGAGAGGAAGGGATAGATTTATCCAAAGGCACAGAATAAGACTGCCTGGGTGATCCTAGGTTTAATTATCCAGTTATCATGGCTTTAACTAGTTGGGATTTTCATTGATGCTGTTGCTCTATTGGAAAGTTGCTCCTAATTTCCTGTAATTCTGGTTTTTACAAACTTTATTTTTCCCCTGTAGAAGCTGTCTTCTCACTTACTGTCAAGAGACTTGGTAGGAGAGGGAATGCAGACTGTCCTCCGTTCTGGCTGGGCTCCTCTGCATTGCTGTCTCCATTTTGGCTAATGCAGGTTGACTGCTTCTGAGCTATAAGTGAGGCCCACAGGCTGTGCCAGGCAGCTCTCCCAGCTCATCTGGACTAGCACAGGATCTCTGCACAGTGATGCCTTGTGTGGGGGAGTCATCCTCTGCTGCAGGGACTAAAGGCCACACCACTGAGATGCTGTGGAGATAACAGCAAAATATAGGCACAGGGCAAAAAAGTTGCATAGTTGCGTTCATTTTCTGTGCAGGGCTGGTGTATTGTCTCTGGTAGACTGACACCACTGTGTTTTTTGCAGTGTAAATCTGGAGGACTATCAGTGCTGCTGTCAGGGCTAAGCTGAAATTCCATGAATAGCATGAGCTGGCACAGACTGATGGTACTGCTAGGGAGATGGCTCTGTTGCCCTCTCCACCCCTCTTCCCTGCCTGTGTATGCAGCTATTTCTGCAGCTCTGCAGTGGGTGAGCTAAACAGTGCTGGGGCGGAGGCCCAAGCACTACTATGCTCTCTACTCATAGTGCAAAAACATGGTGTAGTTTTATGGCACAGCTCTGGGCTGCACAGCACCCTGCCCAATAATGCCCTGGGCAGCACAGACCAGTGATTGTTTCTAGCTGGCAGTTTGGATGTAGCCTTGCTGGTGGCAATAAGGGAGTTCAGCTGTATGGACAGAGGCTGTTCTTTGCGATAAGTAGATATGAAAAGTAGCTATAGTATCATGCCAGTGTTCTTGATAAGATGGCTGTGTCTAGTCGCAAAGCCTTGGACTCATATAAGTGGGGTTTTCACATTCCTGCCTCTCTCTCTGTTCCATCGAAAAGTAAATGAGCAACAGAAATAGGATAGCACTTGAAAATCTGTTTCATGAAATGCTATGCCTAGTTTTTGTGTTCTATCCAAACATCTTTGTATATGATGGAAAGAACACCTGAAATTGGAAGTATGCAAACACTGAACAGCAGCCACAATGTCACCTGGGTTTGATACCTGGTGTTTTACTATAGGTTTCAGTCTTTACTCCCCAGTGGTCAGTGGCAGGACCTGAGCTGTGCTTGATAAAGCTGAGAAGCAAACACTTCCAGGGTTCAAACCATACTAGATTTTGCATCTCTAACTTATTTAAAAGTGGAATTTCCTCCAGAAAGTTGGAGCAGAGGTTCCCTGTAGAAAGAGAGACAGAAAGCTCTGCTGGGACGATTGCTTTCATTATATCCAGATGCCAAACTTTTGCGTATGCTGTGTGCTTTCCTTTGAAAATGTCCTGTTTAACCACTGCTTCAGAGTAGGTTCTATTGAGCAAAACTGATTTCTTAATGAACCTGAGTGGGCAGGTTTCCTAATGCTTTTGAACCCCAAATTGTACTGCTCTCTCTTAGAACTGCCGAGTTCACCTGTTCCTAGCCTTTTACTTAGTCATTCCTTTACTATTGCTAGATGGAAGCATGAACATAGAGCTCTTAACCTCTCCATTAGCACAGCATTCAATCTAAAAGTGAATTTGGTTTCATAAGATAAAATCACAGAGAGATTACATTTGTATGCTGAAATAATTTTGTCCTGCTTTGTTTCACAGTTTACTCTTGACATATAGGCTTCCTGTTAGCCTAGCAAAGGTCTTCCAACATGTCTGATTTCTTCATTCTTCTTGTCACAAACTAAAATAAGCTAGTGGTGCAGAGACTGTCAGCATTACCTATGTTCTCTCTTAATATGTGTATTTTACACAGCATTCTCCGGGAAACAATCCTATTCCTGGAAATTCATCACATTCCATGCAGTTATGTGGCCTTACTGGTGGTGTTCTTCAGCTACTTCAAGTGATTCAGTGGAACTTCCTTTTGTGTTTGGGATTCCTGGGAGGTTTGTCATATACAGTGCTCTCAATACGGCAGAAGAAACCCAGCATAGAAAAATGCACAGTTTGGTCCCTTAAATTATTAGCCAGTCTAAAGGGGAAGCTGTTTACTGCAGAGCCTGAGTCCTAAAGGTCTCAAGTGTAAGTATATAATCTTTAGCCCCTTACGGAACATTGTACCATATATAGTCCAACCAACAGCTAGATCAAAACAGCATGCGTGAATGTGTCATCCCCTTAGGTTTGTGTTATAGTAAACAATCGTATCTCGCACCTCGGCTGCATGCAGACTTGTTTTAATATGTAAGCATATGTGTGTGTACATCCAAATACACACAGCCTTAATTCTAAATACTTTAGTGTGATAGTTGCTCATAGAGATAGAAGTTCTGGCAATGCAGCATGGACTGCTTGGACAGCTCTGTGGATCGTATCCCGTAGAAACACCTACAGCTGTGAAAAGGGAAGAACGAAGCCATCAGACTGTGATCTTTTAACAGTGTGAATGGTTCATGGCTACAGAGTTTGGAGGATACAAAAGCACTTCTAGAAGTAATGACAAAGAGACTTTTAAATGTGGAGTCACTGCCCTAGCTGAAGTGGGTGTAGTCTAAGTGTAGAGTCAACTAATAGCAACCCAGGAAGAGGGACACTAAAAATGAGAGTGTTGGGTGTACACAGGGTGTATGATGACTGGATAGTTGGACTGACAATTAACGTAGGCCACACGTCACTGTTATTTACTCCCTCTCACCACAAAGACTGTCCTGAATAGTCTTCCTGAATGCTGTTCTCTCTCCTGTGAGGTTACTTGCTTCAGAGGCTGTGCCCACCATGGCCTTCATACCAAAGGAGTCCTGGGGCACACTCACTACCTGGTGAAGTACGTTGTCTTTAGGGTTGTTTCCCTGCTGAACTAGTGTGAAGTAGCCAGAATTGAGACTGTAAGCTTTCCCTAAGTGTTTTGGTACGGGGGTTTGGTTTGGTTTGGTTGGTTTTGGGGTCGTTTTTTTCTTCCCAGTAGTTGGATTCAAACTGATTCCTAGTGAAGTGCAAGGCTCGAACATATGACTGAAAAACGATAATGGGGAAAAAACCCAGACCTTTTAACTATATGCAATGAAATATGGGCAAGCCTGAACACAGCAGGTGTGACTGCAGCGGGGTCAGATGCGTTCCAGGTAAGCGACTGTCGGCTGATGAATAAGCACAAAGCACAGTGCAGTATGTATGCCAACTTCCACTCTTGGAAGTAGCATTGGCCTGGACCCGTATCATGTATAAGCAGCAAAACATTTATCCTCTGCGTGGGCCAAGTCTAATGATGCAGGAAGATGGGAGCTGTCTTCTGCCATTATACCAGTGACGTAAAGAATCACAGTGGTACTAAAGTAGAATGATGATGTGGAGATTTATACTCCATTGTACCTCTGCCGATGGCAACAGTGTGGCCTATGAACTGCTCTTCCACTCTGGCCATGAAAACTTACACCAGAACATACTTTTACTGCCTAATAGCTCAGTGATGCTTAAATATGATCCAAAACCATGATTATTTTTATCTGATTGGACTCTTCTCTGTTAGGAATACCATAGCTCTTAAAGCTACTGAGCTCATACAGAAGCCACCAAACAACGCTTCGTGTTTTGCTCCTTATCAGCTCTGTCTGTATCTGATAATCCCCTGTGCAGGTAAAATTACTGACAGCTCATATAGCTCATTCCCACTCCCCTGAGATTTCCTCTCTCCTGCCAGGCACCATGTTTCAGAGAATCATTTGGACACATGGGGTTGTGTTCTCAGTGTTGATCTGTTCCAGCAATTAACACAAAACATTGTTTATTTGGAGTTTAGGCAGCCAAGACTGCTGCTGTATTCTAGTGCTTTCCAATTCTGAGAATGCATTCTAATCCTGACTCTTTCCCAGCTAACAAGCATACCATATGTCTGATTACTCAGGTTCCCATGTAAAATAGGAAATTAAGAATTCCAGATGATTAACAAACATTTCTCTGTTTATTTTGAGATGACTCTTTTAAAATACCATAAAAAAGAAAATTACAGACCTGTTCCTCAAACATTTACTTTATCACTTTATCATTTAGCTGTATAAAAGGATATTTTCATTAAGAATGTGCTGTTTGTGTTTTTAAATTATGATCTATTGACAAAGGTTTGCCAGCAGTAAAACATCTGCAAATAACAGTTTAAAGACAGTGGACAAAAAAAGGGGTAATTCAGTGGTGGAATCTGGGGGGAGGTGGGGATTGAGTGACCAGGGAAAAAACATGCCAAGTTGTGGTCTAATGATAGTGAAAAACTTGAATTTTTACTTGAAACATCAAAGCCCAAAGTATGATGCAAAGCGGACCACAACCAACAGCCTCTGATCTCTTAGCAGGATGTCAGCCAGGAGGAGCAGGCCATGTAACTTGTGATTCAGTTCAATACAGCATCACAGCCAGGACAACGATCAGGATAGGTTACCCCTGTGGCAAGCAGAGACATCCCTAAAGGTAGAGCTGCTTTCTACTAATTTATAGTTTCTGTGCGTATATTTGGTTGTGAGCGGACTCGCCTGTGCAAGGGGCTGGAGGCTGTTGAGAAAACCAAGTGTGAGAGAACCAACCATTTGACTTAAGGCGTATCTCTGTGAGTGCCTGAATGAGGGAAAGGAGATGTGGTGCCCATGCAGAAAAAAAGCCAGTCTGCATGTCAGAGCAGCTACAGCACTCTAGTTGGGAACATCAGAGGGGGCAGAGAGTGGGGAAAGGCTGGGAGGCAGGAGCTCTGAGGTCAGCAAGCCTGCTGATTGACCCTTCTCTAATATCCTTCCCCAGAAGGGTTTGTCCTTGCTACCGCTTGTGTATTCAATCACACCCATGAAGATGCATTGGTAGTAAAGAAGCCTCCCTTAGTTTAAAAGTAGTATTCAGTAACTATAAAGTGTTTGTTCTGAGCTCTGGCTGCTGGGCTGCATCCCTCCTGCCTCATGTGAGCTACCCCCACTCATTGCATCACATCTAAAATTAGCTAAGATGCTGTATCCTGAGAAGCACACTGCTCAGTGGCTCCAAGCTGCAACAGACAGAGCAAGTGTAGCTGTGTAGCTCCCTGGGTGGAAAGATGGTTTCTTTCCACCTGATGATGATCAGAAGTGTAACAGAACGAGGTAAGGCATCATTCAAATCCAGGAGCTCTGGTTCGGCCAAAGGCAGAAAACAGGAGCTAGTCCTATTTCTTATAGTAGGTCTCTGTCTTGCTGTTTTCTCAGCAACATGAGGTACCTGGGGACACCTGTCAATAGTTGCGCTACGGAGAACTAGTTGGGCCAAATTCCCCCCTGATGCAATTGCCCTGCTTTTCTTGTAACTGTACCAATGATGAATGTGCCTCCTCTTTACTTAGGAACAAGAAAAGAGTGCATGAGATTAAACATCCTTTCAGTGTTTTCCTTCTGATTAATGCAACTTTTAGTACACAGAAAATGCTGTAGGCTTAAGAAAAGTTCTGAAGCTTTGCTTCTCCTGCCCAGTCTCAGCCATTAGCACCCCTGCAATGTATTTTAGAAGTCTGTATTTCCAGTGTGTTAATACTACTTAAACATCTGGTGCACTTAAAATTCATATTTCAAATCCACTAATCTGGGGGGAGAGGGGTTAAGATGTGAAGCTAGACAAAAGCGAACTAAGGGAGAAGATAAACTCTGACAGACGCTGCAAGCAGCCAGGAAGAACAAGAGCTGTCAGAGTCTGCATGCTGGATTTGAGCCGAACCAAATCACAGAAGCAGTTTTTCAGTACTTGGTCTGAAAGCAATTTAGCTTTTCTGTGTTAGCGGATTATGCTGTTTTCAACAGTTGTTGGAGAGATGAGTGATGAAAAGCGTTTTCATTCCGGGTATGTTTCCAAGTAGAGAATGCTCTTGCATTCAAATCCACCTTCTTGCCCTAATCTCTCCTGAAGCTGAGAGGGGATGTGGTCTGTCAAGCTCTGCACAGCACCATCCCCTCAGCCCAGCCACAGGGCTGCTTTGGGGACCCCAGGTTTTTGGGTCTGGGATGGCTTTGAGTTTTTCCAGGGAGAAGAAGAAGGTGGCGGCTGCATCCTGCAGATGGTATGTTGGTGCTGAGCAGGGACTTCAGGTCTGGGCATCCTGAACCTGGCTCACGCTCTGGATTGACCCCATGGGTACATGAACTGTCATGTAATAACTGATAGTATTACTGACAGTGCCATCTGTCCTTGTGTCCAGCTGGGTTTGGAGGCTGGTCTGTGATAGCTTTAACGCTGGGTACAAACCAGCACCACTCATGGGTTTGGTGTAGGTTAAATACCGCAAGGCAGCACTTGGGAGCAGCAGTAACACTTCCGGAGTTTGTAAATTATGAACCACAGAAGAGGACAATAAATAGTAAAGCCAATGTGCTAAGTTTGCAGTAATGGCATTTCTTATGTGACGTGTCCCCCTTTCCTCTGGAGTCAACAGCAACTAGAGAGGCAACCAGAAATCAAAGGATGTCAAAAACCTGCACTTACACACATGGTTTAATCCCATTTCTGTTGCTTATCCTTTTGGTAGAAAGGATACTTTTAGTAAATAAACACCCCCACATTACTTCAGACACCGCCTGCCAAAAATAATGCATGGTCATACAGAAAATGATGCAGGAATTCAAAAACACACTAGTTTTCTGCAGGTAGCAAGTTGGTTTTTTTTCCACTGGAACAATGGTATCTGGAGCCCCAACTGTGTTTTTAACATCAAAGATGAATTTTTGGGCCTTCTTTCACTAGCTCACCTACCAGAACTGCACTAAGCCTCTACTCCCAAACCCACCACCTCTAATAACCCAGGGACCATGTTTCCTATTGTGGTATTGGTGATCTTGTCTGTAATGATTCTTCACAGGGGAGGCTTAGCTCAGTCCTTCAAGTACTGCAGCAGCTCTGAACAAAAATAACCCCAAAGTCCACAACAGGAAATGTTAACAATGGCAGGATTACTGGACCCTGTGTCACCGTAAAGTAAATGAGCAACTGAGAGGGACTTCAGGGAACAGCAGCACCATGATTAGGTAATGGGAGGGACTGACCTATGAGAAAGGACTAAATGAGCTAAGCGATGATGAAAGGGTGAACAGCAGAACTGCCGCAAATGTTTGAAAGAAGAAACCATCCAGGACAGGGAGGGATTCTCAAAGCTGCTGCCAGGAGTTGAGAGTAATGGAAAGAAATCAATAAAATGAATGCAGCAGTCACCATAACCATTTCTTTAGCTCAATAAAACCACCCAACCTGGTGCTTTTGTCCATATGGAAACCTTGCTCATTCACCCCATTTTATTCCTCAGCCATATCCCCAAAGCATGGGGCTAACACTTATAATTATGTCATGGTGCATTATTGCTGACATCTTTTAGGCTGGCAGCTCTGAAGGACTGTGAGGGAGCTATGCCAACAACCTCCTCATTTCTTGAGGTGCCTCAGAAAGCCTCAAGGCTTTGGCTGAGGGAAGCAGTCCTGCACTGCAAAGCACTTCAGCAAACACTTCAGTCAGATGATGAGCTGGACTCCTACAGCTATAAATCACACCCGTGATTCCCACATGAGGACCCTGAGTAAGCCCTCAGCGGTCCCTGAAGCAGATGGGTCAGAAAGCACAGAGAGTCAGAATTACCCACAGCTCTCCATGGCAGGCCTTCAGTCTGCATCCCAATCCAGTTAATATCCTTGCAGCAAAACAGCTGTGAGGCCTCATGCTGTATTTGTTTCCATTAAATCCCCCCCAGCGGGCTTATATGTTTGTATTTGTTTACATATTTGTACTGTCCCCAAGGGATACTCAACACTATTCCTAAGGTTCGAGGCGAGTCATTAGAGGGCAAGAACCTCCCTCTGATGCTGACATTGTCCCCTCTCTTCCTTCTGACAGAGATGTAAATCTTTCTTGGAAACGCTGGACAAAAGTCCCTTCAAATATGCGGTTTCTTTCCACAGCAGTTTTCAGTCTGCGCTTCTTTGTATTGCTGGGCCAGGAGGTTGTGTTTCCAATTGTCGCTCTCCGAGACGTTTGTCTATTGTTAATGGGATCCCAGCCGCTTTACAGCCTGCACTCTTTATAGTCCCCCACGGCCCCGTGCCTTGAGGCTGAGGGCTTCCCATCACAATTAGCGCTGCCCCCCTCGGGGCTCCCTTACACCGACTTCACTCCGCATCTCTTCGGCCGGCGTCCGCTCCGCCCGGGGATGCCGCGGGCCCTCCCGACGGCCTCGGCGGCCGCCTCCCCCTACCGAGACCAGGGGGAGGCCTGCGGGGCGGCACGTCCGGCCCCGGTGCTGCTCTGCCCGGCCGGACCGGCGCCCCCCGGCCGCCGTCTGCGTCAGGCCGGAGACGTGGCCCCGAAGCGGAGGGGGGCGGAGCGGCGGCGGGCGGAGCGCGGCTGCGGGCGGCCTGGCCTCCGCTCCGCTCCGCTCCCCGCCCCGCCCGGCCCGGCACGGCCCTGCGCGCCGCGCTCAGCCCCGCACCGCGGCATGACCGCGCTCCCGCACGGCCGCCCCTGACCCCTCGCACCCCGCCAGGTAAGAGCCACCGGCTGCCTCCTCCCGGCCGTCCGCGATGCGCCGGGGAGGGGGCCGCGGAGGGGATGGGGCCGGCTCTGCGCTCCGGTAGGGAGGGAAGGGGCGGCGAGACCCGGCAGCGTCTGCGGGATTGCGCTCTGCCCACCGGTGGCATCGGTGGTGCTGCCCCATCCCTGCGCCGCGCCGGGGGAGGCAAACTTTATCTGGTCTCGCCGCCGCCCCAGCCCGCCCCATCCATTCCCTGCCGGGCCGCGGCGCTCGGGCGGCCCCAGGGGTGCCCGGCGGGGCGGCGGCGCGGGGCCAAGCGGGGCTTCCCGGCAGCGGGGCCGGGAAGCAGTCAGTGGAGACGGGCGGGTTGAGGGAAGCCCTTGGCGGTGTTTCCCCTGGGAAAGAAGCGCAAACCCAGCGCAACTCATCCCGCGTTACAGGGAGGTGGCAGCAGCGCGGTGCGGGCAGCGCGGTCCCTCGGCGGGGTGCTGGTTGAGGGTGCCGGCGGGTCTCTGTCGCGGGCCGGGGAGGAGCGCAGCCCCCGGTGGCACTACGAGGCTCTGGCGTGCCCCTGGCTCTGCTTTCGAAGAGATTTGAGGAGGAAAAAGAAGCCAGTCCTCATCTGAAATCGGTTCAAAGCCAGCTCTGCCTCGTCGCAGTGTGATGGGCGGTTTTGTTCGTTATTCACGAAATGCAGTTTGTCCAGTTCACTGGAAAGAGTTGACCAAGCAAAATGAGAGGCTTACGAAAGACTGCCGAGTGCATCCTGCTAGAATTTCTTTAGGGTGAAAACGTGTAGAAGTGAGGTGTTTTATTGCCCAGATCAGTGTGTGAGCTAGGCTTGCGTTTGTTAATTCTTTTACTTTCAGAGTAAGTGCTTTCTGTGAGGGAAGACTCAGTATTATGAGCAGCACTGTTTGAAAACAGTGTTTGCTCCCACAGAGTGCTGTAGGCTTGAGTGATGCTGTGGAACATTGGGCAGGCAGAAAGGTGCTTTGCAAGCTAGTGGAGGAAAAGATAGCAACACTGGAAATTAATAATAATTAAAATATCTCCCTTCCCAATTCAACCAAGTTTGCACATTTCCCTCCCCCTGCTTCTACTTTTCTTTTTGGCATGATGAAGGCAGTCTGGAGGGTAGCACTCACTCTTCTGGACATGCCTCTTTGCCCATGTGGTTCAGATCAGCATCAAGAGCTAGGCTTAGCACAGGTCCGAATGATCCCTAAGTTTAACCTGGCCTTGGGTTCCTTCTGTCTTGCAAGTGCCATGGGGCTGACAGCGAGGCGCAGCAGCCTGGTGCTGAGCACCTGTGGTCTGTGAATCATTTCCTTTTCCAGTTGCGTTCTGAGTTTGTTACATGTGTGGCCACGGGGATGCTGTTTTTTTCCAGTCTGAATGCTAACGGGCCCTGCTGGAGGCTTACTGTAATGTAACTTTCTGTGGGCTTTTTGTTATTTGCTCCTGTAAGCGACTTTAGAAAGAAGCTTCTGATGGAAAGCCTAAAAATGTAGTTACTTTGTGTGACTGGTATTGGAAAAGGCCTGTGCTGGTTGGCAGTGAGCGACAAAACCAGAGAGTGCTGAATTCTTTGCGCGAGTTCCTTGCCTCAGTGCTTGGTGCTACCTTGCAATGAGTTCCTGTACCAGTTGGAGCTGATTGCCTCTCGCATCTGGGTTTTGAGGCCCACGATGAGGGGCTCTGAGGGAGTAGAGATGGTGATACAATACTCAGGTGGCCTCAGCACCAGAGTGACACGCAGCAAGACCCAAAATAAGGAATTGGGTCAGAGTGCTGGGAGGAGCAGTTCCCCTGATTGTCCATTGACCTCAGTTGCAACAGTTGAAGTGGCCTCTATTCAGCACCAGAAAGGCACTTCCCAGAGCAAGGCTTTTTGAATGCTGCGGGAAGTAGAAAGCATTTCAATTACTGTCCAAACAATTCACAATAACAGGAGCTAGTGTTTGATTTTACAGGGCTTCTTTTCCTCTTTGAGAGAATTCAGTGAAAAGGTATTGTCCTTGCTGTCACAGAGTTGTACAGGGCAGGGGAGGGACTGTGTATTAAAGGAAACCCTGAAAATAAAACAGTTTACCTCAGGGAAAACAAAAGAGAACCTCCAAATTCCCTTAAAAACCTAAGTTAGTAGAGCAGAGAAGCCATTCTCCTTCCAGAGTGATTTGCCAGAAGAATGTTAACAACTGTTGGATTTCACATGCTCAACATAATGGAAACTTTACTCTCGTCTTCATACTTAAGCTGTTTGCCCGGTGATTTTTTGTGACAAAACCCTGGTGCAGATCCAAGCTATAGTGCAATGACTTGTGTTGGGGTTGTCGTTTCTAAGATCTCTTTCCCACTGGGAGGATACTGGGTTTGATTCACTCTCTCAGGCATGTGTGAGTATGCCCTTTGCTCCACTGCTTTCATTCATAATGCAGGGCAGGCATCGCTGGCTTCCAGGCAAGCAAAGCATCTTAGAGCTGTCTTTAAACGTGACAGAGCCTGGCTCAGCTTTTCTTCACTGTATTCATCCTAGTGCCTGACACAAGCAATTAATCAGACACAGCATAAGCTTTACAACTGTAAACTTTCTGTATCATCCAGAGAGCCATAGGCTTGGATCAGGATGATATTTCCAGACAGTTTCCTAGTCTGGAGGTTGTGTCCACTCTGATCCCATCTCCTGTGAAGGGCTGATTTACAGTCTAATGTTCAATCAGGTCAGGCTTTTGAAAGGTAGAATAGTGCCATGTGTGTGCTTTGCACATTTTCCATTTGCTTGGGAGAATCGTTCATTAAGATACAGTGCATGGTTTTCCTTAGTTTTAAAGTAAGGCAAAGGCACCCAGAGGTGCAGATTGGCACCTTTCTGCATGGAAAGTTGCTGTTGCTGCTGTCATGGTGAGTGCAAAGTTCTACTGAGTTTGAGCCAGCATAAATGAAAACACTTGGCCCTGTAAAGTAGCATTAAAAATCCATTTCTCACTCTCAAAGTAAATTTTAACTTTTCCATTGGCTTTCAAGTGAGCAGCATCCAGCCTTTTGTACCAACTTCAGATCCTGGGCTAAACCACTATTAGCTGAAAACGGAGATGCTAGCTTGCATCTCCCTTCAGTGGCAATAGCGCATAGTGATTCTGTATTGATGGGAACCCCAAATTCCACGAGCCAGCAATACAGTAAGACTGCTGAAATGCTGAGAACATTTCCAGTTTTATTCACGTGGCACTGAAAGCAAGTTGGGATTTTTGGATTAATTGTTTGCTGTGGAGCACATGGGGAAGCAGAGCACAAGTCAAGCCTTGCCTGGAGCATGCAGTGGGGTAAGATCCAGATATAAGTGTACTTTACAGCAGAATGCGGCAGCTCAGAAGTGCAGGTTGCTGTCTGCAAGCAGGTTTGGTGTTCTGAGCACCGTTGGAGATCTCATGTTCCAGTTGATGTGAATGAGCTGTCTCAGGGGTAGGTAGTTTTCATGGGTGTTCACAGACAATATTGCTGGAAAAGCCTTTTGTAAAGTGTAATGTGATTAAAAAAAAAAAGCATTTGCTCTTTGCCATCATTTACCCATCACAGCATAATTTCAAAGACCTGCACACCCACTCTAGTGTGGTCAGACACCCGCCTCAGCAGCAGCTTTGATCTCACAAAGTTAAGGCTTGACGGAAACAGCCTTTCTTTCTGTTCTTGTGATGCAGCTACAGACTTCTTGGTGGAGCAAGTTTAGAGCTAATTCCCCTTCAGTGGACCATGGCTGGACACTGGGAAAGTCCTATAGTAAATTTAGGCAGATACTTCTGGTATTCCACATCTCTGAAGTTTATGATCCTTTAAAGTCATCTTGTGTGAACAGGTTCTGTAACTGTTCATATTTATCTTCGAGTGTGTGTAGATCCCATCAATTTAATGTGCTTGGATTTACTTTCTTATTCTTTCAGGCGTATGAATGGGACTATGAGCTTTATTTTTATTGTCAGGGATTTCTTGTCACAAAAGATGGTTCAGGGGGAAGAAAACTCATCAGCTGTGTTTTGGGCTGAGAATACCTGTGTGTTTATCCAGGCACTTTGGGGTTCGTGGTTTATGAGACTACTGCAAAGTGTAGAAGGCTCTCTTGTGTAGCATGCAAGTAGGAGCAGAAAAGATCCTTTATATGAGAAAGTCTCACAAATGGTGAAAACAGGCATTTCTTTACTGGTTTTGGCTGAATCGCTGCATAAAAAGTTTTTAACTAACTTTTCAGATGGTTGAGCTGCTTAAGGCTCAGAATGGACCCTTTGTGCTTCCTGTCCCAATTAGGAATTAATTTTTAATTACATAAGCTGAACTTTCTTATTATGAGCACTTTTATTAGCCTGAGGCCCCTGACTATTCCTTTGACAACGAAGGCACTGGTTTGTGTAATACTGCCTGTCCTTTGACATGCTACAGCATTGTTTCTGTCTTCATTATTTGAGTGTGTTAAATAAGTGTTTGTGGAAAACCTAGTGCAACTTTGATTAAAGCTTGGTGTGAGTTTACTTTTCTCAATCATTAAGACATATTTCAGGAGTACTAAAATACCACTTGCTGGGCAGTTTCTTGCTCAGTGCTTTGATTTGCTGCTAAAAGTTTTCACTGGCATTAAGAACATTTTGCAGCTCTGGAAAGAGGGCCAGGAGCTTGAGTGATAGCCTTGATAAACCAAGAATGTTACTCCCAGAGCTGAAAAATGGAAAGTATTGCCTTTGAAGTAGTCTCTGACATGGAAATGCAGAGTGTACTTTCCTTTAGATTTGGACAAATAGCTCAGCAAAGCCAAATCTCCACATAGGCCTGTGTGATTTCATGGAGACTTTATCTGGCTGAATGTGGCCCTAAACATTTTTCGGCCTCAGTCTGGCCAAGTTGAAGTCAAAGAGCTGCTGACAGTAGGAAGCCTTTTTGGTGTGTAATACATGAAAAAGTACCATGACTCAGTTGAAGCAAACAACAAGGTTATTGTCTGGGATCCGTCACCAAAACTGCACTTTCTGTACGTGTAGGTGGAAATTGCAGCATATATTTTGAAATGTTGTTTATTAAAGTTCTTCCTCCTTCCATCCTTTACGTCTCCTCTTTATATCCCTTATGTCTCCTCTGAGTTCTTGATTCAGACCTTTAAGCTTCCACTGCTACAGCAGATGCTACCAACAGCAGAGCAGGGGGACTCCCTGATGCCTCTGAATCCACTGTGCTCCCTTCCGGGTGTGTGCAGACAGCCCGGGTTGCACACCTTTTGTAGGACCACCAACTTGTGGGTGCTGAATGATGTCTTCTGTGGGCTGACTGTATGTTGTCTGCTCCTCAGGCTGCAAACTAATACTAGCTGTGGCATGTAATTTGGGTAAGGTGTAGTATGAAATCAGATTCACTCCAGTGGCTTTGCATTCAGACTCAACCCCTGCAGAGAACTGGAAAAAGCAGTGTGTTGTGGTTTTGTAGTACTGTTCATTCATATTGACCACCAAAGGTAGTAAAGAAAGTAGATACCTTTCTTCTTTTGCAGCTGGAGAAGTGATGGTACGGCAAGTCATTTTGGCATGCCCAAAGCAGGAGCTCAGGGACTCCATAGCCAGCTCCCAGTGGGAACCCCTGACTCCTGCTCTGTGATTCCTCCAGGCCACATTTCCTTGCCAGCCTCAGCCCCGAGAAGATGTATTTGTTTGAAAATGCTGTAAACACATGGACTTTTAAAAATAACTGCTTGGATGCAAATGGTTTGTTTTTAATAGTTTCCCAGTTCCTTAACTTAGCATTTATGTTTCAGCAGCAGCATCATTTGTTTGTATTTCTTACTTCAGGGTGATGGTATTTCTTCATATGAAAATCTGCCTTACAGTCAATGGAACAAAAAGTAACCCAGCGTGTTTGAAGAAGTGGCCATGTATGATACTTTTTTGCCCTACTCCCAAACAGGATTCAAAGGAGTTTTTCCAACCCCAAAATGTCAATTTTGTGTTTAAATTTCATATGACAGGAAACACCAGCGGCTGTAAAGCCTTGTAGGGGAACTGGTCTCCTGAAATGCCTCAGATACAGGGAGAAATTAGTAGCAGAGATATTATTGTATGCCAGCATAGTCCAGGAATTATTTCACTGCACACACAGTGTGTGTGAGAATACACAGATAAGGATGGAACATCAACCTTTTGGGAATTAGGAGCTGCTAATTCCAGCCCTTATCATTTTATTTCCCCCTTAGTCTAATCTCAGTTAGCCAGACTTGGTGCCTTGTCTCTGGGCCCACTTTTAGTCCTCTCCAGGTTAGGTGATGAAGTGAAGCAGGCTGGTTATCTGTGATCTGTGGTGCCAGCACTGGCAGTGCCAGGAGCTCTGCAGGGCTCGTGGACACACACTGGAGATGAAGTGTTCAGCTGATGAGACATACAAAACCCAGGTTTCCAAAGGTTTATAAAGCAGCCAGCTCTGGCAGCTGATCGCACTGCAGTAAAAAATGCAGTACCAAGCCATTTTCATGCCAGGCTGTGCCTATCGAGCCCGGCTAGAGGAGACTGTGGCCCTAAGCCCCAGGGCTCTGCATAGACCAGTGATTTTACTTAAATTGGGTGTTTAAGAATACATCACTGTGAACCTGACTGCCGAACACCCATATCCCGGCTTATTTAGCTGTGTTGGTGTGCAGTTCACAATCAAGCAAAATAAGAATGCACAATTCTTCTGTCCAGTGCAGCCCCAGGCTCTGTGCTGAGAAGCACTTGAGCTAAACTTCAGCTGAGGCCAGACAGCACCAAACCACCTGAAGAGCCACTTTATGGTGTTTATACGGAGTTACAAACATTTACAGGCAGGAACAGCTGGACATGATGTTCAGGGTGTGCAGAGCCATGTCCTATGTAAAGCAAAACCTAGTGGAGTACAGCCCTTGCACATGTAGCCTGCAGCACTCGAGCTCTGTCATGTCCCTGCCACCAGGTCACAAGCTCATTGTGTGGTCAATGTGTGCTGTGCTCTGTTCCTTTAATCATAGAATGATTTGGGTTGGAAAGGACCTTAAGATCACCCAGTTCCAATCCCTGCCACGGGCAGGGACACCTTCCGGTAGAGCAGGTTGCTCCAAGTCCCTGTGTCCACCCTGGCCCTGAACACTGCCAGGGATGGGGCAGCCACAGCTTCTCTGGGCACCCTGTGCCAGCGCCTCAGCACCCTCACAGGGAAGAACTTTTTCCTTGTAATAAAGATGAATATGCAATAAATCATGTATGGGAACCAACCCAGAGACCTACTCACAGCACTGTTCCCAAAAGGCATTCCGTAATTTATCCTAACGCGTGCAGTATGTTGAAAACAGCCAGGAGGGTGGGGTTTGCCTAGCCCTGCACTTCTTTCAGTAGATCTGATGCGAAACACCAGGCAGCCCAGTCTGAATTGCCTCTGGTGGACATCTCAACCTTGACCCTTCTCAGTGTATTCAGCTTGGCTGTGGTTGTGGCCCTGTGGTTACCAGCCCAAGGCTTCTGACATCAAGGGGAAAGCTCCTTCCCTGGGGGGAGGGAGCCATGTCCATAGCATCTGGGATTTGCTTGGACTCAGCACCGTTCTCTGGAGGTGGTGGTGCTGATCCTGCATCTGAGGAGGGTTGGTGGGATGTCAGGGAACTGCGGTTAAACATCAGCTGGCTAATCATTTAAACATCCTTTCTAGTCAGCTTAAGAGACCTCAGGGTTTTATGCTTCCCAGTTGTAAATGTCACTATTTCTGCAGTGTTATCTCTCCTCCTGCTGCATTCCTCCTCTTTTTCCCTCTGGTGTGTTATTCATATCCTGCCCTATTGAACCATTAAACCCTGGATGTTAATTGCCTGTCCAGCACCAATTCTGCTGTGTGGCTGTGGATTTTCCCCTAAAACAAGCAATCGATGGCAGCAATTGCTTCAATGCATGGCAACACAATCGAGTAACCGCTGTTGGAAGCATGAAATAGCAGAGTGCTTTCTTTTAATCAGTGTCTCTACAAACTGCTGTGAGAGCTGAGGTGGGGCTGAGTCGGAGCAGGATTGATGGTTTCCTCCAGCAGCGTATTGAGGGCTGGTGTCAATCCACACAGCTATGTTCTGTACAGTGAATGAAGTTACTCTGTGAGAATCCGCTTAAAAATAGCAACCGTCACCTAGCAATAGCTGGAGAGTGGGGCCTCAATGTTGCTAGGAGCTAAAAGCAATTTTATTTGGGGTTGTACCAGGGGGGCACCTCTCTGAGCATTAATATGCTTTTTCTGCGTAAAGTATCTCTCGGGATGCTTTAGGATGAATACAGCTTGATGGGGGGGTGTCATGGGGAAGAGCAAAACTAGTTCATCTTCCCACTGCTGGTTAGCCACTGTGTGCAAAGCAAATGTTCCACCCAAGTAACAGAAAACTAAGTGAATTATTTTACTTGATATGTTTGAGTGGCAAAATGTACATTTTCAGTTTACTTTTTTGCTGCCAGTATCTTTGCCCAGTTTTGATGTGAATCTGTCCAAGGTGGAAAGTGAGCAGTGACACGGAGATGGATGTTAAGCTCTATTAGCAATTAGTGTATTAAATGGAAGAAGGTCTAAAAAAATGAGAAAAGCCCTTTTGTATTGAGAAGCTACTGAATTCTGGAGGGACTAGAAATTATGTTACTTCTCTCCCCACTTCAAAGCACTTACGCTTTGCCTAGAAAGGTTGGACCAGAGCATCCTCGAGTTCTCTTCTAACCAGGGGTTCTATGATTCATATCCATTTCTCCAGCCACAGGTGGCAGGAAGTTAATGGGTTAAGTTCCTTTCTGCTCTGCAGCACATCGAAAGGGCTGCCCCATTGGTAACACACATTCTTCTCTTCACCCACTGGCAAGAGCCAGCATCCCTTTCCAGCTGTCCCCACCACTTTCCTTTATGCACTCTGATGAAGGCTAATTGCCGAGAAGCTGTTTTGCTCCATGGTGTGGCCATTTCACAACCATCCATTGATTCAAAGTCTGGATTTAAGTCTGTTTTGTTTCCAGTACTTTCCTCTCTGATGTGGTTCTATTTATTCTTCTTAGCTCCTTTAGGTCACATTACTTGTGTCTTGCTTCTAATCACCCATGCATTAGCTTATTCCTCTAGTTAGCTTTTCTGCTGGAGTAAATACCACACCTTCCTTGTACCTGGATTCCCATATTTCATCTTACTGTCATGTATTCATTTTCAATAATCAAGCTTTCTATATTTCCTAGAAATATAATAATAACAGTAGTATCTGTATTAATTTCTTTCCCCTCAGTTTTGTTTTGTTTTGGGGGGTGTTTTGTTGGTTGTTCTTTATTTAGTCTGTCAAGTGCTTAGCTCCTTTGTGCAGCATTGCTTAACAGCTAGTACAACTGTTTTTACCCCAAGTTCCTATTTTATTTCCTTCTGGTAGCTGATTACCAGATTATTTCTCTCATGTACGAACTTTTTTTCTCTAGGGACTGAGGATTATTAGAAATTCAAGAGAAAAGAAAAAAGAGAATGAGTTCTGATTTTAATTGAAAACAAACGTCCAGTACTCACAAGTCAGTATTTCCTAAAGTAGGTTAGAATAGTACTTAACATAAGTCAGGCTCCACATTTCAACTACAATGTAGTATGCCATTAAATAGTATTTGGATTGTGAGTGAACTGAATTAGTAATCCTGTCTTCGTTTTCACCAGCTGAAATGTTGAATTCCTTTTATCTCCTTGTTATAAGAAGAGGTAAGAATGTACAGTAGATGCTGTGCTGTCCCACAGACGGCTGTGATTTGGGCTGCAGTGTGACATATTAGCACAGAATCATGGAATCATAGAATGGTTTGGGTTGGAAAGGACCTTCAGATCATCCAGTTCCAAGCCCCTGCCATGTGCAGGGGCACCTCACCTTAGACCACGTTCCCCAAGGCTTGTCCAACCCTGCCTTGAACACTGCCAGCGATGGAGCATTTACCACTTCTCTGGGCAATCTGAGTGGCTCACCACCCTCACAGTAAAGAACTTCTTTCTTATATCCAACCTGTACTTCCCCTGTATCAGTTTGAACCCATTACTTCTGTTTTGGTTTGTTTAAATTCGTGGTTGACAGAATCACTTTACTTCATGCAGACCTGGTTTGTGCATGGTTATAAAAGAGTCTGGCAGGGGTGCAGCCGTGGTTGAAGCAGTGGGGAAGAGCCAGACTCTGGCCACAGCCAGGAGGGAATGTTCAGGATTGGTCTGAGCCATGTGGAACTTTTGTGTCTTTTCTGAGGCCTCAGAGCCACTGCTAGTAGATGTTCTTTCAGTCAATGGACAGGCAGGTCAGAAGGTAAAAGAAGCGAGAAGGAAGAGTAGTTTTGTGTAATCCTGTCCTGTTTGCAGATACAGCAGCGCTGGTAAGCCTGCATTTCTCTGCACTTCCTTCCAGCATTTCCTCTTTACTGCTAGTGCAGCAAGGGGAGAAGCAATCGGGTTTCTGCAGAGGACGCTGGAAAACAGCTATGCCACTTCTTCACATCCAACCTTCTTTTAAAGCTGCTTGTGAATGTCTTTTTCCCTGCGGTTAAAAAATGACTGCCTATCATTTGACGTTGTTGGTTTATTTATTGTGTGCAGTACTATTGCTGTCATTCAGTAGCATTTATCTTCTTTTTCTAACAAGAAATCAAGTCGCAGGCAGGTTCTGATCGCTGGTGTTGGACTGCAGACCTTCCACCCTCAGGGATGAGTTTTCTAGCATGGCTCAGAGAGGCTTTCTGTATGCAGGTCTCTCCCTCCTTGGCCCATTTACCATGGTAACAGAATGTGCACTCTACTAATGAGGAGTCACACTATGCAAACAGCAGCCTCTAAAGGGAGCAAGGGATCAGAGCGGCATGCATTTGTGGTGCCAGAAACTATCTGCCTTCATCTGTATTCCCCACTTATCATTTAGAAGGAATAAAGCAAATATATAATACAACAATGAGCCCTAAAAATACAGAGTGAAACTTATCAAATGCAACAATGAAATTCATTTTTGGTCCTGAAAGCTGTCCTTGCACAGTAATTTGCAGGGTATTTTCCAGTTCCATCTGCTGTCCCTGTTTCAGTACTGCTGGCTTCCATAACGCCATGGCTCCTGTCCACAGAGTTGCTTAGACATCTAACCAGCAAGGATTTGGTCTCCACATGTTTCGGTGCATGAGAGCACTCAAGAGCCTTCACTGTAGGAAACAAGATGTTTTGTTTTACCTGATGCTCAAAGTGTCTGTATTTAAAAAGAACCTTGCCAAGTAAAACCTCTATAGGATGTGGCATCAGAATACAAAAAGCACTCCTAAGCCATTTCAAAAGGGAGGAAGTGGGGGAGAAAATACTGTGATTTTAAAGCTATCTATTGGTATGTATTCTTGGGTGTACTGATGGCATTTCAGTCAGCTAACTAGCCAAAAAACCTGAGCCAGCAGTGGTATATGTGTTATAAAGCTCTGCGCAGGACTGTTGCATGGCAACTGGTTAGCTGACATCTGTGTAAGCATATTCCTTTAAGATTTTTTTCTATGTGTTTCGATGCTTCATAGAAAAATTACTTTTTAAAGCTTACCAACAGCTATTGCCAGTCATTTTATGTGGAAATCAAAAAAAGGAGGGTAATTCCTTACCAATGGCCGTGAAATATGTGAGGGTATAGACAAGAGATCAGTACGTGATGTTCTTCATCTCAGGTGTCACTAGGAGCTGCCACCACTCCAGTGATTCAGGCCTGTTGGCATGGATGCTGCTGAGCCTCCATCCTGACTGTGTGAGTTCAGGCTTTGCATCACCATCGTTTTCACTGATGGGCTATTAATTTGCAAGTGCTGCAAAGGACAGCCTGCCTTCCTCCTGGGGATTGCCAGCCATGGATTGCATCTGACAGTGTAGCGTGCATCCTGGGGACAGCTTTTAGAAGTACAGGAGGCTGAGAGAGATTCTTCTGCCTGGCCAAGTACTGCTTAAAGCAACCTGTGATAGGGCTGCAAGAGGACAGGGGAGCAGGGAACAAGGGCTAAAATGGTTTTATGCTACTCACTCAGAAAGCTGCAAAGCCACAGCCTAGCTCCTGGCCCATGTTCATTTAGAGATGTTACCTTCTGCCTTTGGGGGCTGCAGTACCTCCTGAGGATCAGCTGCACAAGCAAGCCTGGCGAAGGTGTCAAAGTGAGCATCTTTCCACACGAGTATGGCCAGTGTGGTGGGAATCAGTTACAGATTCTTGGCATGGCGGTATGCTTGCCATGAATGGCAACAATTAGGGCCTGAGTGCTTCCTTACCAGATCCCCAGCTCTGCATGGACTGAATCTCTCAAGTCACTGGGCAACGTATCAGCAAGGGTGTGCTTATCACTGAGCCTGGATGGCACCAACCCCATGCTAACGGGTCCCAGTGCGCAGCTGAATCAGGATTGTATGTTATTGTGATACAAAGGGATTGTGGTGGGCATTTATGGTGTTAGTTAAAGGACAAGTTTTGTAAGTTGCCCTTGGGAGTATCTTTGTTGCATTCCCCGTGTGAATTTATCTTTCCATTGTAACTTACTGGGGAATTTCAGTACTGGTTTGGTCTCAGGGATTGAGTTTCATGATCTGCTGCAGGCTTTTAAAGCAGTTACTTTGCCTGTACATGCTCATGTGCTAGGTGATGTTTCAGAGGATGTGATGATGTAAGCCTAGGCATCTGAGGTGAAGATAAAAGCCCTTGATCTGACTGTAGTTTTGGTTAGCTAAGGCACTTTCGCAACTTGCACTCAAACCATAGTAGATTTAAAACTGCAGGGAGTAAGCACACAAATATTCCAAAGCATCCCTGAAACCACTATGAATAAAGTGAAAGTGAATGAAACATGATAGCTAGCTCAGGACAAGCATTCTAGCCAGACCTTTGAGATCAAGGCTAATATGTATAAAGATGAATGTCTCTATCTATAGAATGGGCTGATTTTGCCTACCTGCATTTATGGGGCCCCAGTCCTTCCTCACAGGAGCTGCAGGGCGCAGTATGATCACTCCTCTCCTGAGGCAGGATATTAGAGGAATGCTTGGGTGGTAGCTGGGAACTTTTCTGCCACATCCTAGTTGTTCCATTTCCAGAGCAGCTTCTTTCAAACCTCACAGAAGAACTTGCTCACACGGGCTGCAGGAGGCTAAACCCTGGCCTTGCTCTTTTGCAGGACGATGATTCCCGTGACCGAGTTTCGCCAGTTCTCAGAGCAACAGCCAGCATTCAGGGTGCTGAAGCCTTGGTGGGATGTATTCACAGACTATCTCTCCGTTGCCATGCTCATGATCGGTGTGTTTGGGTGCACGCTACAGGTAAATCCATCAGGACTGATGCAAGGCGGGTGTTCTTGGGGTGAGGCTGAAAGAACACCACAAATGAGTAAGGAAGGAGGGTGTCACAGCTTGGTTTATCTCTCGGGCTCACTGTGAACAAAGCAGGGATTTGCTGGTCCCAGGATTAAAGCTGTTTAGGTAGCAACATCAAATAACATAGACCAGACTTCTAGCAGCTATAAATCAGCAGAGCTGCACTAGAGTTGATGGAGTGGTGCCAGCTGAGATAAGAGCTGATGGCTTGGCTTGTGCCTGGATGCCTGTTTGCACCACCATTTGGCATAACAAACCAGATGATCAGTTGAGGTTCTTATTTGCTGCCATTTTTCTACTGAGAAGTTTGTAATTTTGTAATTTCTGTTTTCATCTGGCAAATGTTACTGTTCCTCCAGTTGTTATGCTTCAAAGGGTTCTGAAATTAATGTACTTATTTTATTAACACCACTAATATTATGCCTCCTCCATTACAAAACAACCCTGAGGATGCTTACATGTAAATTACTGACATTACTGACAATCACTGTTAGTTACATTTTGCTGAAGAGCCAAAAGCTGAAAAGAAATGAAACTTCTGTTTGGGATGGACTCCACAAAAATAGAAAGTTGTAGTACTAGTACAAGCAGGAATCTCGTGTTCCTTGGCATGACTTAGAAATGGAGCTAAAGGGAAACAGTGGCAGGGGAATTTGCTCGCTTACATGGCCCAAGATTTTCTCATACTACATCCCAAATTTCATGAGAAATCGGCAAAAATCATACTTTTGCCCGTGTTCTCCATTTCAGGTATTTTCAATTGAAAAGATATGCTGTCCGTGTTTAAAAATCTTTTTACAGAGAAATTAATTTTGCATTAGTAGCTAAGTGTTTTCTTAAGCAAACAAAGTAGAACACTTGTTATTTTTAAGTTCACCTGCTTAGTTGGGTGAAGCGTGGGGGAAAGTAATGTGTAGAAGCACCACAAATAATAGGTGATTTTGTTTTTTCAATTCCAGCTTAGGAATTAAAAGCCAGTGCGGACCATCAAGGAGGATCTGATTTTGGCAGCTCTTGCTGCATACCCTGTATTTAATGCCTTCAACAACCATGATGTAAAAGAATACATTTACACTACACACATGTCGTTTGGGCTAATGCCAGTTAGTCATTCAGGGCAAAAAACAGAGCTCCTTGGTTTATCACATGGGTTAGCATTTTAAATTCAGACCTATAGGGAGCCTCGCACTGAACTCAAACTGTTATCACAAGTTAAGCCAAAGGTGATTGGTTCCTAAAGGCTCTCTGACCACAGTTTGTCAACATGGATGGCCAGCCCAAATTAAGAAAGTTGCTTTTTTTTTGCCTTATAGACAAATCAAGGACAGGACAGAGCTACTTTC
The DNA here is from genome assembly GCF_033815535.1 of Pezoporus flaviventris. Classification (NCBI taxonomy): domain Eukaryota; kingdom Metazoa; phylum Chordata; class Aves; order Psittaciformes; family Psittacidae; genus Pezoporus; species Pezoporus flaviventris. Next base: position 63,991,600 of record NW_026892549.1, read on the forward strand.
CCCTTCCCCCCCCCGCAGGTGTGTGGCACAAGGACTGTATGTATGAGAAACTGAACATAAATGACATCCATGCACACAAATGCTGTCAATTCTCTATATCCCTATCTGTCTTTATTAAACCTGAAGATTAATAATGTCCCAGCATGATATGCCCCATTAGCTCCTTGTCAGCTTTTTCCTGTGTTGATAAGACATCACAGTGTGAGCATACAGCCACATGAATGTGGTTATGCAGCTTTCAAGCCTAAGCTATCTCTGAACATCATGTAGCCAGGGTGAACACACCTGGCAAGAGCAGTCTGTCTCTGGGGAGAGCAATGCAGGAGATCCCTGGTCTTTTCAGGGAGCATTACCCACACTCTTCCCTTTTCTGGATTATCTCAGTGCCCTTTTATTCAAATTATGGAAAGCTAACGATGGATGAAATAGGGTGACCTAGTTCTTGGCATATAGAACAAGTGCCTTGTTGGGAATAATAATAGTAATAATAATAACAGCGACAGTAATAATAGCAGAGCCTTTGTGGCCAAATGCCAGGTTGTAGAACAGACTGCCTGGCAGCTGGAGGAACTCCAAGGACAGCTACCCATTGGTACTGCCACCATTGTCTGTACATCAGTTTAAAAGATGCCTTTTTGTGTGTTTCAGGTCATGCAAGACAAGATAATATGCCTTCCAAAGCGCATCCAGCCTTGCCAGAACCAATCTAATAGTTCAAATGTGTTTAACACAATCCCGGATACAACCCCTCTTCCTCCACCCAAGCCATCCACCCCTCCAGCTACAGTTGAAATGAAAGGACTGAAGACTGATTTGGACCTTCAGCAATACAGCTTTATAAATCAGGTGTGCTATGAACGTGCCCTGCACTGGTATGCCAAGTACTTCCCTTACCTTGTCCTTATACACACACTGGTCTTCATGCTGTGTAGTAACTTTTGGTTCAAATTCCCTGGATCGAGCTCCAAGATTGAGCACTTCATTTCAATACTTGGGAAATGTTTTGATTCTCCCTGGACAACAAGAGCCTTATCCGAAGTGTCAGGGGAAGACTCTGAAGATAAAGATAACAGGAAGAACAACGTAAACAAGTCTAATACTATCCAGCCAAGCACTGAAGGCACTTTGGTCAAGACACAGTCTTTAAAATCAATCCCTGAGAAGTTAGTTGTAGATAAAGGAACACATGGGGCATTAGATAAGAAAGAAGGGGAACAGGCCAAAGCACTGTTTGAAAAGGTGAAGAAGTTTCGCCTGCACGTGGAGGAGGGTGACATACTCTATGTCATGTATGTTCGCCAGACTGTACTTAAGGTAATTAAATTCCTCATTATCATTGCTTACAACACAGCATTAGTCTCGGAGGTGAATTTTACAGTAGTCTGTAATGTTGATATTGAAGACATGACCGGATATAAGAACTTCTGCTGCAATCACACGATGGCACATCTGTTCTCTAAGCTTTCTTACTGCTACCTGTGCTTTGTAAGCATCTACGGCCTCACATGCCTTTACACACTGTACTGGTTGTTCTACCGATCACTGAAAGAGTATTCTTTTGAATATGTTCGGCAAGAGACAGGAATTGATGATATCCCAGATGTCAAGAATGACTTTGCTTTTATGCTTCATATGATTGATCAGTATGATCCTCTCTATTCCAAGAGGTTTGCTGTCTTCCTGTCTGAGGTCAGTGAAAATAAGCTGAAACAGCTGAACCTAAACAACGAGTGGACTGCAGATAAGCTGCGGCAGAGGCTACAGACGAACTCCCATAGCCATTTGGAGCTACAGCTTTTCATGCTCTCTGGACTGCCCGACACAGTCTTTGAGATTACTGAGCTGCAGTCATTGAAACTTGAAATCATCAATAATGTCATGATACCAGCAACCATTGCACAATTGGACAACCTCCAGGAGCTCTCGCTGCACCAGTGCTCTGTGAAGATCCACAGTGCCGCCTTAGCTTTTCTGAAGGAGAATCTCAAGATCTTAAGTGTCAAGTTTGATGACATCAGAGAACTTCCACACTGGATGTATGGCCTCAGAAACTTGGAAGAGCTCTATTTAATTGGCTCCCTAAGCCACGACATTTCCAAGAACATTACACTGGAGTCTTTTCGGGAGCTTAAAAGCCTTAAAGTTCTTTACATAAAAAGTAACTTATCCAAAATCCCACAGTCTGCAGTCGATGTTTCAAGTCACCTGCAAAAACTATGCATCCATAACGATGGCACTAAGTTAGTGATGCTCAACAACCTGAAGAAGATGGTCAACCTGACACAGCTGGAATTGGTTCATTGTGATTTAGAGCGCATACCTCATGCAGTCTTCAGCCTTCTCAGTCTTCAGGAATTGGACCTAAAGGAAAACAACCTCAAATCCATTGAAGAAATAGTAAGTTTCCAACACCTGCGAAAACTGACAATCCTAAAGCTGTGGTACAACAGCATAACGTACATCCCAGAGCATATAAAGAAACTCACCAGTCTTGAGCGGCTTTCCTTCAGCCATAACAAAATAGAGGTTCTTCCGTCCCACCTATTCCTATGCAACAAAATCAGATACTTGGATTTATCTTACAATGACATTCGCTTTATCCCACCTGAAATAGGAGTTCTGCAAAGTTTACAGTACTTTTCCATTACCTGCAACAAAGTGGAGAGCGTGCCAGATGAACTGTACTTCTGCAAAAAACTGAAGACTCTGAAAATTGGGAAAAATAACTTGTCGGTCCTTTCTCCTAAAATCGGGAATTTGGTGTTCCTCTCCTACTTGGATATTAAAGGCAATCACTTTGAAATCCTTCCACCTGAACTCGGGGAATGCAGAGCTCTGAAACGAACTGGTTTCACTGTAGAGGACACCTTGTTTGAGACGTTGCCTTCTGATGTCAGGGAACAAATGAAAGCTGAATGACTAACTTCTGCTGCGTTACATACCGAAATAACGCTTCTACCAAATAATATGCATTTAGTTTGTCATTATTATTTTTTCTTCTTTTTTCCAAACAAGTCCTTTCTGTACAAATTTGGAGCAAGGAGTACATATATTTTTAAATAAAATTTCCTTGTATTTTTTCACTGTTTTAAGATATTTTTTAAGTTGGTTTTGCCCTGAGAACAAGGGTGGCTGTAACTTAATTTTTACTGGTAAAAGTAAATGGTTTTATCTGCTGATATTTTGGGTTTTTTCCTTTGCCTAGCCCCCACAAGGGAACTGTATTTAGAACGTATGCTTTGGGTTGTGTAAATGATTATATTGTCTTCCTGGTTGTTGTTAATCCCTTAGGACATGGTCTTAGGGTGGTGCTGCAGGTGTTGAATGCCTTGTTTCCTCTTTTCTTCAGTGGCAGTAGAAGGCGTTCAGCATCTTACAAGATCAAATCTGGGTTGACTGTTCTTCTTTACTTATGACAAATGGCTTTCTCAGATGGTCAAAGCAAGCTGAAATGGTTCTTTATGCATCTGACCGGCTCTGAGGGAGCATGCAGCACTCCTCCAGGGCCTTTGGGCAAGTGCAGTCTAGCTGTCTGTTCACACAGCACGCCGAGCAGGAGGCATTGACTGCGGGTTCCTCTTCTCAGGAAAAGTAAGGTCACAATTCACAGAGGAGTCCGGGCTAAAGTGACTCACGTTTGAAGATGTTCCAAGCAGTGCAAAGGGATGTGTCTGCCCATTTCCTGCCAACTTGAGTGGAGGGGGTGCGATGAACTCACTGTGCTGGAAATGTCAATCCCATGAGGTGAAACATTCTCTTGAAAACCCCCATCCTCCCCTAAGCACCCTGTCCTGCAAGGGAGAAAGTGTCCTCTGCCCCACTCAGTTCACTTCTCTTTGGGGATGCTTGGCACCTTGCAGGAATGGGATCCAGAAAAAGTGCAATCATGTTTAGTTTGTAAAGCTTCTGACAAGGAAATAGGATCTAATATGCTCCTGCATGGAGCTTGGGTATCACATAACCGAGCTCAGCACAGGGACATTTGCAGATTTGCAAAAATGAGATTAAACAAATACATTAACTTCTCAAAAGTCTCATCCTACCAGATCTTCACCACCATCCTGCCAGAGGACAGTGATGAAGGCTATGTTTGCATCTCCCAGATGGTAATTACATTGGAAATCATACAGTTGGAAGTCTGCTTTTTAAAATGATGTAATAATCTGTAATAATTATGTATCAGGTTGGGAACTTTATCCTCTGAAGCCACGTTCAGTGGTTTATTTAATTCAGCCATTTGCTCTCTTTCAGGCACGCTTGGCAGGTATATGGTAACTCATGTGCTGCTCACAAGCTGATTTAAGCTAATAACAAGTAACCATTGATAGTAAAACATTTTGCTGGAAAGAGATCTCCTCATTGTATCCAACAACACATCTTTTTGAGTTAGATGCAGGCACTGGATAAATGCTTTGCAGGAATATCTAGGAATCATAGAACAGTTAGGGCTGGAAAGGACCTTAAGATCCTCTAGTTCCAGCCCCCAGTACTTCTTTCTCTCAGAGGCAGTGCTGTTCATAACTTGCAGGCATTGATTGTTTAAAGCTATGTAAGATAACTGGGTGATGACTGTCAGGTTGGTTGCTCTTCAGTGTTTTCTAACTGTCCTTGTGTGTCTTGAGCTACAGTTGAACTGAGTTCTTGAGCTTGCTACAGAAGCATACTGTTGTTTTAAGAGTCTGACTTATAAAGGTGGGGAGACAAACTGAATGGGAATTTCCTCACTAATCCAGGGTGTGCTATGCTATCTGGTATGTGGGCTTGCCACAGGACCAAGCCAGGCTGATTTTTTGTGCTTGGCTACATTCTGGAGAAGATCCACGTGATTAATCAGAAATGGGTCAGGCAGGAAGGAATCAAAGCGAGCTTTTTAAAAGGGGTTTGATTTAGTTCTCCTACAGACCTAAAACTGCTGTAGCTGTTGCGAGAGCTACTCTTATGTATGGAATGCACTTATTGGAACAGCTTGTCAGTATGTGTATTCCAAATGTATTTCACTTTGATGTAATGTGAGGGAGAGAAATGTTTCATTGCTCATATTAACCTAATGATGTAAACCAAAGTGCTGTTGTCCCTGATGAATGTAAACTGTTTAAAATGTCCAAGTAATCCGTGGAGCTGTATAGTTCTCTGACTTACCTTTGAAATATGGGATTACATTTAAAGGTTTTTTAAAGAAATCTTTCTATTCCTAGATGTAGCATTTCAAATCCCTAATTTATTTTGTGTCTAATGTGGTTTCATGTGTAGTTTGTGGTCTGTTTTCTGAATGGAAGTTATGCACACTGCAGAACTAAAGGTTGGAGACTTGTTTTATGCCATTTTTGTAGATACACCGCTTAGGGGATGTGGGGGGTTCTGGTTGTTACTGATTATACTCATGCCAGTGCAACCTCTCCTGTGGACACCGTTACATGAGTATGAAGTGCCTTGTGCTGGCATATCTTTATTCATGTTGATAGGAATAAACTATACCGGTCTAAGCACTTTCACACGAATAACTATCTCCACGGGTTTTGTCTACTGAGACAGCTTTGTTGATCTAACAGCTCACTGCCACCAAAAAGGGGCAGTTTCTTCCTCCTCCCATTCTCCCTATTCCTGCCAATATGTTTCGGTTGCTTCTCTTGTACCTTTACTGGTCTGGTGCTGGTCTGATCCCTCCACAGGACAAATCAACCTCTGAATCCAGCAGAAAACTAAGCTAGTTTAAGAAAGGGGCTCATTTTCTGCTTGATCAGCTCTCCCAAGGATCGGATGGACACGAGGGTGGGAGAAGCAAGGGAACAGGACTCTGCAGCCAGGGTCTGGCCAAGGAGAAGGTGAGACAAGTCACTTTAGAGGTGCTGAGCTGCTAGGTTAGCCCATCGTCTTACCGAGCCATGTGCTTGGAGAGCTGTGCTGCTTTATCTAGTGCAGGGTTGGGCAGCATGGCTTTTGTGGGCAGACAGCTCTCAGGCTTGCAGTGAATGATAAACTATCACATTGCTGTTAATTGCTTCAACTTAATGAAACCAACTCAGGTAGCTGCACTGCTGACTTTTCTACACTTCTTCCTGCCTGGTCTGTGGGGTGTATTTCCCAAACCCATGCTGCAGTATTTTAGAGGTGTGTCAGCTCAGAGATTGTTTCCTAGCTCTGTATGACATCCAGGAAAATATGTACAAGTGCCATATTTACTCAGTGATTCATGTACTGCTCATATGTGTATTCACAGGCAACGCATACTAGACTTCTCTGTGACCTATAGTATTTGACTTAGAATGGATGGGCATTTTGTGGATAATACTTTAGGCATGTTTTATATAAAAACAAGGAGTTTATATAACTACATACATTAAGCAGGTGCCTAACAAGTACAATTCAAGGATCTAAGCAAGGCATTTTACATTATTGCTCAACAATAACACAAATCTTCCTTGGTAATGGAAGCAGAGACGACAAAGAGTGCATCAAAAATAAGAGGACAACCTTAATAGTCCGTTAAGCCTGAAAAGCAAATCCTCTTTGTGATCAGAACCTGGAGACAGGCATCTTTGTCAGAGTTAGGATGGGTATTTGTGCATCCAGCCAGCCCAACAACTAATGCGAATTCAGATTGGAAAGCGCCTGTTCCAAGTCTCATGTCACATTGCTGGCACTTCCAACAATTCATGTGCTGAAATGGTGATGAATCCTGTAAGAATGCCAAGGAAAACCTTTGGAATTTGACCAAATGCACAAACTCCTTAATACTGTAGCAAGACTCTTGATCTGATAGACCTGTGTAGTGTTACAATATACTGCAATATACTACACTGAGAAGAAACGGAAATAAAATGCTCTTTTGTAATAACGAACATTGTCAGGCTGCACTGTGATTATTTGTTTGGGAAACGTTTTGTTTCTGGGTTGCCTACGGATCAGATGTAACCATCTTTTGGGTTTGATCCCTTGGGAGGGAAGTCAAGAAAATATGCTTGGAACAACATCATGAGACTCGATGGGATTTGTAGCTGCATAGTCTTGCTTCCTGTGCTCCAGCAGCCAGTGAAGAAGCTGTCCCAGTGGGAGCAGCTCCCCTGCTCTGGTTCCTGCGCTGTGCCAGGGGTTGTGGGGGATGCCTTAGCCCACACTAAGGGAATTGATGCTGTTAGCCCTTGCATCTGATGTAACCCCCTATAAATCTGACCGAAGGCAATGGGCTTGTGCTGCCTGCATTTGGCGCAGGAAATGTTCCTCGTTTCTCCATATCTTTAAGTTGGAAGCAATAATGTGTTTCAGGTTGGGGTTTTTATACCAAGACAATGCTTGGTTGTCCTGATCTATCCTGATAAGATGGAGCAGTGCTCCTCTGTCACTGTGGTCCCAAGGAGAGGAGGGGAGCAATAAGGACAGCAGCTTTGCCTCTTGATGAGCCCTGACAGGGAGCTGGCACCAGGGACACGCTGCTCCTGGGGCTTGGCAGGCTTTGCAGAGGAGCAGAGGGAGCTGTGCTGACAGCGCCTGCTCTTAGCCTCCAGGCTGCTCCCTGCAAAGATGCAGAGGGCTGGGAAAGCTGGGCTACCCCTCGCTGCCCTGCTCCTTCCCACCGGCCCCACAGGAGATACCGTGGGGATGGAGGCACAGGCAACACTGCTGCAGGAATCCCTGGGGCAATGAGATCACAGAGCTGGAGCAGATGTGTCCTGTTTATGGAGTGGATTGAATGCCAGAGAGGGATTCTTTGTCAGGGACTGCAGCGATATGACAAGGAGTGATGGGTTCAAACTGAAAGAGGGGAAGTTCAGGTTAGATCTAAGGCAGAAGCTCTTCCCTGTGAGGGTGCTGAGGCGCTGGAATGGGTTCCCCAAGGAAGTGGTAAATGCTCCATCCCTGACAGTGTTCAAGGCCAGGTTGGACAGAGCCTTGGGCGGCATGGTTTAGTGTGATGGGAAGACAACTGCACATCTGTCCTCCTTTGGAAGGAGGCCATGAATCTCTGAAGATTCAGATGAAGAAGTAGCAGTTTCTGTTTCTCTTTCATGCCAAGGGTCCAGGTCTTCCCCACTACTGCCTCCATCCCTGTGAGCCATGTGGGAGCAATGGCCCATAGGCAAAGGCCTTGTGCTGGCAGAGAAGCTGTTTTTATCACTGTCTTGATATGAAATAGGCTGTGTTGTGACTGGGCTGTGGCTGATGGCTTTGGCTCAGGCAGGTAAATGTGGGCTGTCTGTCCGTGAACAGGCTGAAATGGGGCTGGCTGACGCAGCAGAGCTTCCTCCGTGTGTCCCAGGCTGAGGAAGGACTGAGTGTGCCAGAGGCTGTGCTTCCAATGAGAAAACAAATACAAGCAGTGCAACCACCGTGGCCAGCGGTGGCTTTTGGCCAGGGCCAGATTCCCAGCTCTGGCAAGGTGTGGGATCCCAGGGCGTGGAGTAAAACACCTGCATTGCAGGCAAGCTCAAACCATCCTGCCATGAAGTATGATTTTATCAGCCCAACCTTTCCTCTGCTGCCAACCTTATGAAGTTGCACCTAAACTTAGGGGTCTGGGTGGCACATCCAACAGCATCCTTGATGTGGCAAGGTGGCAGTGGCATTGGGAATGGTAATGGCAAGATTCCTTCAAACCCAATGTCAACAGGCCAAACAGGACAAGGGTGGCCATGTCCCTTTGCAGTGTGGCAGTTGGCTTATGCTAAAGGTGAACCCTAAGCTACTTCAGACAGCTGGAACCAGACAGAGGAGGCAAGGGAATGTAGGGCTGCCACATGCGCTGAGCTGACTTAGGGCTGGCTTATCTGCTGTGCTTTCACATTGCTGGAGTAAGAGAGCTACTGAGCTGTCTGTCAAAGGTATTTTGTCACATAAATTTTATGGACTGTGGTAAATAAGTGTTGATATTTTGCTGAATTAAAATGGAATTTCAGTGTCTTTTGCCAGCAGGGTCATGTGGAGACTGCCTGCAGCTCTATTTATTTAGTAACGTATCTTGGCAAAGCATCCTGTTTCTTTGCTGTAAGCAGAGAGAAGAGAGTACTTAAAGAAGCACAGGGCTTCAGTACAAGATTTCCCTTAAGAGCAAGTGGTTGGCTACAGCCAGAAGCTAAATGAGATTCTTACAAGTCCAGAACAGGGCAAAGCAGTCCCCTTTGTGAAGAGTAACTTAGGAAGCTGATGTGCGAGGAGCAAATGCAGGCAGCATCAGTGCTTGTTGGACCTGCAACCTCATTTACTGCTGTTTGTCCTCTCCTGATGCTCCACAGTGCAGGGTGCACGGTGAGGCTGGCAGGTTCATGTGCAGGGGAAGTTCAGGTTGGATACAAGGCAGAAATTCTTCCCTGTGAGGGTGCTGAGGTGCTGGCACAGGGTGCCCAGAGAAGCTGTGGCTGCCCCATCCCTGGCAGTGTTCAAGGCCAGGCTGGACACAGGGGCTTGGAGCAACCTGCTCTAGTGGAAGATGTCCCTGCCCATGGCAGGGGTTGGAACCGGATGATCTGAAGGTCGTTTCCAACCCAAACCATTCCATGATTCTATGAAGCCAAGGAACCAGGCATTTGCTTATCAGGAGCATGAACTGGTTGAATAGAAAAGTAACTTTCTGAGCTGGTGGGAAAGCTCTGCATAGGCTGTCTCTTACTCCATGGAAGTGCAACCAAGGAGTCCTGCCAGCTCAAGGCTGGCTCCTCCTGCTCCTGGGAGTAAGGCATGGCCACCCTGACAAGCTGAGGGAGGAACTGCTGAGCACACACTCTGCGTTTGTGTGCAATTGCTCCTGCAGAAACTGTGAGCATTGGAGACCTGCTTCCAAACTGCTGACTGCACCCCATGGCAGGAAACAGCCCCATCAGCATCCCAGCACCTTGGGCACCACTGGTCCAGCTCTGCCATTCCTAACTCCAGAGCTGCGGGACCCCTTCATTAGCACCATAACTCACTGCCTCCACTGCTGCAGTCCTGCCAGGAGCTGGTCCTGTCTGTCTCAGTCCTTGGCCCAGGATGTTTTAGGCAGGGACTAGAGGATGGGGGCAATTGCTGACTGAACTAATGAGTAAGCTCCAGGGGTGGGATGGTCACTGGTACAATGAAGTCCCTCAGTCTTGGGTGGTGCAGGCTGCTTCCTCCTCCTTCACCTCCTTTTTGTGTCCTTTGCCTGAAGGTGAACAGTAACAATGATGTTAAACCAGAACAGATGTAATGCTCCATCCCAAGCAGCCAAAGAGAGGTGAGAAGATCCCTACACAAACAACTTACAGTCGGATGCTGCCATCCCTGGCTGTTTGATCCCAGAATGATGCTTGGTCTCAGCAGTGGAGTATAGCCCTCCATGCAGTATGGACCAGCTGAACACTTGTAGCCAGGGTTTTGTTATGGGCTGGAACACTATCCAAACAAAAGTGAGCAATGTCCCCCCAAGTCAGTCATTAATAACGTGTGTGTGGATGCTTTTCCTTGACAACCGCATAGCCGAGGTTAGCCTGGTCCAAATCCCATTTAAACAGCTTCCCAAGAAGGTTTTGGAAAGTGACTGGAAACCGCACTGAGATCCATCCATTGCAGCTGTAACTTCATCCAGTACTTGTTTAGAAGTCATGTCCGAGAGATCTGCCTAATGGATGAGCATGTTTTCCGTACACATTGCCTGCCTTGACACTTTCCCATTGGAGATCACTCAGCTGCTGGGGATCTGTGATAATGATGACTTAGAAACAAGGAATTCAGACAGAGCACAAACAAAGGGCCCCAGGCTGCCTCCACCCCAAGCACACTTCCATTCTTCACACCTCTCTCTCTACAGCATGGAAGGCTTGTAATGCTCCTTAAGTCCATGTTTACAGTTGCTTCAGGCCACTGAGGGCATCCTGCATTAAACCATATTATTGCATAAGAGATGTTTCCAATTTTAGGAGCCTTTGAAGTGAATTCCACGGATGCTGTGCTGCTACTGGTCCTGCAACTCTCCCGCTGGGTTTTGATCCCATCTTTATGTGTGCCTTGGATGCTTTGGTTGCCTTCCAACCAGCAAGACTAATTCCCTGGGGGTTAGTAACATGGTATCCCCCCGTACTTTGTTTTCAGGTCTGTGATGTATTGCTTGCCATGGGCGCACAGATAACTCAATTGACGCCAGATTTATTACGCCATATCCATCCCCGCTTTGGCATGGGGAAGCATTTAAAGGAGTTTGTCAAGCTGATATGAACCACTCCGAGATCAGGTGAAATCCACTGCTGGAGTAGCCTGTTCTAGCTCTGTCCCCCACCAGAGGTCCCTGAAATCCCTCTCTCAACTCCATGTGCAGTAATGCAGACAGCAGTGTTAGTAAGGGGGTCTTTCCACTTCCTGTGTGGAACAGATCCTGATCTGACCCAGGTGATTGATAGTTGTGTGTACACCAGACAGTAACTAATCTGAAATGCTGCCGTAGGAAATGTAGTTCCATCCCTGGTGTAAAGATCACCAAGGCACCTTCTCTACTCTTTATACATTAACAGCAGCACAGACGCATCCACACTCAGTGATGGGAGATAGGCTCCCCTGGCTCCCCAGGCTGAGCAGGGCATTGAGTGGGTTCCAAGGCAGCGGGGACGCGTGGTTTCTGGTTGTCCCTGGCTACGTCCACTGGGGAGGGCTACAGGGACCCACTGCAAACACTGGTGCTAAGAGACAGCATGTAAGAGGAAGGGGCTTTCCTGCTGTTCTCTGTTTCTGCTCTTTCTTCAGCATTAAAAGCTGATAGGTTTCTAGGGGAAGCTCTTATCCTTGCTACTGCTCCTCTTAAATCCTTCTCTTTCCCCCCATCCATTTGCTTTGAGAGAGTTCTTCATTCTCTTGCTTGTTTCCCAAAGCCTCTCCCTTTCCTCGTCCCCCTGTCATTGAGGGGAAAAAAGTATAATTCCCCAAGCCGCAAACAGCAGCAACGACCTGAATAAATAACCCAGACGTACAGGAAAAGCTGGGCTATTTTTGAACTTCCTCCCTCCCTCCAGCTTTATTTCTGGCTCCTTCAATGGCCACTGTCTTCTGCCACCCACCTCCGGGCCTGGGCACATCCAGAGGCACATCTGGAGGGGTTAGGGTCAGGGTCAGGGTTAGGGTCAGGGTTAGGGTGGCAGGGGTACCAGGGGCACCTTCGTGTCTCTGCCTCCTCCAGTGGTCAAGCTGCTTCCCACAGGGAGTAGGGAAAGCAAGATTATTGCTGCTGTTGCGAGGCAAAGGCCAGGGAAACCTCATGTGAGCAGAGTACATGAGCAGTAGCCCAAAGGAAAGCCTCATACAAGCAGAGTACGTCAGCAGATCAGAGCACCCAAAAACGATGCCTTAAAAACAGCCCTATATCACATCAGACGCACACACACACACACACACACACACACACGCACACAGTATGCTAGAGACTGGAAGGGAATCACCTTAATGGTTGTGCTGATAAGAGTGATCAACTCAGCTCAGATGAGAAAGAGCTGTATTTCCCTCAGTGTTTGCCTACAGGGGTCTTTTTCCTGCTTTCGGGTTCTTTTTCCTGCAAAACCAGTTCTTTAGGCAGGATTATCGTGGCTCACCCAGTGAATGCCTCTCTCTGATTTGCTTCCGGCAGCTCTTCCGTGTTTGGATCCTCTGTTAATAAACAGTTGCTTCCTTTTACCTCCCTGTGGGACTATGAGAGAGCCTGCAGGCAAAGGGGATTGACAGCATCATCTTCTCTCCGCCACTGAGCTGGAAAGAAAAGCCTCCTGCAATGCCTATGGGACACATTGGCTTGGGTGATGCTGGGGATAACACAGGGATGAAAGGATGCACAGAGGAACCATGGATTCAGGTGGCAGCCAGAGGAGGGCTTGGCCATGGGGACCAAGAGATGCTGGAGACATCTCATGCAAGCCTCCCCATTGGTGCACAGAGAGGAAGACAACTCTGTCAGCTGCCAGAAGTGAGTCACACAGAAGGAAGAAGGGGGATCTAAATAGCAGACTACAAATCAGGACCAAAGGGTTGTGCCTTCCTCCTCCTTTATTACTCAGGAAGAGCATCAGAACTGAAAGGCAGCTTGTTTTTGGTTTTTCTTTGTGAAACGACTTGCAAGTAACTGGAGGGCTCCAAGTGCCTGATCTATTTGTAATACAACCAGTGGGAGGTTTCATTTGCTTGTTTTCCTAACACTTAATAAAACTGAAGTAATAAAACCACTTATGTCAAAAAATGCATGTTTTCACTTCTTCAGCAGGCCTTTAACTGCAGGCCCTGCTCACCCTGGGGACCAGCAAGGGAGGGTTGAAAACACACAAACCCAACCTCTGTGAACAAATCTATTGTGCCTCTTTTCCTGCCATTAAACCACAGTTGAGGGTACCCAAGAAGTCCAAGCCATGATGGTGGCCTGGCAGTGCAAGGCACAAAGGGCAGGCCCTTGGGCTGCAGGCAGCAGGTCAGCAGTGGGGTGGCTGCCACCACTTTGCTGTCCTTCATCAGCCCTGGGTCCTGCTTTGGGCTGCACAAAGGGCCCTGTGCCCACCTGAGCACTTGGTGCAGTGTACTCCTTAAGGAGCACCTGGGGTAAAGACATGCATTTATTTATGTTTACAGGTATTTCATAGAATTATGGAGTGGTTTGGGTTGGAAAGGATCTTAAGACCATCCAGTTCCAACCCCCTGTCTTGGGCAGGGACACCTCACACTAAACCATGTCAGCCAAGGCTCTGTCCAACCTGGACTTGTAATGTATATTGAAAACGTATATTGAAATGTAGTATTTGAAATGCATGCAGGACTTTGAGCCTTAGAAGCAAGAAAGAGGATGAGAAGGACTCGAAGAGCCGTATGCTTCTACCACACATGTGAGTAGTGCACACATTCTCATTCCCATATACTCCACAAAAGGAACAACGAACTTTGCACTAAAGGTGTTGGGGGCTGTGGTGTTGCTTACTCTGCACTAGAACAAGCTGTAGGACCAGCTGTGCTGGTACAGGTTCAATCAGAAAGCCAAAGAGGCAGGTGTAGGTCATTGGCCTCGGATCAGTGCTGTGCTCAAATGGCTTCACTGCATGTAGGTACTAAGTTCTCTGCCCTGCAGGGCATAGTGCAGTCCATACAGATGGGATCCTTGGTGTTTGGAGAATGGTTTTGTGAAGGGAGCTGTGCTCTCAGGCTGAGTTTTGGGTCTCCATCCTTCCTCTTCTGGATTCTGCATCCCTGCTGCTGGACACTCTCTTTCCCATCTATGGATCTCACCTCCTGTTCCCAGGCTCCTTCCCATACCCTTACATTGCTCTCTTGCACTGCTCTCTCTAGCCTGAGTCCCTGCCACTGGCTGCCTTGGGTATAAGGGCTTTGACCTCCATTTGAGTTTCTATAGGGAGCTAGAGCAGAAAATGGAGGGCACAGTTGTAAGGTTGTGGTGTTGTTGATGGAGAGAGTTAATGTCTCCTGGGCACAGCATGCTGTGTGTGTGTGTGTGCTGCAGTGCTGAGGTTAATGAAGGTGCATATATCAGCTTGAGCAGCTTCAAAGATGGGCATGGAGTCTGGCTGGGGGTGAAGGGAAACTCTGTGTGTGTGTGTGTGTCTGTTCTTTCTTGCTGTTGATGTGTACTGCTCCCTTAGGATGGTCTTTGCTGCTGGTCTTCCTCGAGCCATTGGTCCCTGCACACCTCAATGCTTTCCTTCTAATGCCTTCCTCAGGCTGCACAACAGTGGGGAAGCTCAGAGAAATGCTGATGCCCTGAGGGCAGGGGGTTTTCAAAGCCCCTGTGTAAGCAATTGATGATCAAATCCCAGCAAGCTGTTTGTCCATGTCCTGGCTTCTCTCATTCACCTGACATTTACCCACACCCTCCTTTGGTGTTGCAGTGGCTGAAAGAGGCATCTGGTCTGTGTCAGCTTTTATCTGCCCTTTTCCTTCCTACTGTGTCTCATTACGTTTGCTCACTAATTCGATTCGGATCTGAAAGGAAATACATGAGAAATACATCAGCAGCTGCAGGAACTCCATGGAGAAGAAATCTATTTACTAATGCAGTTAGTGGCAATGCAAAACCTAAACATGACTGCGAATTTCTTGGGCACATGTAAGTCTGGAAACAGAGAGAAGATCCAAGGAAATGGGTATCTGACTGTTGAGTGGCATTTCCCTTTCTCTTCTTGAGGCTGTAGGTAGGCTCATAGCAGGAAGACACAACCCTTGCAATAGTAATGCAATGGCAAAGCACACCAGACTTACTCAAGGTGGTTTGGCAGCTGCCACCAGGGCCTGTGTGTGGTGCCACCAGTGTCCCCAACCCATGGGAGCACCTGGGCTGCACCCCAGGCGCTTGTGCTCCATCTGCCTACACTGTGAGGAGCTTGCCATGGGTATCCTCTGCTTGGGTCCTGTGGGACAGCTAAGTCCCAATAATTACACACTTTGTGCAGCCTTGCTACAGATATAGATCCCAAAGAGCACTCTGCCTAATTGCAGATCTGGGTGGGTGATGTAAGGATTAAAACCATCACTTTTCTTCTTGTATTCCTTTCCCTTCTATTCTCTTACGTTCTCCTTCTGTTACATTCTCTCCTCCTATATTCTCCTATGTACTCTTAGAGTCTCTTTTCTTCTCTTATATTCCCTTCCCTTCTCTTACATTCTCTCCTCTTCTCTTATATTCTCTCTTCTTCTAAGGATCTAAGACAAGAGAATATAAGAGATCTGAGAGAATCAATACCAGCCCCCTTTTCCTTGCTTGGGTGTTGCAGCAATAGGGGTCCCTGTGGGCCATGGCAGCCCCCTTTTTCTTGGTGGGGTGCTGTGGAGGGGCAGGTACTTTGGGGGTCTTCCTATGAGGTAAAAGGGAGTGAGCAGTTTGCTGTATCGACTGCAAGAAATAATGGATTGAAACTAAATGACTTGGAAGGTCCCTTCCACCCCAAGCTGTTCAATTACTTACACTGCAGTTGGAAATGCTCTGTCTGGAGATTAAAATAGTTACTGCTAATGCTGAAGATAACTGAAGCTAAAATACCCTTTGCTGTGAGGTGTTACTGGAACAGGCTAGACAGAGTTCTACTAGTTAGGACATGGGAATACGTGAGCTTTCATTAGTTGGTCTCTTCCTGCCTTTTTTTTTGCAAACCTGTGCTTTGACATGCTAATTGAGGCAAATTGGAGATCATGTGACAGAAACACCTGTGCTAGCATTGAAGGGGGCAGAGAAGAGCCAAACTGACTGCAAACTCTGAGTACAAATCAGTGCAGTACCAGGGTGGCAAAAACTCTCACCTTAGCGTGAGTCCTCCTTCTTTTCTGCAAGTGGCCAGGACCCCTTTCACCAGATGGTATCACCAACAGGTTGAGCCACTGGACTCAGTTAGGCAGGTTACTCCCTTCCTAATTGAGCCCAGGTTTGTTCCCTGATCTCAGCAGTGGCTACAGCTGGTTTAAAGTCAGGAGTTCTCCCATAAATCATTGCACACTATAAAGAGAACCCCAGCAACAGAAAGCTTCAACATAAGGGGGTTGGAGGAGAAAACAGAACAAAGGAACTGAAAATGATGTTGTTTTCTTAAGATGCATTTTTGCTATCTGTGGTCTGTAGGCAAGAGTAAGCTTCCCTGAAGCAGTCACAGTATCACAGTATGTTAGAGATTGGAAGGGACCTCGAAAGATCATCTAGTCCAATGCCCCTGCCGGAGCAGGAACACCTAGATAATGTTACACAGGAATGCGTCCAGTCCTCTCTGGGTTATTGCCTGAAAGTTGAGGTAAGGGAGTTTGTACCTTATTTGATGTTGAATCAGGGCCTGACTAAAGAGTATTCTGAATTTCACTGCTAATTCTGATGTTACAAAATACCCATTACCCTGGAGCTTTGTTTAGCACAAGAAGATGATCATTGTATGTGATGTTGTATGATTTGGCTAAACAATGTCTGAATGTTTCAAACTACATTATTCTTCTGCCAAAATCACGAGTGCTGTATAAAGGAAAGGGTAGAGATCTCATCCAACTGCAGTTGATGTAGGTGAGAAGCCTAGAGCTTACTGCTGATTGTTCTTCCAGTTGTACACAGTTTATTATATCTAACATGGAAAATAATCTAGTAAACCTGTACAAGCACAATACGTGCTTAACAGTAAAAGAAATGATGTATTTTTACTGTTAAAGAGGATCACTTACGGCAAACACTGTGAGATTCTGCTCTCTCATACTGAAATTTAATGATGAGAGCTTGCCCCAGTGTGCTCATTTGTGCATTGCAAATAAATTAACAATGGCCAGAGCATTATTTCTAAGCATTACTTGAAGAGCATTACTTTAAGTGTTGTCCCTTCATCTGGTCTTTCTAGCGTTTGAGCAGCATCTTCACTGCACCTTCAGACCTAGGCCACATGAGGGAGTGTTGAGAGGCACAAGAGCTCCTAGGCAAATGTGAGTGGGAGCCAGGTTTAGAGCTGGGGTGAGTGTTTGTGCAGAGAAAGCTGCAGCAGCAGAGGCTGAATTGGTGCTGGCAGCGTGTGAATCCACACATTACGCCAGCTTACTGCAGTGGCTTCGGCTGAGGAGAGCAGCCAGGGTAAAATACTACTTTCACAGTCTTTATCTCCAATGCTCCTGGTATCTCAGCCTATATAGCCCATAGATGGACAATAACAGGAAAGTACAGGTTTTGAGAAGCTCTTCTCGAGGTACAGCAGTTTGCCAGGCCATTCCAAAACTACTTGAGTGTGTTTTTTCCTGTGTGCAGGATGTTTCTTATCACAAATCAAAGCTTTTCCAGAAGTCAAACACATTGGTTTCCCTCTCTTCCCCCAGGAAAGGGGAAATGTCTGGCCAGTTGCAGTGATAGTGCATGAAGAGGTGTTGCCCTGAAACAGGATGAAATGGCTGCATGCTTCCAGGAGGCTGTCTCCGAAAGGAGAATTGCCCTGTGAGTTGGAGTGCTGCAAGGGGAGAGCTTGACCCCTGCAGTGAGTGCCCGTCCCCAGAGAGGAGTGGGGAGCTGGGGACTTAACACCTTCCTGCCTGTGACCAGGGGTGGAGAAATGTCATGGTATGAAATGGTTTGGCTTGGAAGGGACCTTAAAGCTCATCCGGTTCCAACTCCCTGCCATGGGCAGGGACACCTTCCAGTAGAGCAGGTTGCTCCAAGCCCCTGTGTCCAGCCTGGTCTTGAACACGGCCGGGGATGGGGCAGCCACAGCTTCTCTGGGCACCCTGTGCCAGCGCCTCGGCACCCTCACAGGGAAGAACTTCTGCCCAAGAGCTCATCTCAATCTCCCCTCTCTCAGGTTAAAGCCATTCCCCTTGTCCTGTCCCTACAGGCCCTTCTCCAAAGCTGCTCTGTAGGTTTCTTGCAGCTCCTTTAGGTGCTGGAGCTGCTCTAAGGTTTCTCCTTAAGGAACCTTCTCCAGGGTGACCCTGCCCACTCTCTCAGCCTGGCTCCAGAGCAGAGCTGCTCCAGCCCTTGCAGCATCTCCATGACTGAGAATTGTTCTTATGAGCCCTCTGCAGCTGAATGGGAATTCCACTGAAAAAAGACATTCTTGTTTAAATCAGTCCCTGCTTCCTATCCCGCCCCCATGGAAGTGACCAGGTAAGAACACGAATGATAGTTATCTCAGTGGAGCTGAATGCATTTCAGAAGTACCAGAACTGACACTCATGGTTAGTTTGCCTCACTCCTGTTTCTTTCCTCCCTCCCTTTCATTTAACCCCAATTTGTGTTTCCTTCTTCCTCCATCCCCCTTGTTTGCCGTCGAGATGAGCTGAGGTCCGGTTTCCCTCTAGTGGTTTGACACTTTCTGTGCAGCCCTGAAGCAGAGCAGAGCTCGGGCCTTTTGAGGTTCCAGAGCAATCTCAACAGCAGGGGAAAATGCTCGGGCCTCTGTTTCGGGCCAGACTCTGATCCTGCACCTAGGAGTTATGTGAGCTGTTACAACCAGGTGATAATGGAAAAGGGATGCCTAAACCCAGCTCTTATCCCTTCCCCTTATGGTGGTGCTCAGGAGAAGCCCGCCAGCATCCTTACAGCTCAAAATCCTTTTGGAGATGAGCACCAAAAGGACAGCTGTCCTCTTCTTCATTCCTGAGGTGTCTCTGCATCATTTCTCATTAGTGATCAGAGCAGTCATTGGTATATCTCTTACTAATTTTAGCTGCCACTGAATGATGTCCTTGGTGGTAGCATTTAGGGGTCTGCATACTGCCTTTCAAGGATTGTGAAAGCTGGTTTGCATCTCGGAAGTGTTACAGCTTCTGCCACAGTTCCAGGCTCACCAATGCCATGGCAGAAAATGTGATCAGCAGCCATGTGAAATAAAGAGGTGAGCTGTGTCTGGTCTAGTGGATGAGTTTATCACCCTGGATCTAAGGTCAGTATTGCTGACAGGATGTTTCAAAGGAGTTAATGCAGGAGTATATTCCAGGTGCAATTGTTCATGGGCACAAAAGACCTAGGAGGTCTGAGGTGTCTTTGGTTTTTCCATGTAAGGGGAACATGGCTCCATGGGTTCAGGCTCCTGAGGCTGGAAAGCAGCCTGAGCAAACAAACCATAGGACAGCGCTGCAACATTTATGTGCATCTGCAGCTCTTGGCTAGCCTCCAGGTTGTCTTAAAGCAGCGTCAGAAGTGTTTCTGCATTGTCTGTCTGTGCATTACAAAGCAGCCTTTGAGATTAATTCCTTGTTACTAGAGTATGCTCAGTATAGAGCTTGGTTTAAATGCTTCTCTTGAGTTTCCAGGGACTGATTTTGCCTTTCTTAGGCTACTTCTTGGTGGAAGCTTATAAATTAGTTACTGACTTAGTACACCCAGCTCGTTGATCGCCAACCGCCATCATTTTCATGTCATGGTCCTTGTTAGTACTTCAGTTTTCAAAGTCACCCAGCTCCTGGGTTCTGATAGTTTCACCACTGTACATGAAACACTTCACTTTACATCATCCTCAGATGTTGTCCATATATTCTTATTGTCTGTATCAAGGTAATCACTGGCAGTATTAACCATGAGCAGTCAAAATCAAGCTTGAAGGGAGCTCAGCTCATAACATCCCTTTGGTGTGGTGTTTCCCATCCACAGCTTGGTGCTGTGGTCAGCAGACAAGGGCAGCTGTGTCTCCCATCAGCCTGGTGAGGCTTCAAGGGAGGGACAAATCATGTTACCAGGCACAAAACAGGTGGCTGTGATCATCAGGTTCACCAGGATATGTCAGAGCAACTCAACACCAGCTACCAGTAGGCAAAGCTATGATGAGGTGTTACCTGCAGAGACCTTGTGTGTCTCCTGGTGTGGCTCTTGGGTCTCTGTATGATTCCTAGACACCACTGGGTCAGGATAGTCATGCTTTGCTTTTCTCCACCTCAGCTCCGTACCAGCTGCCCTCTAGGCTCTTGCAGCTGCTGATGGTCCCCTTCCATCCAGTTGCAGGTTTTATCACCTCTGCCTTGGACCAATGATGCGCATTGGTCCAATCTCTAAGATTTAACTCTGTTTTGTACAGTCATTTTTCCTTCCCTTGTAAGCTCTGCCTGATGTTCTGCTTGAGGTTGTTTCTCAGTCAAAGAAAGCCCTTCTCGTGAGGTTTTCCTCTGCTCCTGGTATGGTTTGCTAATAGGTTTGATGGGCTTCCTGCCTCCTTTTTCTGTGAGGGAAGACCTTGGCCTAGTCTGCCTTGCAGGGCTCTCTGTATTATAGCCTCTCCATATTCCCATAGCATCAGCACAGTGAAGTTATGCCTCATGCCAGCGCCTCCTTCCCTGCTTAGAAGGGCCAAAAATACTGAATCTGATGGCTGCTCACATGGAAGCAAGAATCTGGATTACTCTCCTTGCATGTTATTTTTGCTTTTTTTTTGTGTCTCCCCTGCTTTCCACAGCCTAAATTTGTGCTGCAGCATCAATTTCCTCATTTAAAGTCTAAGCCTTTGTCATCATCTTTTCCTTTTCAGGGACAGAGAGATTCTATCTTGCTGGAACATCAGCAGAATGCAGTGGTCCAACTCTGCTTGTTGGAGCTCTGATGGACTGTGGCTGCTGCCTCCTACTGTTGTGAGCCAGGCTTCTGTGCAAGGAAATCAGAAAGATGTGTGGATAGCAGTGTTACCTATTCCAGTGCTGTGTGGATAGCAGTGTTAACTATTCCAGTGCTGTGTGATGGCCGCTAGTTTGTTGCGGGCCAGGTTCCATGGCTTGTTGTGGCAAAGGTGCTGTTTCACTTACTGGGAGCGTTCATGGAGCTGAGGTTTTGTTCTGACTGAAGACAGGGGTCGGAAACCCACCATTAACATAATTCTAACTTGACATGTAAAGCAGATGCTAATGTTTGTCCCAGGCAGTATCTGCCTCTTCAGGTAATCAGAAAGTTCCTTGCTCATCTTAGGGTTGCACTGGAAGTAGCCTGTTGTAAGGCAGCTTTTATATCATGTTAGCTAAGTCTCTTTTCACAATCTCTGGTATAAGTTCAGCGTTAATAATAGAGGACTCTGAGGTATAATGGTGGTGAATGAATATTTATTTATAGATCTAATACTATGAAATAGCTTCATTATCACTTGCAAAAAAAATGCTTCTTTTTCTGTTTTCCTGACAGTCAGTGCAAACAATAAAAACTGTTCCTTCATGATGACTGGGATTGTGAAGTCAACAATTTCTATTTTACAATGAGGAAAAGAAACACCTGATTTGATTTTTTTTTTTTTTTTAATTTAGAACATGAACAGTGGAGGCCTCAGTTTGCTTCCTACAAGAGAAAACCCCTCACTTCATACAGCTCTGTATGCAGCAAGCTTGGCTATGTGTAGGAATGCCAGCTATAAATGCTTTAGCACATTTGAACTGGTTTTGGCATCAACAGGAGTAAGCGGGCAGGTGTGTGGTGCTTAGCTGCGGGCTGGGGTACTCTATGGAAGCTGTTTAGTTTCTTTAATAGAGCGCCTTGTCTGTGATCCTTCCTGGATTTGAAAACTCTGTGCTTGGGGAAGAAATTGCTCTGAAATTCTTTGGTTATAAAGCAGTAGCAAATGGGATCTCAACAGCAGCTTTTATTTGCCATCCTGCGAGGCCTATCCATGAGGCCACAGGACCAAAAGCGCTGCTGTTTTGTATTTCAGAGTAGGCAACTTCATTGGAGCTCACTGGAAATTGGGCAAGGTGCCCCATGGCAACAGGCAGAAAGCATGAACATGGCAGGGTCTGGAGAACAAGTATGTAGTTTGCTTTCTGGGTTAACAGTAGGGTAACAGGCTGATATGGCTCAGCCTTCATCTCTCTTCGAAGTAATTAACATTTTCATAATAATCTGTTTGGAACAGGCACTCATTATAACCAATGAGATGCAGAAGCCCGACTGGGATCCTACAGGAAAGACTGTTTTTGAAGGCCCTCTGAGCTATTTCTGAATACAGAAGATGTCTTCCTTGCTGAACACCTCTTGCCTGGACACGTAAGTGATGCCTGTCATGGGCATTGACAGCACACCATAAAGGAGAATGGGCTAACAGGAACCCTAAGCCCCTTTCTCTCTAAGGATAGTCAATAGCAGTGTATTTGCTGACAGCTACAAGGGTGACAACGCTCGCGCATCTCCTTAAGCACCAGATGATTCTTCAGTTCAGGCACAATTTGTGTCTGGTTTCTTTTGCTCTCTTTGAAAAGAGACTTTAAAAGGCAGAATGAGGGCCAAGCAGTGTGTGATGTGATTAAGTTGGTCACATGTGCTCCGCTTGCAGTGAAAGACCATCAATGTCAGAGCATTAAATAATACATCAAAGAAAATTGGTACATAAATGATCAACTGACTGACCTGAATGGTTTCATCCATTTTTATGCTGAGTTTCCATCACGCAGGGACCTGTGCCAAGGTATTGGCACAAAAAGTTGGATCTAATCTTTGGATGAGGAGAATTTTCTGTGATGGGAGTAATTGTTTCATATGTTGTTTGGCTGGTGTCTAGACAGCGGTTTCAGCATGTGGTCTGCAGACACTTGAAGATGACAGGACACTTTTAGGGAAACTATTTGTAAGTTGTCACCAAGAAAGTTAGTTGTCTGTAGGTTTAAATGAGCAGAATATGGATTTGCATTCCCTGGAGGAAGGTTTAGGTATTTACAAGACAGAAGACGCTCAGAGTCAAGGGCCATGAAGCCAAAGGCAATACAGCTATCACATGCATTTCAACAACTCTATAATGTTTCCCATGCTGACTCTATGGGGCACTTCCTTCTAGTGGGCCAAGATTTCCATTTGTGGTTTAAGTGTTTTGAGCTGCTCTGTTGTCACTTCCCTGTGGGGTGGGAGGGTACGCAGTGCATAGTCAGCAAGGGCAGGTTTGTAGAGATTTGTAGAGGAGATTTGTAGCTGGAAAGCCAGACATTTACGTTGATGCATGGTCCAGGACCCAGCTAGGAAAGCTTAAGGTTCTCTGTATAATCATAGAATGGTTTGGGTTGGAAGGGATCTTAAAGATCATCTATTTCCAACCTTCCTGCCATGAGCAGGGACACCTTCAGGGTTAAATGTCTCAAAATGAAGTGTGGGAAAGCTGTTGAACCCCTGCTGTCCGCTCTCCAAGCAGCTGAAAGAGAAAAAGCACGAAATCCAAAGCAATGCTTCATCACACATGGCAGTGCCAAGAAGCCCTCAGCTGTGGGTCTGAGCTATCTGTACAGAAAGGCCTCACACACCTCACTCTCATCAAACCTCCCCTGAAAACTGTGTATGGATTGTAAGGCAGGGATCATGGCTGCATCTGCTTCATGTTGCTCACTGCTGTTTTCTGAGCATCGACATTCATGCAGCATGAGGCTGTGGCAACTTGAGCAGATGCGATCCCTTCTCACCAGTCAGGATACCTACTGAGGAGTTGATCCCACTGAAGTACAGCAAACCTGTCACCAGGACTTACAGCAGTTGCTTGGGTGAGATCACTTCACAGATTTATACCTGATAGGCACAACGCAAAAGTTCTGTTCTGGGGTCTACAGTGCTTTGTGGGGCTCTGTTTTTCCATGCAGTAATGGCTTTATTTATACCCGCAATGATTTTAGTCTCACAAACACCAGGGTGTTTGCCACAAGCTGATACAAGTGTTAAAGGGCAGGAATGGGGCAATAGTCTCAGGCCACTGTCTTTACTCCATACACAGCAATAGCTGTGTCCTGGTGATAGCTGCAAGCTTTGAAATCATACAGGCTGTCAGGGAACTACCGGTGTATGGTTTGGTGTGAGCAGCACAGATGTATTAGGTTCAGCATTGTAGTGCATGGGTTTTTTTTTTCTTGGTTTTAAGTGACCATCTGTATAACAGTACCAGAAGTGGATTTGTGTATTGCTGTATGGGTGCTGTTTCCTATGTTTAATTGCATGTTATGTACAGATAAGTGCATGGTGGAAACAGTGGCCTTGTCATCTATTCTCCATCCCATATGCTCTCCCTCTTGAAGCTGCAATACAGTGGTCTAAGACTATGGTCAAGGCTGGAGTCAAGTCACTGAGGACAGAAGGACAAAATTCAAGTTAATATCAGACCCCTTGGAAGGGATTGCCCCTTTTTGCAGCTATGCCTGTAGCTACAATGATTGCAAATACTGTAGATGGTCCTATTCCCTCTGCCTCAAAACTTCAGCAGCCCTGTGGCTCTTAATACCTGTAGTGTGCTACACCTTGTTTATGTCATGACTTGATCTGTGGGTGACTGGGATTCTTGGCTTTGGTTCACCTTGCACCTCATCGATAGGCAAGTGGGGAACAGAGAAGGAAATTCTTGGAATTCCTTAGCTGCAAAGTAATAACAAAATGCATCCAAACAGCAGTTAGAGTTTGCTAAGCATGCACAGATGTGAACACAGGCACTAACTTCTGAGAGCAGAGAACAAGCTCCAGCGACATCCACTGCAAACCGCGAGAGCAGGGCAATGTAGAAGGGTGCAAAACATACAGTGAACACGCACAGATTCAGAGAAATAATGTGGATTGCTTTCTGGATTAATTTTGTCTCATGAGGACTCGTGACCATCTTCTTCTTGAGACATCTGATGACTTGTACTGAACAAAAAGTCACAATCACTAAGGGGATAAAATAGCCAAAGATGACGGACACTAACAATGTATAACTAGGTTGAGTAGATTGTTTCCAAAAGCAGAATTTTTCCTTTTTGTTATGAAATTGTGGACACAAGTAGGAATAAATCATTAGTATTATCCAAAGAGCCCCACAGATGGATGCTGATTTCAGTGGGGATCGAAGAATCTTTGCTTTTAGAGGGAACTTGATTGCAATGTATCGATCGATCGCTATCAGGGTGATGATCAGGATGCTCATAGGCATGTTTGTAAAGTAGATCGTTTGTATGGTGAAACACAGGTTGTCTATGGGATGCTCATATGTGGTAAAATATATCAAGAAAGGCAGGGCAAACAGCAGGAAACTGTCTGCGACTATGAGGTTGATGATGTACACCCTGGTCTTGGTCCACCTCTTGAGTTTGCATCAGAAGACCCAGAAGGCAGTCGCGTTCAGTGGGATCCCCAAAGAGAGCACTGGGATGTAGACTGTAAATTGAAACGGCGCAATGCTGGGATGTAGACTGTAAACTGAAACAGCACAATGCCATTCTGCATGTCGTAGTCTTCAGTGCAGTTCTCCATGTTGGGTTGTCTCTGCAAGACAAGGGGGCAGGCATGAGACCAAGCTTGGGGACAGGTTGTCTGTACTGGAGCCTGCTGCAGTGCCCCACTCTCATGGCTCTGGAGCTCCTGCCCTTGCACTGCAGATCAGCTCATCAGCACTGAACACAAGATTCGAGGTGTGGCCTCACCAGTGCCCAGTACAGGGGGATGATCACTGCCCTGACCCTGCTGCCACACTATTGCTGATACCGGCCAGGATGCTGTTGGCCTACTTGGCTGTCTGGGCACGAGCTGGCTTATGTCATGCTTCCATGAACCCACTCTCTCTGCAGGATGCTGGGGAGGAATTACTCGGCATTAAGTACCACCAGCCCTAGCAGATCTAGTCCAAGGTGTCCAAAGATAGAAGAAAGAGAGACTTGTGAGCGCAAGTCTAATCTCAACCTCACCTGGAGTATTGTGTACAGTTCTGGTGTCCTCAACATAAAAAGGACATAGAACTGTTGGAACAAGTCCAGAAGAGGCCACAAGGACGATCAGGGGACTGGAGCACCTCCCGTATGAAGACAGGCTGGGAAAGTTGGGGCTGTTCAGCCTGCAGAAGAGAAGGCTGTGTGGAGACCTCATAGCAGCCTTCCAGTATCTGAAGGGGACCTATGGGGATGCTGGAGAGGGACTCTTCATTAGGGACTGTAGTGATAGGACAAGGGGTAATGGGTTAAAACTTAAACAGGGGAAGTTTAGATTGGATATAAGGAAGAAGTTCTTTACTATAAGGGTGGTGAGGCACTGGAATGGGTTGCCCAGGGCGGTTGTGAATGCTCCATCCCTGGCGGTGTTCAAGCCCCAACTTTCTCAGCCTGTCTCCATATGGGAGGTGCTCCAGCCCCTGATCATCCTCGTGGCATCCTCTGGACTTGTTCCAACAGTTCCATGTCCCTTTTATGTTGAGGACACATCCTTCACATCTATCTGATGCATTGACTTGAAGACGAGGGGCAGTTAACAGAGTCTAGGGTGTTTTGTCGGATCATTTGCTTAGTAAGGTGCTGTTACTGCCTGAAGCCTCCCCCTTCCCCACCAAAGCAATATGAAATAAATAAACTGGATTAATTTAATAATGCAAACAGCCTGAAATACACAATGAGGTAAAACACGATATATTCTTTTTGTATGTATTGACAATAAGGATCAATAGACTTTAGATATTAAAAAAAACAAACCCAGGGAGACATACATGGTTCACTTGTATTCTCATAAGAGTAACTGGAGGGTGGAATGGAGACTTGTTAATGACCAGAGATTACATACACACTTTCACACAGCTTTGTGAAATTAATAGAAACATAGGGTGTAATTTACAATTCACTTAGTAATGCTAAACCTAACAAAGACCTTGTGCCATCCCTGGAGGCATTCCAGGCCAGTCTGGATGTGGTTCTGGACAACCTGATCTAGTTGAAGGTGTCCCTGCTCATTGCAACAGAGTGGAACTAGATGAGCTTTGAGGGTCCCTTCCAGCACAAACTGTTCTATGGTTCTATGATCTCTTCAGAGAGAAAGGGCAACAGTTATCCCAATAACACTGAGGATGTGTCTTCTCTTGATGTTGCAGAGACACTGGGTTTCATTGTTTTGGGTTTGCTGTTTTTCATCCCTCTTGCCTCCCTCCTTCCACTCCTTGCTTTCCTTTAGCAAGTGTGTGTCTGCAAGGGGTGGATTTGATCTGTTTTATCACTGCTGGTTTTGGGTGGTAGAAGGGCTTCATGGAACTCCTTGGTCGCAAAGTAGTAGCAGACACTATCCAGGCAGCAGTTAGATGTGGCAATACACCTTGTCAGGGAGGAGATGTTCTTCATAACCTGGAGCATGAAACAGGTAGCTCCAATGCTATCCATTACGAACCTGGCAAGTAACCCAAAGAAGGCTGGCAGAAAACATACTAGAAACACCATCAGGTTTGCGTAAATAATGTGAACAGCTTTCTGGATTGATTTCTCCTCTGGTGAACTGGTGTTCAGGCCTCTCTTGAGGCTCCTGATCACTTCTGTGGAGCAAAAAGTCAAGATTGCCAATGGAAGAATAAAAACGAAGAAGATGGAAAGCAGGCTCAGAGCAGCAGGCACGGTGGTATCCTTCTGGAAGCAGAGGGTGGATTGGCTCTGCCAGATCTGTGCAGTGGCACCGACTACCACAGAGACCCACAGAAGACCGCAGAGAAGGGCTGCCTTTGATGGAGACCTGAAGGTCCTGGCTTTCAAGGGGTGTTTTATGGCAATGTATCGGTCAATGGAGACAAATGTAATTACATAGATACTCACTAACATGATGATGAAATATGTTGTCTCTATAAACTGGCAGAGTTCGTCTTGGGTTGACTTATTCCAGAGCAAGTAAGCCATGAAAAGTAAGGTGCAGTCTGCAAAGACTAAGTTGATTACATACACCCTTGTTTGTGTCCACTTCTTTATCTTGCAGAAGAACACCCAGAGGGCAAGGGCATTAAACAGAGCTCCAAACAAGAAAATGACGCTATACAGAGCAAGTTCAGTGAGGCGGACATGGTGATAAAGTTCTAGACTTGTGATACTGCAGTTGCTGGACACATTCATTGTCCTGTTGTGCGGAAGTTGTGTGATGTTCTGAGACCTGAAACAGCAAAAGACATGGTAACACTTTCCTCCTCCCCCTTAACAGATGCATATCCTATGAAAAAAAGGGTGTTTAAGTAAACATGTATTTTGCCCATCACAAATGTGAATTTGCGTCTACAAAGCTGGCCTTCTCAGTCAGCCTCTAATTGGGATGCATCCTTTGTCAAGCTTTGTTTATGTTTCCTCAGTTTAGGAGTAAATATCTCCAATAGGACATGGCAGACAGTCTTTATTAAATAGTGGTATCTTGAATGGAGGGGTGGAATAGCAGTGAGAAGAAACCCCATAGATAGTGAGGGCATCCTGTGAGAATGGGATTCCTTAAGCCAGGCTGTGCAAATGAGGCAAGATTACCCTTAGCCTGGTTATGAACTAGGCAGGGATTGCAGCAACCAAAGCCCAGCACAATCCATGAGCAAAAGCTCTTGTACCAGGTCTCCTGGCTTGGGAGACAGAAGAGTGGTGTGAAGGCCTGCAAGGGCATAGCAGATGTCGCTTGGGGGATGTGCTCGTGCTCTGGCTCTAACTGGGCAGGTTTCTGAGCCTTTGGGCTGCCTTGCAAACGTGGAGCTCCTGTTCACGTGGCTGCACAGCCCCCACATGTCCTGCCTCTGCTGACACCCGCTGCTGATTCTGTGGCCCTAAACCTACAGCTTCGTTCTCTTGTTCTCTGTCAACTGCTGCTCAGGGTCCTGCTGTGGCTGGAGGGAGGCAGAGGAGCATCAGGTACCTGGTTGCTGTGGGTAGTGATGCTCAGCAGCTGTGGATCTGAAATGCTGTGCTGAAACCTAAGCTAAGCAAGCTGGAAGATGTGATATCTGGTATTAGACCATCCCGGGCAGGGCCCTCCAGCTGAGTGCTGGTTGGGTTGTGCTTGCACAGCGCTGGGCAGGGAGGTGGGCGCACCAAGCACCTTGGCACAGAGTGTAGACTCTCTCTAGGCTGAACAAAATCTCCTCAACCCTCCTCAACCCTCTGCTGCACCAAAATGGCCTCTTGAGATGGGTTGGGTGCTCGGGGCAGGGATGGAGCTGGAGATGGCCACGATGGGGCCGGTGACAGGGCTGCAGCCTGCACTCCTCTTTGAGCACAGGCTTCAGACTGGCAACTGAACCAAGGCCTTGGCATCTCACATGGGTGGCAAAGAGCCTCACTTCTTGTACTCTGCATTGACAGAAATAGAAGGGTTAAAGGAGAGCTGCAGGCCCTGAAGGGCTCGGTAGTGGGTTATTTAATTGGTACTGAAGATCAGCGTGCAACACAGCTGATGGGGAATTGTCTCACTGCCTGTTCACTCTTAGTACCTGACCAGCTGAAACATTTCATTGCACTTCTGGGGAACCAGCTCCGGGGACATTCACTTTCATTTCAACCTATTTGAACTGGTCATTTATCAGCGTAGCAAGCATCACATCTTGAAAGAAACGCTTCTCTGGTGCAGCTGATGGACCCCTGAGCCCAGCAGGAGGTCTGAGGCTGCTCTTCCATTTACCTATAAGAAAAATGACGCTTGAACCACAGCAGGATGTAGGGCTTTCATGTGCATAGCCCCAGATTTATCTGCCTTTCCTAGCCTGCCAGGCCTGCAGCAGTAGTGCAGGTTTCTAGATCACTAAAGGGTATCATCTGCTGAACATTTTACAGTGACAGCACTTCTACTGTACCACAGCTGATGGGGGGGCTTACAGACCAGAACACACACAGCCTGTTACACAGACTCCCTTTCCTGGCAGCCCTGGGTACCACTCGCAGGGACAGAGATGTGTATTTATGCCCCGATTTCGAGAACATACCGTTACAGAGCAGTGCGTGCGGGCAAACAGCACCTTTCCAGAGACCCCTCCGTACCGATGCCTCTGCTGCACCCTGGTGATCACAGCCTCTAGGAAGCCCAGCCTTGCAGGAGATGCATGCTGCACAGCACGCAGTGTGCCCATGAAGCCAGGCATACAGGGACAAGTTCCTTGGATACTGCAGTGAAGCATGGCAGAGGGGCAGGGGAGGAAGAGGTAAGGCCACTGGGGATGTGAATGGAAAGCTCCTGTAACTGCTACTTAGCGCACACCCAGCAGGCGCTTTGGGAATTCGCCTCTGCATTCCGTGCACACAACAGCATCCCCTCCCGTTCGGTGGCTGCTGCCAGAGCTTATCTACTCTGTGGGTGGCATCAGTGCCGCTGCACAGCTAACACTGATGGGTGGCTATGAGAGATCACTGCTCAGCTGCTTGCTTGTGTAGCTGCCTCTCACAGCTTGAAGGCTGCTGCAAAGGTTTGAAGCTCCATGACAGACAAGACTGTATGTATTTAAAGATTCCTGCTTGTAATGAAATTAAATAGTTGTCCTGAAATAATAAAGATGTTATCAGGCCAGGAGCACATTTCTTTTCTCTTGTCTTCTCTAATATTCTCTTACAGTCTCTTCCCTTCCTGTCAGTCTCTCTGCCCCTCCTGTCCCTGATACTCTTTTCTCTTATATTCTCCTATATTCTCTTAGTCTCTTCCATTTTCTTAGTCTCTTCCCTTCACTTATGGTTATATTTTCTTATATTCTTTTATATTCTCTTTCCAAGTATTCACTACTTTGTAGACCAGAAATGAGAGAAACCGTTTTTGAGTTACTGGCCTGCCTCTGCCACCTTGTGTGAATCACAGACACCTCCTGCATCCCAAAACCACATTGCACTGTCATTGCCATAGTGTTATTGGTGACTTGTATACCACCATTATTCATTATATACTGTATAGTATATGCTATATATCATAATATACCATATAATTATATATTATCTACTAATATCTATAATATATCATTATAGATTATATATTTCCCTCATTTATTATATAATATAATTATATTTTGTATACTAATATATACTATACAATATAATTCTATATAAAATATTATCATAGTACTATAATTATTTATATAATTATATTAGAGAAAAATAATAACATATTTATATTATAAAATATAATTATAATTCTAATGATAAGATACAATTATATCTTAATTGAAATTATAATATCATCTTACGTTATTTCCGTTATTTTATTATTATAATATATTATTATTATATCATTAATTGAAATTATAAATATATTCTATATCATTATAATTACTATGAATAATATAATTACATATTGTTATACATATAATATGCATATAATATATAATATGTTTATAGTTTATCATATATATTGTAATATTTCTTGTATATAATAAATATTTAATATATTATATTTAAGGTTTTATGTATTATTTTTATTATAATAAAATATACATTATATAATATGAGATTATATTTATGCTATATATTATATCATATATTATCTAATATTATCCATAATATATCATATAATTATATATACATAATTTCATTATTTTGATTATGTATAATAGCATAATATATAATATAATCTCAATAAAATATGAGATATTAGATTATTATATATGATAGATACTATAATAATATATTATTTATAATAAAAGATAGATATTTAATTTGATAATTATAATTTCTATTATATAGTTTTATCTATAATACATCATACAATAATGTCATATTTAGTATAATATGTTTTTTATATAATAATATATAACATATATAATATATACCATGTAATATATGGTGTTTACATATATATAATATATAATATATCATATATTAGAAACCAGCAGTCAAACAGTTCATGATGTGAAGTCCTGCTAGGACACTGGAGGAGAGGACAGACTGAGGAGGCTCCTTGGAGAGGTTTTCCTCTGAAGCCTTGTGGTGGGCCTGAAATTCCTTTGAGACCGTGATTTTTCTACTCCTGTACTGAAAAGAAAACCCAGGCACATTAGAAGGCAACCCTGCAGAACCAGGAGAAAGGAAGATGTCGCCCTTTTAACACTTGGGACAACAGTGTAGGCATTTTTTACAGCACTGCATCCTAGGGATCCCTGCATGTCACAGCCCTGCCCTAGCCTTTGGGCCTTGCACCCACCTGCTTGGGCTGCAGGGCAAGGAAGGAGGTCAGTGCCTCCAGCCGGCCAAAGCTCTTCCCTGGTTCCCATTGAGGTTTCTGCAGGGGGAACACCCTCTTTCTGCACCAGGTCCTCTTTCAGGATACTCGCTTTAAGGTCTCGAGCATCAAAGGATTTATTTGTCTTTTTCTGTGTCATTTTGGTGCCTGCTCGCCCTCAGTGCTAAGTTAACCTGTTCTTTCCAGTTTCATACCCATCAATCACTTTTAATTCTCAGGCTCTCTGAGTGACAGTTTCCTCCCCAGAACTCTGAGACCACTGTCTCAGTTCTCCTGGCTCCTTAAGGATGATTGATCGATAGCCTTGTGCTCTCACCCCTTCCACAATGCCCATCTCCTTGTGACGGGGTCTGAAGGCTCAGAGAGGAGGACAGACTTCAGATCTGCACTAAGGAACACCACCAAGAGCATCATTTTGCAGGGACGCCCGAAACACTGCAGCCTGGGAAGCAGAGGGGTATTGGCTCCTCCCAGCTTGTTGTGAGAGCCGACCCTGCGCTCGGGGCTGAAGTACTCTTGGTTTCTCTAAGCTCAGTATAACCAAGCAGACCTCGACGTGTTTCCTTGCTGGAGTGAGTTACTTCTTCATTCCTCTTCATGACAGTGCTCAGAACGGAGACATTACTGGAAGCCACAATCATTTCATGTGATATCAGGGGCTATCTAGAGAAAAACCACACAACCAGCAACAGCAAACAAATGTCCTAAATGTTTTCTGCTATACCTGTTGTCATAGAATCGATAGAACAGTTGAGGTTGGAAGGACCTTCAAGCTCATCTCGTTCCAAACCCTGCCACAGGCAGGGACACCTTCCCCTAGAGCAGGTTGCTCCGAGCCCCGTCCAACCCAGCCTTGTTATAAACCAGTAAAATGTCAGCTCTTGTCCCTTGCCTCCTTGAAAAAGGGCAGCTCAGCATCCATCGCCCTCCCCACCACGGCACGGTGTGTCCACACACTGCAAACCCTTCCTGATAACTTGAGGGGAAATGCCTGCGAATGAATGGGGCTGCTGGAGGCTTCATTCCTGTCCATGGCTACTGTTGAGTTTCGGTTACAACCACTCTCGTTTGAGAACTACTCGCTGCTGGCTAGAAAAGGACAAACAGACCAAAGCTGCTGCACTCACAGCAGCAACAGGTTTGGAGACAAAGTTCTCTGTAGAGAACCACAAAATACACTTGATGGGGCAACCCTAAGGGGTCCCACAGGAAGCGTTCAGGTGCTTATATAACCGGGTCACTGCGCATTCCGCACCTCACTGCAATCCTAACGGCGCTCCCTAATCACTCATATCGGTCACTGCCTACACCGAAAGAGAGAGGTGCCGCAAGTCAGTGCGGGCGTAACTACAGCTCAAACTCACCCAGTCCCATTCGGATACTTTTGTTCTAACAAACAACCCTGCAAGGAGATGATGATGATTTAGAAAGAAGTTTTTTAAAAAAACAAAACTTTGAGAAACAAGAAATACCAACGCAAAATTGAAACGTCGGCAAGAGCGGTCAAGTGCCAAAGTCTGCTCCAAGCCTGCCCATCTATAGCAAAGAGTAGCAATTGCTCACGCAGCAATTACTCGCATAATCATTAGGGAACTCATTAGCTAACAGGCTTTATTTCAGGGAACAAAGATGAGAGATCATCAGGGACTGCAGCAGCAAAGAGATGATACAAAATACGTATCGAATGCTCAACCATGAGCAGTCAGAGGAGTGGCTTTTGCAGGAATTTAGGCAAAACCACCTCTTCATTCCCATCATTGGCCAAACACAAAGGGCAAAGGGCATAAATCCTTGCAGTAATTGGAATGATACGCTCCAGGCATCCAAGACAAGGTAAACTAATGGCGAGAGCTCAGCGTGTGTGTTACAGGCAGACAACCGTGTGCAGCTCTGGGAAGGCAAATGCTGGTGGGCATTATGAATACTGAGCAGGCAGGTAGGCAGTGGAGTGGGCAGCATGTTCTTGTGACACAGAACCCGAGTTTACTTCAAATCGAAACCAGCCAGAGTTTTACTTCTGTGTAATTTCCCTGTCCTTTCCCTGCAGCATTTAATCCTCTGGGATTAACTGCACCATCATTTGCTGACATCAGAAGAGACGGGACAAAAGAGAGCCATGTACAATACAATAATTGCTATTCACATAAGCCTCTTTCTAAATGCAGATTGTAGCTCTTCAAATACTGGCAATGGGGCTTATTTTCATTACTATATTTTCAGTGGCTGCAGTAAATCCAGTAGGAGGATTATTACCTCTCTTATCATTGATAACAGGCAGAAACTCATTTGCCACATTGCCACTGATGGCTTCTGCTACCAGCTCACCACGCTCACAACTGCCCTTTCAACATCTCCACGGCCTATTTCACGGCCCACAGATACCACCAGCCAAGGGCCCACACAGCACAGGCTGTATTTCCACAACAGGACCCAGTGCTCAGAGGACACACACGGGTGGGACCCACAAACTGTAGAGTGGGGAAACGCAGTAGGAATTGGCAGGGTCCCTTTCCTGCTGCTTTCCAGGCTCTATCCAAGGATTGCTGTAGGAAACGCAGATTTTGGTACAGGCTGGACACTGATAATATTCAACAGTGGCACAACAGCAAAGCTGTCTGCACAGAGCCCAGCTGCTGAGGCTGATGCTGCTGATGCAGGCTTGCTGCAGTGCAGTCACCTTTGTGTCCACAACAGAAGGGGGTGGCAGCTGGGATGCTGCTGTCAAACCCACTGCAAAACCCCTTGCTACTGCCCCACAAACCTCTCCTCTTGGTTCCCCAAGCAGCTGCGTGCCCTGCGCTCCCTGACCCATGATGGTCAACCACGAGAGCTGCGTAGGGTGAACACACGGCTCCATCCAGCATGTGGATGCTGACCACAGCCCCTGCACCAGAAAGCCCACCAGAGCAAACACAGGCATCTCCCAGCCTGAGGAAGAAGTTACTCATCCCTAGGCATAAACTCTGCAAAAGGAGCCCTTGAACAAGACGTTGACCTGAAAGCCACCTTCTCCCAGCTCCTGCTGGCCCCGCAGCATCATAGAATCACAGAATCAAAGAGGTTGTAAAACACCTTTAAGTCCAACCATTCCCCAGCTCTGTCAAGGCCACCACTAACCCATGGCACTGAGGGCCTCATCCACAGGCTGTGTGAACACTTGCAGGGACGGTGACTGCAGCACTGCCCTGGGCAGCCTGTACCAGATGCCTGAGCACCCTCTGGGGAAGGAATTGTTCCTAATATCCAGTCTAAACGTTCTTGTAATGATTTTAACTAGAATTTACCCTTCCTGAAACATCCCCAAAGAGCTGACATCAAAATCAGTGTATTTAACATTGCTAATACCTTTCCTCTGCCTCCAAGACCTGCTCCTCAAAGGAACTGCAGCTCCTTGACGTGTCCAGCCAGCTGAAAAACCAATAAGCTGCAGGCTCTTAGGGATCACACCTAAATAGAATTCTGTGCCATTAAGTTCCCAAGACAAGATGGGAATTTAGGAAAGTCAGTCCCAGTGGGGTGCTATCAGGGGATTGCAATAGCCAGGGATGCAGACTAGACCCCCAAAATAACAGCAACAAAGGATGCTCAGACACAGGTCCTATGCAGGCATCAAAGTGCAAAGTGTTCCTTTGCTGTCTTTCTGCCTCGCCTACACCTCTCCTTCCCTTGCTTTCCTCTTCTATTTAATGCAGCAAAGGGACTTGGCATCCCATTTTGCAGCAGCATGTTTGTTGATTTGCTCAGCCAGGAACATGGCTGAAATGGCACAGCTATTGCTCGCTTCTCCTCTAAACAATGGGTTGGGATTTCCTAGAAACAAATGTGAGATCTCAAGAGATGTTTTTAATGGACTTACTTTTCAGAATACAATTTCACATCCAGTGTATTTCACATCCAATATATTCTCTTGTTGGGATTTAGTTTAGTAGAGAGGAAAATTCTTACTCCACTTCAAATGGGCAGTTGAAAGCAATTTTGTACCATCAAAATGATCATTTGACACATTCTCAGTAAATGGTCTGAAAGATCTCAAGCAAACAACCTTCTTTTGGCTTTGTTACCACCTGAGGCTGCAGCTTCTTTTCATCTCCAATCAAAGTTTCCTCTAAGAAACACACTGGTCCTGAATTTCACTTGTATTAGCAGTTATTCTACTTCTATCATATTCATAACTATACAGTTTCGCTGCAGACATGCAGGTTAACCAGCACTCTGTAGCATCCAACAGCCAGCCACAAGTGAACTCTGCCATCTTCCGCTTCTCCTACCTGCCAGTTACATTCTTGGCCTTCAGAAATGCTGATGAGAAGACAACAGCACTCAGCTGGATCCTCTGTCCATCCTTAACCCAACTTACCCTTGGCATCGCAGAGGGAAGGGAAAAAGCTGCCAGATTTCCCAAACCCCAGAGTGAAGAATGACTTGAAAGGTCATTACAAGCAGAGATACTAAAACCACCTTATGAGTAAAGCAGTGTGTTTTTTCCCCCCCAATTCTGTCATCTCCTTGACAAATTAAGCTGAAGTCCTGCCTCTGAATTACTGACCAGCATTCACCCTAGTAGATTAGTGCTAGGACTCAATACTCCGCTTTTCCACACAGACTCCTGCCCTGGGTTGAGTTACATCAGTGGAAAAGTACCGTAAGTGCCACGACACATCGGAGATCCTGATGGTTAAGGGGGACTAACAGTTCTTTCACCTCAGATTGCAAACCTGACCAGTTTCCAGACTCCCAGTTCCCCTTCTCCTCCCACCCAGCTGGAGCATCCTTCCTCATGGAGAGAAAAGGAGAATGCAGTGAAGCAGCAAAGCCCCTCTGAGGTCATGTTCTCTGGCAGGGTTGCAGCCCCATATCCTGTTCTTCATCTGGCACTTTCATGCCAGCCAGGGCACAGGCGGGAAGCATTAAAGCTCAGGCACTGAAACACTTCAGATGCCAGGTAAGAGAAATTCATCTTAACGCAGCTGAAACTGGAGGGCAGTAACAGCACAGCCCCGGTGGTTGAAGAGAGCAATCACAATCTTGGTGTAGGAAGTGCAGGTTTTGGGACTAGCTGGACACTGATCATATTCAACACTGGCACAACAGCAAAGCTGCCTGCATAGAGATCAGATGTTAATGCTGCTAAAAATGCCTGAGCAAAAGCTTTACAGCTCCAAAGCAAATCCTATCGGGAAGCACAGTACCCAGGGGTTGCAGTGCTGCCCCTTGCTTCAGAGCACCATGTGGTCTGTGCCCCCCCTTGTACCTGCATTTTGTGTTCACCTGGACATCTGATCTTCCAGTGCCTGCACTTACTGCTGATAGCGAAAGAGTTCCTTCAGCTGGGGGAAGGAGCACTCACTGCAGGGGAACCTGCAGCAGGGAAGAACCAAGTATGAGCAGCTCTAATAATGAGCTCAGTACAAGCAGCTGCAATGACAAACCAAGCAGCTCTAGCGAGCAGAGCTCCTGCTGCCACTCTAATGGGGGAACGGAGAAGTGTCCCTCAGTTCACTGGGACTGAAGGCAAACGAAGCAAAGAAAACAGCTCCTTGGTTATTTTGTGGGTGGAAGGATTTGTCTGGTTTCTAAAGGCAATCGCCTCAAGTCATTTTAAGCCCTGTCTCCAGCTGTGCTCTTCCCCACCTCTCCCTGTGCTGTGCTGCAGTCTGACCTCCTGGGCTCCAGACTGTTACACTGGGATAAAGAACCTGCTTTGTAGAACAAAAGCACCAGATCTGCCAGGAGAAAGCTGCGCTGCTCTCATGGACGAGCCTTAAACCAGAATGGATCAGAGTTGGCAACTTGCTTTTCCCACTCTTGTTTCCATGACAAGGCACGGAATGCACGGGGGTTTTAAGGAAGCCTAAGCTCTGAATCAAGGATTAATGAAAACATTTCTGTCCTGAATACAGAGAACGTGTTCCTGGGTTTATGACTGCAGTGAGAAGCTTTTAAGCCTAACTCTAACAGTCATTTTAGGAGGGATACAAAAAAAATCTTCCTTAAAATCTCAATTGACCTTGCAGCATTTCTGGATGGGAGCATCAGCCGTGCATGTTCCTTGATCAACATCAGTATTTCCTCTCCTATCCCAACTTTTCTATTAGGAGAGACCATGAACTACTGTTACACAGCCACTGCATCACTGCCCACTGTTCCAGAGCTTCAAGGGAGTTCTCATTAAGCCCCAGCAACAGCTCCCAAGGCCAGCTCCTTGCTGTAAGCATCCACTTGACTTACTGTTCCAAGCTGTCCACTTCTCTTTGTCCAGCCTTTGCCAAGCGAGCCCATGCTTGCAGAGGGAGGATACTCTTGTACCACGAGGTCCTAGAGGCTCTGAAGCTCCTATCCCCACCCACCAGGCTCCCCTGGCAACCTGCCTTGTGCACAGCATCCACCTCAGGTCAATTTAAGCACCTTTCCCAGGTGAATTGTGTGTGTACCCAGAGATGTCCTGACCTGAGTTTTGGACATCAACCAAGGGCAGAGAGCACAGTAACACTTGGAAGGGTTAAGAGCTTCCCCTGAAGCACACTGCAAACCCACTACCTGCGTTTATCAATGGCAGCAAGCAATAAGCACAGGTTTAAGCAGAGGTCAGTGTGGACGCAGCAAATCCCTGGTTGCTATCGCTGACACAGACTGTGCAGGAGTAACAGCGTCATCGTGCTGCGGGGAAGGTGACAG
Source organism: Pezoporus flaviventris (assembly GCF_033815535.1). Classification (NCBI taxonomy): domain Eukaryota; kingdom Metazoa; phylum Chordata; class Aves; order Psittaciformes; family Psittacidae; genus Pezoporus; species Pezoporus flaviventris. The sequence continues at coordinate 64,030,517 of NW_026892549.1, forward strand.
GCGCTTTCAGCAGTGGAAATGGAAATTGTTCAGCAGCATCCAGGACCCGCGAGCACAGCTGAGGGTACCCGCGGCTGCTGGGAGGTTTGGGCACAAAGCTCTCACTGGGGTTAATTCCTAAGTCCCCAGGAATGATCTGGGAATCTCAGCTGAGTGCCTGCTTCCTCCTGGGCTTTGTTCTGTGGAGCCACCACAGTCCCGATTGCTCGGAGAGGTGACAAGGACACTCACGGGACGAGGAGGATGATCCCAGATAAAAGTGGGATAAAGGGAGGAAGAGGCAAGAAACCACTCAGCCAAACTGGGTATGTGATGGCCTGAGCATGCCAGCCCAGGGCTTCTGTGAGCAAAGCTGCTCTAAAATGGGCAGCACAGACAGCCCTGAGCCATGGCAGCAGCCAAACTGCCTTCAGACACCACTGCTTGTTCACCAAGAAATAACAGTGCCTCTGAGAGATCAGACATACCCGGTTAGACTCTGCCCTGGTGAATTCATAGGTGTATTCACTTAGGTGAATCCTGGTGTATTCACTTGAATACACACTGGAGAACCAGATTATAACCTAATAAAGTTGCAGTTAAATTGCACTGCCTTTACATTAAAGGTGAATCCAATTTCTTCTAAAGTGGGTGTGAGACTTCCTGATGGGCCCTGCACATCATAGAATCATACATAGAATCACAGACTGGTTTGTGTTGGAAGAGACCTTAAAACTCATCCAGCTCCAACCCCTGCCACAGACAGGGACACCTTCCACTACAGCAGGTTGCTCCAAGCCCCTGTGTCCAACCTGGCCTTGAACACTGCCAGGGATGGGGCAGCCACAGCTCCTCTGGGCACCCTGTGCCAGCATCTCAGCACTCTCACAGGGAAGAACTTCTGCTTAAGAGCTCATCTCAATCTCCCCTGTCAGGTTAAAGCTATTCCCCCTTGTCCTGTCCCTACAGGCCCTTGTCCAAAGCCCCCCTCCAGGTTTCCTGTAGCCCCTTTAGGCACTGGAGCTGCTCTAAGGTCTCCCCTTAAGGAGTCTTCTTTTCTCCAGGATGACCCAGCTCAGCTCTCTCAGCCTGGCCCCAGAGCAGAGTTGCTCCAGCCCTCAGAGCATCTCCATGCCTGTGAGAATTGCTCTTGCTCTGAGACCTCAGCTTGCTCTGACACCCTGGGCGGCTGGGGGCTGCCTGGCAGTGGGCAGTCCTCACTACAGCATGCAGTATTCACCTTGGTAGAAGAATGTCAGCAGGCAGAAATGAGAGTTTTGAAGCTAGTCACGCTGCTGGCAGAGAGCTGCCAGGCTTTCTGGTGGACAGGCTTGCAGGTGCTGCAGCCTTTTAGCACCTTTGAAGATGAGGAGTGCATGATGTCAGATGCTCTCCTGGGCTGGGGCACGCGATGCTCGTCCCTCTAGATTGCCTTGGTGATGTTTCTGAGTCTTCAGAAACCGAGACCTACAGGAATGCTGTCTGAAGCTAGTGTTAGTGAACCATCCTGGTTTTCACTTCTCCAGGAGTGCCCTCATCTTTGATGAGAGCACCTTTGATGTAAGACAGTTTTTTGGTGAGACGTTCACACTTTCCATCCACTGCTTTTTAAAGTCAGCTGCCCTGGCTCAGGACTTGGCAGCAGGGTTCATTTAAAGTGTGACAGCAACAGCAAATTGAAAGCCCCAAGCAAGAAAACTGGTGTGAGCAGCAACATCATTTAGAAGAGGCTTGGCTGCATGTCCTGCACTTACTCTGTTTGTATCCTGCCTGAGCAGCCACCTCTAGTGCACTGCAGCAGGTCCACTTTGTGCTTTCAAGTGACCTGTTTGTGCAACAAGTCCATTCAGTGCTTGTGAGGGCTGTCGAACTGGCTGTGTTCAGCTCTGCCATCAGTTCATAAAATTAGAATTAATATAATGTAGGAGATGCCAATGCAAGGTGTTTGTGCTAGCTGTGTCCTGCAGCTGCTGGGAGGGCAGTGTGTCCTGATGAGGGAGGATGTGGTCATGCATGGTAGGAGTGATCTGCTTTCCTTACACCTGAACCCTCATCACTTGGAAAGCATGAGGTTGATGTTGTCCAGACTTGGCTCCAGTGGAATATGGGAAGTCTGAAAGACAGAGTGCGTGACCTACTGTAAGAGGGTTAAGTTGCACATACTCAAAAGCTTGGTGGGTGGAACAGGCTGCCCAAAGAAGTGGTGGAATCACTGTCCATGGAAGTGCTTAAAAACCATGCAGATGTGGCCCTTAGTGACACAGTTTAGGGTTTATGGTGTTTTTTGTTTACCTCCAGAGAACAGGTGATGCCAGGCTATTAATTCTGATGGCAAGAAACTGTAATTAAAGCCCTCATATGACCACCAGGGCCAGTACGTCAAGGAAACACCTCTTTGGATTTAAGAGTAGCCCACAGCACCAGAACTACCAAAAATAAAGTCTGGGGGGAGTGTGCAGCAAACCGACACCAAACTCAAACCCTTGAAATTCTTAGCATCGTAAAACCACACACTTGAGATCAGTTCCTGTATCATAAGCATACCTGGAAAGAGCAGGTGCAGTTGTCTTCCACCTCTGCTCATCTTCTCTTGAGCCTTCCATTATGCTTTCATGAACAATGAAACCCACTGAATAGAAGATAGTCAGTACAGCTTATCAAAAATAAGACATAGGGTCAGACCAACTGATTAATAAAGCTCTGAATAAAGAGGACACAGACAGTGGTAAACAGAAAATTAACAATTACCAGCTTTTCCACACACCAGGTGGTCTGCAAATACAGTCCCTTGAGCAATCAATCGAGAGGCCCCCCCCCCAGAAAAAAAGATGTTTTATTGTCTCAAGTGTTGCAATACAACAAATACAGGATCTGTACAAAGGACACAATACAGCAAGTTTAAATACAGTCAGGAGAAAGAAGTCCCCATATTCACAGTCCTTGGACATCATCTTATACCAGAACCTGAACCAATTTAAAGATTCACTAAAAAAAAAAAAAAGAAAAAGAAAAAAAAAAAAAAAAGCCCAAACAAGCTGTTAAAAAATTTAAAGGTCTCCAAAGAGTCTGTGGGTGTACTGTCTTACAGCAGAGATCATAGGGTACTCTGTGAAGGGTCACAATGGCATCTTATTGCCCTCAATGCTGATTTTCACTGCATGGGCCGATCTGCTTTTTTTCCTGATATCTGTGAATTTCCGCATCTGTTTGTCCAGTCGACTCACCCCTTTCTTAGAGGTCCCCTGGAACTTAAAAAATATATCATTAAATAATAAAAACTAATAATTACCACTGAAAGAAAGCAGACATCCCAGAGGTTCAAGAGAAGTGAAGTGATGCATGCGAGGGTAAACCTGCAGGACGGAGCGGGTGAAGCCACTGGTTCCAAACGGTTGTGTGTGCGTGCACACATCTCCTCCCCACAAAGTGGAGAACACGTTCCCCCAGTTTATATGCTGCACTTATCATAGAATCCCAGACCGGTTTGGTTTGGAAGGGACCTTAAAGACCATCTCACTCCAAGCCCCTGCCACAAAAACATTACACAGGAAAACTTTCACATACATTACAGGGATTAATAACCATGTTTGTTTGTTAGTTGTTCACATAGCAGGTGAATATAGTTTGGAGTAGTTTTGTATCTCTGTCAGCTGGAGCTCAGTGTCAGAAACAGGCTGCACCACAGTATCTCACATACAGGCTTCTGGCGGTGGGAGGGAGACTTTTAGGCGTGAATGCACTTTAATTAAAGCAGACTGATTTGACCTATTGATTCCAAACTACAACTGATTTTAAAGGTTGCTTATTAGTACTTATAAAGCAAGAGATTCTTGGGAAAAATGGGGTTTGAGGGAAGCAAAAGAAATGCCTAAGCTGACCACACAAGCTATTAGAAGAGTTATTGCATTTTATCCCTCTACTTTAACTGCAAATGAGAAACTGAGATGACAAAGCAGTTATTTTTCACAGATTAAATACAGTGATTCTATAAAGAAATGCCACGGAAGACAAATAGCAAAGGACTTTCCAAACCACAGCCATTACTTCCTAGAAAGCAATTTCCCCTACCTAGACAACAGAAACAATAAATGATGAAAACATCACACACCTTTTAAGTTTGTGAGAAACAGAGATATCCAGAACATGCTATTTAATACTGGACAAAAACCATCTATTAGAAACTGAAACTCTTGCTCCGTCACTGAGGAAGGTGTGCTCCTGACATACTGGTTTTAAATAAACTGTATTCCTAAAACTGCTCACTATTCATTGAAATTATACCTGGAATGTCACAATGATTTTAAAGAAATTATTTTTTTTAAACAAGTATGAAGGTTAAATTCAACTTTGTGCTAACCTCTTCCTGTCACTATCAGTTGTGGCAGTGCTGCTCACAGAACTGAAATGCAGACCAGAAACTGTCAAAATAATTCCTGCATTGATGCACATCATTGATCAGTCTCCCTCTACGCTGCATTCATAGCAGGGATTGTTATTCCCCTGGTCTGCAGAGGTGTCACACTCTGCCTCCTGCCAAACTCTTCTAAAACCCCACATCATTCAACTTCCTTCAAAGAGCAGATGCGAAAAATACCTTACTTTGTGCCCACAAACGTCAGCCACAGATATCGGTATGCAGTGACGTGAGGTGCTATGCTAAAGGCCAAAATTCCTGTGTGGCAGTTCAGGTGAACCTGGAGAACCTAATTATGTCACAACAGCACTCAAAACCACACATGGTGCAAAGCTACTTTGGAGTACAGGTATTTTCACTAATCACCTGTCATTTGGGGACCCTGAAGCTGTCGAGGCAGGCATCACGGCAGATGTTATGTGCTGCAGCCTATTTTTTCCTGTACAGGTTACCTTTTAGGTCACAGTACAGACGTAAGAAAATACATGGAGAGTTTCCAAGTTCAATGAGCTAGGGTGCACACACTCCTTTCCTATATGTGCAAACTGCCAACAGCTGAAGCACATGCACTATTCACACCTCCCTTGAGGGATACCTCTCAAACTTGGGGAAGGCAGTGTGTCATGGCTACAGGGGCATCCTGTTGCCTTCAATGCTGAACTTGATGGCCCGATGCACTTTGCTGAGTCGTTTCTGTTCAGCAAACCGTCTCTTGTGTTTTTCCAAGCGACTAATACCTCTCTTAATAGTCCCGGGCTAGAAACAATATCTCAATTAATGCACAAAAGGAGAGAGAACAGCAGAAAGTACAGTAATTATTACTTCTTCCATTTATGTGTGTTCTACCATGTACTCCCCTTTGAAATTAAACTGTACAAGGTAGACGGATGAACCAAATAAGGCAAAGCAAAGGCCTCTACTGAAGCTGTTAATATTTACTGAAACCTCAAAGCTTTCCCAAACAGGAATATCACCAGAAGAATATGATACAAAATCCAGGAGAGGTATCAAAATATCAGCGACACAAAACTGAAGCTTTAGTTCAAAATGCTCTAAAACCAGAGGCCTGTAATCAGATACTCACGCTAGAGAGAAACTCTGGAAGTGTTAACATGAAAATCTCTTTTTGGTTAGAAAAATCAAAGATACCCACGTGAAAGTATCTGGTGAGCTGAAAACAGCCCACTTGATAGCAGGACTTACTGTCTATCCAGATTAGAAAAGGCACTTAAACCAACTGCTGAACTGTACAGTAACCATGGCAGTAAAGTGGCAGATTCCCAGGCTTAGTCAGAGACAACTTTGGCACAGAGTGACAAGGAGAGTGCCGATGCTTACCCTGGAGGACTCCATCTCCACATTCCACTTTGGCCTGACCACATAGTCCTTGTTGGAGGGCATTGGCACCCTTGCACGGGCACAGAACCCAGGATCACCGGGTCTAAGAGCCCTGAGGAAAAAAGATGTGAGTGCTAAAGAAACAAATCTTACACAGACAGAATTACAAGTGATTCAGCATGTTCTACCTCTGAAACACAGCACATAATTAGTGCCTCTAAAGCCTCAAAACAAACTGTGGGTAAGTACCACCAAAATACTTCTAACAAAAATCTATTAATTACATAAATAAATAAAATAAGAAAATAAATAAATAATAAAACAACAACAACAAAAAAAATAACCTACTTTTCCTCTCCAGTGAGCACTTTCTCCAGGTCCCTGCGGGGAGTCTGACCACCAGAGCTGTAAGAAAAGCATTTTATAGGCACTTACACATACAGAAAAACAGTGATTTTAAAAGACAGTTAAGTGCAGTAGAAGAAAAGACAGGGGCCGTAACTTGTTATCATTTTATTTCCCCAGTATTTACACACCGCTTTCATTTTCTTATAGCGTCTTAGGCAGAAAGGATTTCATGTTTCTGCCTGCTTGCTCCTACCTGCTCAACCTCCTTCGCTGCGGCATCTGCTCCAAATCTCTCTGTTCCCTCTCTTCTCTTGTCATGCCTTTGTAGTTTGAGGTAAGGCCAAAGATGGGTCGAGACCATTCATCTATTAAAAAGAATAAAACTTGTTAAACACTAGGCCACCAAAGTTTACCTCCAAACCACTCGGGTGCCCAAATACAGCTTTCAAGGTTTATGGCAAATATTTATGCTTCCTTTCAAACAAACACTGATTGCTGAGCCCTTAATATTTTAATGCAATCCAGCCATGTGGACAGTAAGAAAGAGCCTTCATCCATAAATTCTCCTGCTGTTGCCTGCTCTTTTAGAACCTATCTGAGCACTTAGGATCCTGAAGTGTCAGGAACCCCTGCATGCCACAGCAAATGCTGTTTTAGAAATATGCAAAATAGTTCCTGAAAAACATAACAAGTTTATAATCAGTTTTCAGTCCTTCAGGATGGGATGCACTACACATGCACTACAGCTGTTCAAGAAGTAAACTTTCTGTCACCCAAGACCTCTCTGAAGTCTACAGAACAAAAAGTCTCCTGGCAGGACCTTCCTATTTTTCTAGCGTCTACATGACGTTTGGACAATTAGCCAAGAGAGAGCCTGGACAAAATAAATGCCATCCTCTGGTTCAAAACAAGAATGAAACAAACAGGAAAAAAGTGTGTGCAGAAGTTAATGTAACAGCATTCGTTAAGAGCCCTACAAACAAAGCAATGAAACAGATTAGTGAGATTCCTGTATTGCAGAATTAGTTTTACTACAGATGGTAACAAAACCCATGCAACAGAAAGACTGATGCAGAAATAAAATCATGAGTGAAATATACTGACACAAGGCAAAGGGAGGTTTACATACTGATTAGCTTCCCTGCCATATCCTTGTTAGGTCTCGACTCTTTGGGGTGTTTGTAGAGGTACATCACAGCTCGTCCAATGCCACTGTGCTTCAGCGTCTCTTGGCTCACACTGGGCAGCTGCAAGATGAAAGAAAAGTCAGAAAACATCGAGAAATTATGTCTGAACATTAATGGTGTCACTGAACTTCGCAAACACAGACCAAAATTTACTTTCACAATAAGCTTGAAAAAAAATAGCATTTTTCACTAGGAATGGGTTAAAGAACCAAACACAAAATCCAAGAAATTTTCCATAACGTTACTGGGCTTTACATGTAAAATCAAGTAGGTTTCCAGAACTATTTGCTCCAAATGCTTTTTTGCTTATATTGCACAAAAATTCAGTTATGGCCTTCAAAGCACTTTTATAAAGCATTTTATAAAAACTTATATGGAAAAAGCATTCAAGCAATCAGCTTAGCTACAAAGGCTAAAAGTCTACACTGAGTATGATGGGCTTTCTAGTGCACTGCACACTTTAAGAAGCCAGAGAAGAGAACTGACCACAACAGAATAAAACCCAGGGACAGCAAATGATTGTTCACTGAACTTTACACAATAAATCTGAAACAGGTAGGGCCAAATAATTTAAACTCAGGCAGAACTCCTGCAAATTCCTAGCAAGGAGAAATGTATTTCTAGAGCATCAGTCACATAAAGCCAGCTAGCAGTGCTGCAAGGAACATTTTGTTTCTACTTCACTATTAAGACTATGCCACGCTTATTTTATGAACACAGAAAAGACAAATTCAAATGACCAACCACAACGAATGAGCACCGAGAACATACCAAGAAACTAGAAATGCCATAGCACATTACTCCCCAAGAGAGGGCAGAGAACTTAATGTGTGAAGTTCACCTGAGACTCTCAGGAATGTCTTCTGGCCTGCTGGTAGCAGAGCCATTTGCATTGTGGTGAACAATGGGTAATATTTTCGTAAGAACCACTAGGTACCTGAAGTTGCCTAGTCAAATTTTTGTTGGGCCTAGTCAAATCTTGCTTTGTGCTAGACAGCATGTCTACAATCTAACACCCATTAAAATGATGCAACTTTTAAAGAAACACATCTATTTTGCAGTTTGCTTCCGTGTGTATTTCCCTGCACACTGGCAGCAGCTACAGTACGTTTATCATAGCATCACAGAACCAGCTAGGTTGGAAAAGACCTTTAAGATCAGCAAGTATTTTCCTAAAGCACACAACTGTAACACCATAGAGAAGCCACAAATGAAGTATGGTTAAAAGTCAGTTTCAAACCTCTTGCAGGATCTTCAGAAGCTCCTCTCGTATCTTTAATGCTGGCAGACTTCGGTCTGGAAGGGGAGAAAGCCACTCTTTGATGGCAGACATAACACCACTATCGATGAAAGTCTCTTTGAGGTCCTGCCTAGGAAATTTCAAATAAAGAGAAGCCAGAAAGTCACGTAACACATCAAACTCTTAAGATGTGATGTTTCTTCAGCACGACTGTGCACTTGAGTTTGTTTCGTGTTAAATTAACAGGTAAAACTACACAGAATTTTAGGGTTTTGAGGCCACCTCACTCCAGCATTTACTGGGAAAAAGAAATGTTTCACTGCATGCTTAGTACAATGGCAGTGTCACTCCCTGAATTCTACCAAATTCCCAATATTCCCGAAGACGATAATTAACTGGGAGAATGACAACTCACTTTTTAAGATGCATAACTACAGTTGGTAGCAAAGTTAATTTCTTTAGTGCTGGTTTCTTTTGTGTATTCAGCTGTCGATCCTCCTGTGGGGAGTTAGAGAATCAGCACAAGTTAATCGAAAGAGGAAATCAGCAACTCTCACAGTTAATTATTTACAGGAAAGAGATCAGCCCATTAAATGAGAAGTGCAACTTTGGCAGGATCGCACTAACTTTGTGCTCTGCTCCAACTTTCTACAACACATTTACGATCTCCCAAAACACATTTATGACTCCTCTTAAAAAAGGGTCCCCACCTTAGTCAACATTCTCCTTAAAAATCATATTTGGAGATTCCCCCTAAAATTAATTATTTCTCTTTTTTCCCTTAGTTCATGATTTAGGCTGATTGCAGTAAACTGGACTAGTCCTCCACACTAGCTATGCACAAATAACGTAGAAACTTCGTTAGTAAAATCTAACCTGAACAACAGAAAAACAGCTAACCAAAACACTGGGATGCAAGAAAACAGCTGTTCACTTCAGCTAAGAATGTAATTGGATAACCTAGAGGTTTACCATGAAGCATGGTGCACGTAACATGAAAGCACATAAGTGTGCATCATGTGCTAAAACAAAGTCTGGGTTTCAAAGTGACTATCATCCAAGGACATAATGTCACTATCTGTTCAGTACCTGGGCTCCCCTATCAGAGACCCATTACAATCAAGAGATTTCCTGTAGAATGGAACTGGATTTTACGGTGTCTTTGGAGCCTAGATAACTCACCTCAGCAGCTTCATTCATCTTCACAATCATAGCACTGACTACATCATCCGCATCGCTAATGAAAGTTCCACCATCACGGTTTCGTCTACGCTTCCCACTCATACTCTTCTTTCGCTGCAGCATCATGTCAAAATCTGACATGAAGTCCATACTGAAATGCAAGAAGAGAGTTTGCTGATGGTCAGAAAGGGTTGATCTTTCTGTCTTTGTAAGAAATAACATTGTATTTCTGTAGCCAATTTTTCAAAATTTCTCCAATAAATCTGAAAGCATTGTCTCAATGTCCCTGAAAGATAATTAGTTATCCTCAGTATACAAACTGGGAAACTAGCAAAGGGCTTCAGTGGCTCCAAGATGCCCTCAGAAGTCTGCAAGACCTGGATGAAATAGCTAACGACATACACACATATAATATCCAAGGTTCAAAATGTGCCAAAGATATCACTGAAGCTGACAAGGATTTAGCTTTCCTACACCTGCAATACACTGTTCTGATGCTATTGAAACAGACGGAAAGGAAAACAGGACACATGCTGATTGCAAGTCTTGCCATACCTTATCCCTTACACCAGCAGAGAAACACATTTGATTCCAATACTGTACTGTCAGAAGTAGAATTAGATGCTTGTTTGATTAAACATTAATTTCACTCAGGTTTTGATGTGAAACATCAAATACTGTTCTCTGAAGCAGCAGCACAGGTAATCTGCTTTGGACTGTCAAGTGACCAAACCACTAGTTGAGAGAGAACCTTCTAACATAATTTCTGAGAAGACACGTTATGTAGAAACATAGACCCATGCCTTTCTAAACTATGAAGTCTAGCCAGCCTTTGAAAGAAACCCTTCACTAAAATCTTGCATTTGTTATTAGCAAAGGAGCACGTAACATATTGACTCACTGCTTCCCTCTTTTGATGTTATCATCAGAGTCTGATTCATCGGCTGTTTCCTTCATGTCTGCATCACCCTTCTCTTCCTCCAAATCTTCCTGGTTAAAACCCTGATGGGTAAAGACAGTGAAAATCAGCGTATGGATTAAGACCGAGCATCTACTCAGGCATCCTGACACCAACACTCAAAAAGCTTCAGACAGGCATGCACAAGATCTAGAAGAGGAACACAGGCTTCATAATTCCACCTGTGACTTTCACAACAATAACTCTCCAAACATAACATTTGTAAATGTCATTTAATCCAAACACTACCTCATTGAGTCCAGCAGGTACAAAGCTTCCCCTGCGATACAGCATACACATTCCCATGAAGATAAGATCTAGCAAGTGAACAAAAGACATCTACAGTAACACTTACTGTGAATTCCTCTTCTTCCTCATCACCAGATTCTCCAAAAATATCTGCAATCAAGTTCCTGCAAAGGTAACAGCAACATTTATCTATTTAGACTGCAACATTAGATGTGCATTTTCTGCAACATTTCCAATGACTCTGGAGATCCACCTTTCATTCTACCACCTACTACTGACATTCCTCTTGACACCACCAATGAAGGTGGACAATCATTCCCAGGGTGGGATTCATCCATTCTCCATTCATGATGAGTCTTACTATCTCCAACCCTGAAGGAATTCATACCCCAGAAGCACTTACTCTTGTTCATTTCCAGATTCACTTTCACTGCCAAATAGATCTTTCTCCTCTTTTTTCTTCCCAGCATTTTCTTTTCTTTCTTCTTCTTCTTCCTCACTATCTGATACAACATTTTTCTTCCTTTTGTCAGATTTCTCTGAAGCAGCATCGCTATCTGATTCTTCAACATCAGAAAGGATTCGTACTTTTTTAGCAGCTGCCAACAGAAAGGGTCATTACTACATGTCCTAGTAACAGGTGACAACTGGTACTCTCCAAAAACTATTCTCGCAAATTTGATTTGGACAAGAAGGAAGCTGATCAGCATTCCAACACAAAAGCATTGCCACCTCTTAACAAACATACACACTCTAAAATGTTTCATTTCATCGGTAATTGCAGTTTCCATATACCACACCTATCCACAAGAACTTGTCATTTCAAAACTGTCTCTCATCCCCAATATATGAATGGAAAATAAACCCAAAACAAACGTACCCCAAAAAACACAGGAAAAAATCACTAGAGAAAGAGCAGAGTCTCTAACAAAGTACAGAAACAACAGAAATGATCAACAGATGCCAGTACAAAGCAAGATCACTGCAGCTTTACTTCTATTAGACCTACTTACTAATCAAAAGCATTAGATACACATTCACACAGAAATGCAGTTAGAACAACAGCCTCTACAAATGAAGTTCTGCTCTAACCCCAAGTTTCCTTTATAAATTTTTATAAATTTATATTAATCTTAAATGCTTTCTTCACATAAAACCAGTGATTTACCTCTAACATGCTACTTGTCACATCACATGTCTATTTTCACACTATAGTTCCTTACGTGTTTTCTCGTCATCCTCACTGTCAGAAAGGATAGCGGTTTTCCTCTTCACCGTCTTCTCCTCCTCTTTCTCTTCCTCATCACTGTCAGATATTTTTCGTCTCTTAGGAGCTTCCTCTTCACTGTCAGAGGCCTGAAATCCTTCCCTTATGTGTTCGTTATCTGAATGATGAGAATCATTCTGCACCTCCTCCTTCCTGTCCTCTGCATCACTATCCTCAGACTCTATTTCTTGTTTGTGTCTGGAAACATCCTCGCTCTCCGAGTCGCTAGCCGGCTGTTTGCGCAGCTCCTCACTCTCCGAATCACTGGCTGGCTGCTTGCGGAGCTCCTCACTCTCTGAGTCACTGGCCGGCTGCTTGTGCAGCTCCTCGCTGTCTGAGTCGCTGGCCGGCTGCTTGTGTGATTCCTCATTTTCAAAGTCACTACTGTGATCCCTGTGAGGCTCCCCATTTTCAGAGTCACTTGCTCGATGATTTAAGGCATCTTCATTTTCAGAGTCACTTATATGCCGATTTGGACAGTCCTCAGTGTCTGAATCACTGTCTTTCCCTCCATGAGCTGCTTCATTGTCTGAATCACTTACATTGTGATTTGGAGGCTCTTCGTTATCTGAGTCACTGTCTTTTTGCCTTGGGATATCTTCATTTTCAGAGTCTGTCATGTGGGGCTCTCCCATTCGCCCATCATCTTCTCCATCACTGTGCTCATTCTGAAAGAGAAAAATAATCTCAGGCAACTAAGCAAAAAAACCCTTAAGTATACAAAAAACCTTCTGAATTTTTGCTTATCCTTCCTCTAATTTCATTACCCAAGGTACTGTAAAGTAAAATATTTTCTACACAGAAATAATCATGAGACAATTTGCATCAAAGCATTGTCAAATACTTCAGATCAAGAAAAATGTTAGGCTGTCCACCCTGCAGCTCAAGCATATGTTGAGAATGGTTGACAGAATTTAAAGAACACTCAAGCAAACATGTCTAAGAAGAATCCAGTTCCTCGAGGATAAATGCCTAGTGCTTTTATTTTAAAAAGTCAGGCCTTCAAAGTTGCTTAGTCCAAATCCCCCGTAATAAGCGAGAAATAGGATGTCCCACTTGTCATTTTAAGATCTCAAAACGGATGGTTTTCGCACAAAATACATTTTACTGAAACTGCACATGTATTGCTTTACAAGTGAAGCTCAAAAGAGCTTGCACCCTTTCCTTCTTTGCCAAGGAAACCTACTTAGGAAAATATCAAGACCAAAAGCCTACCAAAAAAAGAGGAATAGTTTTAGTCAGACCTTCCAGGATATTACTGTTAACTAGTTTTGTGTTTCAATGTTGTTTCAAAGAAAGAAAGAACAGATTCAATGTTTCTTCCCATTAAGCTGATAGCTCCTGCGCCCGTTCAGACACCCCAGATAACCTATGCACAAATACAGCAGTCTTCTTAAAACTCCAGAATTTAAACACAATCCTTTCAGTCTTTTTCTACACAAAAAAATACTAAGCCAATGCTCCATTCCTGGAAAAACCTTCCACAAGCCATCTGTCAATATCATTACTGAAAACGTCTTGTTTTATTTTTCCTCCAACATCTAATTTCTACTCCGGGGGGGGGGGGGGGGGCGCGGATCTCAATTGCATCTCCCTGAGAAAACAGAACTTGATTCTTGAACACTTGTGTCACTAGTGTCACTAACTCAGTACACTTCTCACACTCACAGTCACAATAATCCCATTTGCAACTGAAAAGAACAATACTGTAAAAGAAACTTCCTTTCTACATGCTCAACTCCACTCTTCAACCAGGCTTTCCTTAGGAGTGATTTTGTCTCAGCTACAGACTCCTTCCACTAGCATATTTGCAAACTGAATATTTATTGTCCTAGGCGCTACTTTAAGACCCGCATGTCCTGGAGCTTCTCAGTCTTTTTTGTCAGCAATTTAATTTCCTTGGAAAGATGGACAGGCTACCTATATTTTCTATTGTTAGAGCCATACAAAATAATGCAGGTGTATCTATCCTATAACAAACAATACTATTGATCTTTAAAATGTATGATTAAGAAGAGATTTTAAACAAAATAAATTTCAATTTGCTTTTAGGAACTACTCCCTCCAGAATTACATTAAGTGTTAAATAACACGGCTTTTTAACATTTTGGACCTTGGGCGTTTATTCCCTTGGCTGGCACTCAGTAAAGTAGTAACTTGTAAATCAGTGCAAAATCACTAACAGAAAGTGATTGCACAATGGAAAAAAATACGGACTACAGATTTTGAAAACATGCACTTCAAATAAAACTTCACTATTTCCATGTTACTTAATGCTGGCTACACAACAGCTGCTGTGACAATGTGAGCAAGTTCTCTCTACTGCTTGTCCCGTCTCTAAAGCAATGCTAGTATTTTAAATCATGCTGGTGCTATTATTCAGTATTTCTCATTTCTTCTTACAGAAAGGAAACATGGTTCTATTAAAACCTGAATGTGAAATTTTAAAGAATTGAAGACTAAGGAATTACAGAACTAAAGATGACCACACACACACTCAACTGCTCTCAGCTTGTTATGAGATACACTTTTTTTCCACACCAAAGTATTAATTCAATGGCTCTCTGCTGCCAAGTACCTCTCATGTAAACTAACAATGTGTGTATGTGGTGTATTTTCTCTGATTGTATTATTTAAAGAAAACTGCAGTTGCAAAGAGAACAGGAAACAGATTTGACAGCAGTTTTACAGGTCAGGCTATTGAGAAGTACTTAAATGCAGAAGTCTACACCGAAGTTGTATTTCTAATAACATGAATTCTTTAATCCTTATTCTCCTACCATATAATTTTTGGTGGGTTGGTCTGTCATGTCTTGATTTCAGATGGCTATGCTGATAATTATTTTACCAGTACTAAGGGATTTAACTATACAAACCCAAGGAAAACAATACAAATCCTATTGTTTAAACTATAAGGCTCATCACCTTCCAGATTGCCAGTCCAGAAAGTCTTCAACAAACAGGTAAACAAAACTAAAAAAATAACTGGAACTCATAATGATTCTTAAATGCTTCTAAGGTCAAAAGTGTGGCTGCAGGTTATATGTCCTCCTATGCAGAATGTATTACTAAATTAGGAAATTCCAATGCAAAGTGCTTCATAAAGAAGTCATTACAATTATACAACATTATTACTGAAGCAGTTTACAATACACTGAATCTCTAATCTGTTACTGCAAACTGACAAACTCCTGAGAACGAAGATGTTTGGGGACAGAGAGTAGACATGCATCCTAATAGCTCACACTGCCATTACACACGGCTCTGCACTGCAGAATCCCAGTGGTTACAGCAGTTGAACTCTCCTGTGATACAATCACCTACAGAAGAATCAGATGATAAAGGTGTCCCTACACAGACTTGGCAGACAGCACCATTTACTCTAGTCCTGAGTATGGAAAGCTCAGCCAGAGATAACCCAAAAAGCACAGTTATCTTGGTCAAGTCAGTGCACAGTGCAGAAAGGTGACACACTCTACCTCAGACTCAGCACATTAACATAACTGAGCACCTTCTGAAGCAGAGATGACGTGCTCAGAGCCTATACAGGACAGGTCCTGTCCACAGCCATCAGTGCAAAGGTCTTCTGAATACAATTAATGAAGCTCTGAATGTTTTGGAATTTCCTTGATATAAAAAGTACATGCAACATTACAGTAAGAGGACTTAAATTCTGCAGGATAGTCTCACATCACTTATTTTTTTACTAGTTCGTCTCTAAAAAGATGCTCTCAAAGAAGTCAAGGATGTCATTTTGGAATTTTCTAGTTTTCCAAATACTTAATTAAAAGATCAGACATCCCCAAAAATAAGTAGGTCTCAGGTAATTGCTACTGCATTTTTCTCTAATTCCTTTGCTTTCTTTTCTTCCTCCTCTTTATCTATAAACATTTTAATTTGAGATGTCCTTTTATTTTTTTAACTGAAAGAATTCTATAACATGAGGCTTTAGTACAGTATAAAGTCAAGAACATAAAAATCAAATTTACAGTGTTATTCTTCTACACAAAAATTTCAGTTAGCAAGTAGATTATATGATCAACATGCAGCCACTTTTAAGAGGTACTACTCTGACACTTCACGAAGTTGAACAAAATTGACCCATCCACTACAACCTCATGAATGATAACAGTTAAACTAAGGCATACATAACCATCACAGGCAGATCAGCGAGTTTATCTTATTTTCATAAATGTAGGTTTCTTAACAGTCACAGTCGAACCATAACTTAATTCATGAAGACAGCAACGACTTGGTGAAAGCATAAGGATCTAAGTCATTAAAGATTTCCATATGAGCCTGACTTGTAGAAACACTGTAAACATGATTTCATATTCATTACTGTACTAAACCTACATGTTATCTAATTCTATTTGTCTAAAGCAGAACTGGTAAGGACATCAAGAAAAACATTTATAGATAAAGTGGGACTGGGGGAAGGAAAGCCAGAAAAGAATTGTGGAAAAGAAAAACCCACATACCTGAGACCTACATAAGTAATTCCTCAGGATTCCCCTTTTCTTTAAAGTTAAGAACCTGAAAAAAAAGTTTGAAAGTTTAAAACTTCAGTTCTTCACATCCAAGTTCTAAATTAGAGACGAAATAGTAATTAAATAGACTTAACTGATTTGGCTGTCTCAAAGGTTTTACTACATTTGAGTGTCATTCCTCCCACATATTCCTAAAGATGAAGGAAATAAGAGGATGAGAGAATATTTAGGGTAAATAGTATGATAAATCACTGAAAGCTACTCATTTCAGTGACAGCTGCTCCACGTTACTGCATTTTGAATTTGATGTAGGGAAAATTAAGTATGTAAGACTTCATAACAAACCAAAATACTCAAATGCTTATGATTTAAACTGAATGAAATAAAGCACTAAGGTTTGAAGGTTCACATTTACTATTGGACAGAAAAGTATTTTAGTTTGGGGTTTTACTCTGATTAAATGTATTTTTCTTATTGCATCTCTGGAGTATTTTATCTCCATAGAGATAATCAACAGCCGTCATAGAACGAAGCCTTTAAAATAATGCAGGCACATGAAGAAGATCATTTAAAGCTGGTAACAGGTGACAGTACTTTCTGGTTATTTAAATCTGAAAAAGACATGCTGAAGACTTAAGTACCAGCCAGCTCCCTGGTCTTCAGATCAGATTTCCAGCTACTCTGCCATGGTAAGTAAAATTAAAATCCCAAAGGAGTAAAGAACAATGACCAAGTTTTCATACACAGCAGAAAAAGCTTAATATTACTGAAGCAGCAACATAACTCTCCATGCACTCATCGCCTTTTTCCATTAAAACAGAATTACTAAATTCATTTGAAAGACAGTTGTTCCTCCCATGCTGAAAAAACATTTTCTCCCACACTGAAATCCTGATTGTCACAATAAGAAATGCTGCCTCACACCAAATCAATTTCTTCCACCTTTAAGAAAAAGTACCTCCAAACATGCTTTACACTCGAATCATAGAATAGTTAGGGTTGGAAAGGACCTTAAGATCATCTAGCTCCAACCCCCTGCCATGGGCAGGGACACCTCACACTAAACCATCTCACCCACGGCTTTGTTCAACCTGGCCTTGAACGCTGCCAGGGATGGAGCATTCACAACTTCCTTGGGCAACCCAATCCAATGCCTCACCACCCTTACTGTAAAGAACTTCTTCCTCATATCTAATCTAAACTTCCCCTGTTTAAGTTTTAACCCATTACCCCTTGTCTTGTCACTACAGTCCCTAATGAAGAGTCCCTCCCTAGCATCCCTACAGGCCCCCTTCAGATACTGGAAAGCCGCTATGAGGTCTCCATGTAGCCTTCTCCTTTCCAGGCTGAACGTAACTTTGCACAGCTCATAAACCACTGCTTAGAATTTCAAACCCCAAAAGTTCATCTTCTTGCAACCGAGTATAACAATATGAAACAAAACAGTGAATGCTATTACAGCAATTGAAAAGAAAAATAAAAAGACCCTATTCTACATATTGGCCAAGGGACTATGTGACACATTTCTTTCTGGAGGTTAACTTTTGCCAGACAGGACCCTTAAAAACAACTGAATAAATACGTAAGTCTTAATTAGGAGAAAACGCCTCTTTAAACAAGAACAAGAAATTTATTTATAAAAGAATAATCTTTATCTAGATAAAGTTCCAGGAGTACCTCTGAATGGTGCCCTACACTTCCATTCTCAGATCCAGAATGCTGCTCATTTGCTTCCTCTTCCACATCAGATCCTGAATCTCGCTCGTCTTGCACTGGAGTAGCTCCACCATCATCTACTCCAAAGTTAAGAAAAGAAAAATAAACCTCAGTGACATCTTCCAGTGTTTAAAAGAGCACTCACAGTGACGATGAACAGACAGCACTACAGTCAGACCCTCGTTCTAACAGTCTCTCGCTCTGTAATACAGGGAAACGAATGCTATCTACTGGGAAGGTAGACACACCTACCCCCCCCCCCCCCAAAATACCACAAAACTACTCAGAACACGCACGCCAGCAGCGACTGACCAAAACACTGAACTAATACCAAGGCTGTGCTGAGATCACAGCAGCCGTGCCAGCCCTCCGATGTCACCCGACCCTTCCAAAGCCGACTGCACACTACCGCCGGGGGGGAGGCGGCCCGGCCCGGCGTACCCTCCGTGGGGCGGCCACCGAGCCGGCGTACCGGGCACGGCTCCGCCGCCTCTAGCGCCACACCACGGTGAGCGCAAACGGCCGCTGGAGCCGGCAGCGGCCGCCAGGCAGAGGGGGCAGGCCGATATCCCCGCGGTGCTCGCCGTGCACAGCACCTCCCTTCCAGGGCCCAGCGCCCAGCGCCCCGGGCGTCCCTCCCGCGGGGAACGCTCCCGCACCGCTACCTGACTGGTCCCCGCCGTAGTACTCGCTCTCCATGGCGAGCCGCCGGCCCAGCCTCCCCGCCTCGGCCCCGCGGGCTGGCGGCGGGGCAAAGCCCCCAGCGCAGCGCTCGCCACTAGGGCCCGCCGCCGCCTTCCGCCGCCCTCCGAGCCACAGGCCCAAGATGGCGTCTCTCCGCCGAACGGCCGGCAATGGCAACTGCGCATGCGCGAGGAACGGCCATTCTCCCTTCCCCGCGCGACCCTGGGGCTGGGGGAGGATCTCGCGAGGCTTCAGCCAAGATGGGCCGCCAGGGAGCGCTGCACGGCTCTGCCGGGGCCGCACGGTGTTACCTGCTTTGGTGTAGAGTGTGATTGCGGGAAGCAAACAGGAAAGATGGGGTTTTTCCGGCCCCTAACCGTGTGTTTGCATTGTTTTATAGGAAACAGGTTGGTTTTAGCTTGGTAACTGAAGTGCTGGGGGAATGGAAGGAGCCTTCGATCAAAAAGAAAAGGCTGCTTTAAGCCCCTGTGTCGACATGGGAGATGAGCAGCTGTACAGGAGTGAAAACGGGTGTTACTTTAATAAGGATGTGTCCCTGTGTGGGACATGTGGGAGCTTCCAAGAGACTAAAACCCCAGGAAATGTTGTATCACTGCTTAAACCCGCACCCATGAACCACACAAGAGAGACCCTGCATCTCCCTTTGCCCAGTAAGAAGCACAATGCTTCCCACGCTGATGAAGGATGTGAGATCAAGAGTTCCATCTCCTGACATGGATAGGAAAGATTTTACCCTTTAAGTAACGGGATTTTCTCTGCTCCCTGCAAATCAAGTTAGAATTAATGTGAGTCTCTGCAAGAAGGCAGCAGGGTAAAAACCAGAGTCTAGGCGCAGCTACACGCGTGGGCTCTGGACACTGCAATGGGGTCAACAGATATATGTCGCTACTGGCCAAAGGGGGGACTCACGGCTAGCCATGGAAACTGAGGGCTAGTTGTCTCACCGCATTTAGACTGCCCTAGCTGGAGCTGTGGTTCAACCTAGTTCATGTGTGGGTGGTTCCTCCACATTTAACCTTCAGAATCAGCTGAAAGTTAGGGCTGAATTCCTGGGTAATTGCTGACTTCCAGAGAAGACACAGGGGTAGAACAGCCTGTGTCTTCCTCAGGAATTATTCTGTTCTGTTTTAGTAACCTCTATCCGCTGAGCAGTTGCATTATTCAATCATTTGGCACGCCTACGTTGTGTCAGTAGAGGATTACTAGAAATCACTTCTGTCATCAATGCGTTATTTTGAAATGGCAAGCCTAATAAATGCATATGCTGCTGGTTTCCTGACTCTCTTCTTGTTCGATGCCAGATAAAACATCTTCATTTTCTCAGAGGTAGAGGTTAACATGTGACAAGTAGAAAACTGTTGAGGCAGTGTCATTTGGGGCATTTGTAAACAGCAGTGGTTTTTTAGAACCCTACATGCTCCACTTCTGTTCAGGGACATCAAAATTTGATAAGTTGAGAACCCTGGGCAAAGTGAGTCATTCTTTCTTCTGTGCTAGAGGCACTTCAGAATGGATGGCAGAGAGGTTAAGCCATTATTAACACACTCCAGGAGCAAGCACAGCTATAATGCAGGGAGTTCAGTGTACCATGTTAAATACAGCTGAACTCTCTGAACAGAGTCATTACTCAACATCTCCTACAGCGTTCCACTTGGAGGAAGTGGCAGTGGATCTAATTCTTGGATACAATCCTATGTTAGCAAAAATGCAGAACACACGCACACATCCTGAAAGCAGCATACATAAAACATATAGAGAATGTCTCTCTTTACAGCTCTACAGGACTTTTCCAGGTAGCCCCAAAGGTTGCTTAGTGATCCTCAGGATGGGACTCTTAATGGTATCATTCCCTTTCTTCCTGCTTCTGTATGACTTTTATTGCTTTTAGCTCTTCACACTGCATGGTTTCACTTAGATCTTTTCTGGGAGGAGCAGGCACATGTGCCAGTGTGTGATGGGAGGCTCCCATTCTTTCACTTACCTGACTTCATAAAGAAATGTAATGGCTTTGTACAGCTGACTAAATAGAAGGCAGTATGACAACTTTAGTGTCACTCATTACAACACAACAAATAAAGTTCTCTGCAGACAAAGCACTGAGGTAGGAAATAACAGGTGGGGGTAAGAGAAAACAATGGACAAGGGGAAGCATAGCTAGGAACTAACAACAAAAAATATATTGAAGAATGTGTACCAAGGTATCTGGAAGTTGTACCAAGGTGCCCAGAAAACGCAGAAACCTATCACATAAATAAAGTTCTGAGCAGGATCAGAGTATGATGGTAACCTTCCTTGGAAATCAGTCATATACAAATGAGTGTCATGTTCTGCAAGGGTGGCAAGATAATGTCTACAATTCCAGCTGCACTGAGTCTGCACTGATGAGAGAACAGAGAATTGCTGCATCTATTGGGAGAGGAAGGAGGCACAAAGAGGTTCCTAACTTATGAATTCCCATCTTTCTAAAAATAGACTTCCTAACCCTGAGCCTAGTCCTGTGACATCTTACGTGCACCACAGAGGGTGGGGTGCACCTCTGTCTTAAGCAACCTCACCTCAGCAATGCTGAATAATTGGGCATTGATTCTGACCATTATTTTGCAGGGGACGTGTGTGCACACTAGTGTGCATGCTTGTGTGCACATGTCTTTGTCCCTCGTGAGCCAGAACTTGGCACTTGTAATATACTCTTGTAATACCCTCTTGGCTGCATCCCAAGAGGAAGGATGGAGTGACACTCAGACCATAATGGGATTGCGCAGTAGGGGAGAATGACCTGCCTTCTACCAAGCAGGGTAAGCAGTGCCCTCTTGGCATGTGTGAAGGTGTGTACTGACACACAGTCCCAGAGCCCCATCAGTCTGCCCCTCTGTACAACATGATCATGAACTGGCTGGAATGAAATAAGCCTTTCCCTGAAGGACAGAATGCGCCAGACAACCAAGGGATGCGCTTGGAAATCCTTTACTGGTATGTACCTCTTATTTAGTTTGATTTGTTCCCTGCAGTGTGCCTTTCAGAGTGAAGAGCCATCAGTGACTTAAAGCTACAAATCTGCTTAGAGGAGGGGAAGGAGGTTAGTGGAGACAGGAAGGCTTCTGAATGAGTAGTGTAAATTGCAAATTGTTCTCTCTAATCAGACACCTTCCTTCAGAAACCTTAGACAGAAAAACACCTAGTTTAACATAAAACCATGCTTGGCATCTGGGACTTGGTGATGCAGAACTGACAAGGCCACTTCTATTTAGCTGGAGAAGAAATGTGAGAGGTAGTGTCATGTGCAAATTAAACCCTTTGATCCTGACATCAATCTCTTGATTAGGAAGCTGTCAGGAAGAGGCAGTTTTGTTAACACATGTCTATCCAGACAGACCCAGTGCTCTGAACAACAGCAGGATTAAAGTCACCAGGGATTAGCAAATTTTCATTATTTGCCTTTCTCAGTGCATTATTCATCAGCACAGACCACAGGACAAATTACCCCCTAATTACAGCTACAAATGTGTCTGTGCCCTGCACAGTCCCTCACCAAACCTTGTCTTCAGTGGTAAACTGCTTTGCTGCCTCCTTCAAGCTCCTGTTGTTCCCTGTTCACACAGCTCAGTGACTTCCCAAACCTGAGCTACCCCTGTTCCTTGAGAGGTACTTTCTAAAGAAGCCTTTAGCAAGCCACCTGCTCATGTCTCATTAGGTACATGTGCTTTACAAAGCATCTATGCTGCTCCTGCTTGGAATATCAAGTCCCTACTCCTTCAGCTTATGTTTTCTGTCTCTTGAGTATGTCTAGACTTAACTGTGGGAATCCATCTCCCTTCAAATATGTTATTTCAGCCATACAATGAGTTGTGCTTTTCTTTCAGACTACTTTGAGTTCCATACGTTTCCATTTCATATAATTCATATTTTACTAGGACAGGAATACTGTACTTCTCTCTGAAATAGAACCCCCACCACACCTTGGTCATAAGTGCTAAAATGTCTGTATTTTCAGAATGAGATTTTTTGCCCCAAAACACGCTCCATTTGGAACTTCAGCATGTCTGTTTCACCTGCAGAAGAAACATGCATAGCCCTTTTTTCCCTGCAGTCTCATTACACAAAAAGCTCTGGGTTTAGATATCTGCCTTGATAACATAAAAGTATGCACTTTGATTTATTTGCCAATATTTGACCTTCATCTAACAAAATTAGTACTTGAAATTTTGTTAATCCCACACAACATATAGACTTCTAAAAACTCTTGTGTCAGAAATAAGTTTGCTAAAGAATTACTTTGAGGCAAAATCCTTGAGTAAGAATGATTTGCACAGATAGAAACATTAAGAAAGCTCTCTTCACTGCCTGCTGATTTTTTGCCTCCCTCTGAAAGTCTCCAAGCCCTGAAGGACCTATGCTGTATTTCTGCATCTGTATCTTCATTTCTGCTGTAAAACTTAACAAAACCCTCAGGTAAGGAGGCTAATAATAAAACACAGCTATGTAATGTGAATAAACGCACATTACCCCCAGCTATTAGTTGCCATGACTTATCTCTGATTCGGATATGGAACCGCAGCAGGAGGCCCAGGAATCTGTCTCCTGCATGGAGGCCTTTTGTTGCCTTTCCCATCATACAGCTACAGCAGCTACATTGAACCTAGTAAATGAGAAAACAAGAGTTAAGGTACGAAGCAGACTAGCATGTGTTCACAAGTGTGGCACATTTTCATTTGCATGTTGACTAAAGGGTAGTGCACAGTGAGGCAAAGCACCTCTTGTGTGCAGTACCCTGGAGGAAGGTTATACTGTGACTTAAGATAGATGGAAAAAAATCACTCCTTGTAGTTTGGGCTCACTGCTAGGAGTGCCTGACTCCTGGGTCCTTGCTATTGCCAGAGAAACCCTGTATCTGCCTCTACAGATATACTACACTTCTGTTTCTTTCCCGTACATTAGATCCAGTGCTGGAATTTAGTAGGATATGTGAGGACACAGGATTACTGAGAGTCCATGTGGAGCAACCAGAAAGAGAGAAGCTTTTTGTCATCCCATCCTAAGTTGGAAAGAGAGAAGTGGGCAGATAGGGTGCTAACACGCACCTAGATGCTGGAACAGAGGGACTGAGTGTTTGTTGGGAGATAAATTAATGACAACAAATCCAGGAAGTTTATATGTGTGTGTATGTATCAATTTAAGTGTCGCGAGTTCATTTTGTTTGAGCTGTACGTACTGTGAAACACAGACTACCCTGGGTGTAGACTGATGGGCATTTTCTTCCAAGAAAGAGCTGTGCAGAACCAAGGGGAGAGATGAGAGATGAGGGCCTGATTTTCCTATTATCTAACAGGGTGGCTACGAGAAAACCTCAGGGAAGTCAGTGGTGTTGGAGCAGTGTAAACCAGATGCTAAAGGGTTTTCTTCTGGAAGTGCTTTCCAGAAGTCTGAAAGACTTCAGGCACAGTGGAGAGACTGAAGTTTAAGGTTCACTCAGGCAAGAATAGGCCTTGATACTTACTGGAATGCCTGCCTTTTGAAATGACATATGCTGAACTGGGAGCAAAGTCCTGTAATAAATAACCATGGTTCAGTCATTTCCTCCTTTGTGTGTCAGAGAACTGGTAGTTGGCGAGGGATCCCTTAATGGCACCGCTACCAGTTTCACCTTCCTTTTCCTTCTTACTCCGGTGCTTATGAAAAAGAGAGAACTAAGCTGCAGAAAGCAGACAGTGAAGATTTCTTCTGGAGAGGTAATTTCCCATCCTGTGGGGTGCAATTTAGTTTACAGGGCTGCATTGCTTTGGAAAGAAAAGCAACAGTGGGAGCCAGGCGTTGCCCGAAAGTGGCCATTCGAGCAGGTGAGGGGGGTGGTGTGGTGTGGGTGTGGGGAGGGTGGCCACTTATGGCCTAACTGAGAATAAGCATTTTAAATGTTGAAACTGTGTATCCCAGGATTGTGTGGGATCTCCTCCATACATGTCCATTCTTGGCTACTGTCAGAGACTGGATCTGGAGCTAGCTATGCCTTTGATGCCACACAGTACAGCTGTGCTTCGTGTCTGCATGTACTACTCCATCCTTGTTCTGGGTGACATTTCTGCTCTGTTCCTGTATTCTGGTTTCTGGCACAGGTGGAAAATTATCTATCAATTTTGAGTCACTGTGGCTGACCACTGCCATCTTTGGCCTATTTTTGCTAAGTACCATGCTTCTGTACCACCCTACATCACTCACAGTAACAGGGCATTGCATTGTTGAAGTTAATATGCAGATCCGGTTCCTGAGTCCTGAATAAGAACATGAGGCTTTCACTGTAAGGGTAACTGCTTATCAAAGACTAAAGTTCCTTCTTGACACAGTGTTAAAAAGAGAAAACAACAGAAAAAAAAAACAACAAAACAAGCAGGCAGAAAGAACGCATCTATGTTGCATTGGTAAATGTCGGTAGGTGATGTGCTTGAGAGTTGTCTTAGTTACAGATGAGCTCTGGATATTGACTTAGTCTCACAACGAAAATCAATTCTTAATGTAGTCAGCAGGTTTTGTGCTGGAGTCACAGCCCTTGTGGTTTCTCCAAGTGCTAGCTTTGGTTATTAAGGGTAACATTTCACTTTTTTTCTTGCAATTGGGTCACCTATGTGAAAATTATATTTGAAGTTCCTGCTTTCAAATGTATGTTAGCCCTGGACTTCTACACCAGTAGTCTGTCATCTCCAGAAGCTTCTATGTGTTTTTCAGTTTGGGATCACAATGCATTTTACCATTTTGATCATTTGTCATTTTCAGCATTCTCTTATGATAACTTCAAAGTGTTAAGTCATTCTGGGCTTGTTTAGAAACTCTGTTCAATCCGTGCTACTGTATAGCTCTTCATAGCCACAAAAAGGGCACAAAGATCATGTACCTTGTTGAGCACTTCCTGCTTTCAATTTTGCTACCCTAATAGCCCTCCTTATGATTAAGACCCTGGGATAACACAAAACAAGTGGCAGGATCTTGCATACAGGAGTATATTTGCTCCTTCTATTCAGTCTGAAGAAAAGTTTGGCTATGCACCGGTTGATTTTAAATAAAACCGTGCTTTAGGGAAGCATTTCATACCTTTGTAAATAACATAGGTAAAAACATGGGCATCTATAGGAAAGCAAGTGATAAAACAAGCCCTAATTCTCTCACTGCGATGTTTTCTTTTAACATTGAAAGTTGTTAAAACAAGAGCGAAACCCCAATACTAACCCTGAACTGCATCTTGATTTTTAATGGTAATCTTCATTTTTCAAGAGGATGGGTTTCCAAAAAAGAAAGTGGCAACTTCAAACACTTCTGATAATTTAGTTGCAAAGTTCTAAACCTCAGAAACTTTTGTAACTCCACCATAAAATGAAGAGAAATCATCAAATTATTTATATTATTCAATCCAAAAAGTAATGAAATCTGGGTATCTCTCAAAATGTATACCATCCATATTACACAGAATTGTAAACAGCTATCAAATGTTTGAAACAAGATTTTTAAAGCTTGACACATGATAGAAGAAGTTGTACGGACATCATTGAAATTATTGATGATTATTATTGGAAACTACCCAGTATGAAAATTTGTACAGTGACCTCTTCAAGGTTGAAAGCATCTCCAGAGTTACATGGCAGAACTCAAGAGCAGGCCACCACGCTAGTGCTGCAGGTTCTTTGCTTTGTGTAGATGGTTTCATTGTTTCTGCATTGGGTGTAGCTTATGCTGATCTCTTGTGCTTTAACAAAATCTACAAACATAATAATTTTAAGGCATTTTGCTATTATTATTTACAAGGAGACATCTCAAGGAAAGCCCAGCTGTCTGTTCTAATCCAAACCTGAGCCCTTTTCTGGCATAACGTTATGTTCTTCTTGGCACTGCAGGTTACATACAGTGAGCTGAAACATAATGGTGGTTTTCAGAAAGGTAAGTCTTATTCATTGCTGTGATTTACTGATTAGCCTGAGGCCCACAGAGGAGAAAATCACAATTCAACTCAAATATGAAATAACCCAGTATCAAAGAGGTATCAAATAATAGCAATCAAGACTAGAGCTGAAGAGGTGTCTTGCCTAGCCTGGCTGTATTCATGCTGATCTGGTGACCTCTGTCACAAGGTGTGGCACTGAAAGTGCACACACCTTGGAGTTTTATTCAATGCAACTGAGAGCTGTTAGTCTGTACTATTCCTTATGGCATAACATTTCTTCTTCTTGTGCAGTGTTTATAGATGCTTTACATTACAGTTGTTTGGTTTTAAATGTAAGCCCAGAAAGTATTTTGAGAGGAAAAAGAAATATTATTTCAGTAAAACCCTTGAAACTTTGACAGTAAATGCTACAGTATGTAACTGAAGTTGTATACAAGAAGACGCTCAGCTAGAAAGCCACTTCATACCTATTGAAGATCAGCTTTGTTCAGTTGTCATTCTAGCCATTACAGTAAAGCTTTCTGTTTGAAGCTGTATTAGTGCCTGGAGCAAGAGAAGGTATTCCTGGGGGCTTGGAGTTGAGGCATATGACAGGGACAGTAGTGCAGCAACACAAAGATGCTGCTTATTCCTAGGAAAGGGCAGCAGTAGCCCACACCTTCCTCAGGGACAGCAGCGCAGTTACTGGTAGCTTGCTCTGCAGAGAGGCAGGATGTTGCCTCTACAAATGTGAAGAGAGGAGCTGGGCTGAATAAAGAATGTGTTGGGTTTTTTCCAAAGAAAGATCATGGAAGAACCCACATTTGTAAGGGATTTCAGCTGTATCTAAAAACTCTTGCAACAGAGCCCTCTTCATTTCCAGGTAACCAGTCTGTACATGTTTGTTTTTCCTGGTAATGTCTTTGTTTCCAAGCATCCCTCCTGAAAGAACACCATAGCTAATATGAGGCTGCCAAGACACTTCAGCAGCATTCACTGTGCCTCCTGCCAATCTCTGGGAGGTACTGGAGCTGAGTACCTGCTGTCCTTGTAAAATGTGTTGTCTCATTTCCTCTTGCAAGACAGCTGGGTTTGGTTTGATGACTTCTCCAAAGTCATGTTCCAGGTCAGCTATGGAGCTGGGAGTAGAACTCAAAGGTCCTGGTACTGTAACTGTTAGACTGTACTGCCTAGGAGCAGCAAGAACTTACTCAGTTAAACAATGCTAAAGGAATCAAAGCACTAAAAAATCAAGACCAAGAGCCTGTGAGCTATATGGCATCAAGATCACTGTATTGATGATTGCTTTTCTTCTCACCAGGGTGATCATGTGTGGCTGGACACTCAACCAAACAGTGAATTCAATGTCCCTATTGGGGCAGTTGTGAAGGACTCTGACTCAGGACGGATTTTGCTGGAGGATGATGAAGGCAAGGTGAGCTACTCTGTAAATTTCTGTAAAAGATTAACATTTAAAACAAGAAATTATTTCAGTACGTTTAGTATAAATTTAGTATAAGTGTACTAAAACTTTAAATGTACAAAGTACTTTGTATGTACAAAGTATAGAAAAATGGCTGTATTTCCATCTAGCCAAATGATCTGACTTTGGGAAAGTCTGGTAGGATATACTGAAAGAAAGGATATAAAAATAAGGCAAGCATAAGGTGATACCCTAGTATCCCCAGGTCCCAGTACTATGATGATTTAGAGCTTTCTGAGCTAGAGGTTATATCTATGCGGTTATGAAAAAAAAATGGACAGGCTCCATTTAGGTGAAAGAACACCTACTCTTAGGTGAAAGAACTACTCTTAGGAGCTTTAGGTGAAATCGTGATCCCACTAAAGTCAGTTGTGGTTTCATCTGCCTACCTCATGCAATGTTGTGGCTCTAATGACCTGATAGAGCTGCACCCTGAGCAGTGCTAAATGTGGTGATGTCCAGAACCCACTTCATCCAGTGAAGGTACCAGCCATCTGGTCCTGGAGAGCAGCAACTGTTTTTTAGATTAGGCTTGTTTGGCCATGGATTATACTGAAGCTTTATGGTTCTCCTTTGTTTGCTTCTGAGCAACAGCATAACACATTAAAGCATGTGCCTTGCCTTGTTCAGGAACACTGGATCACAGCTCGGAACATGCACATGGTGCGCCTTATGCATCCCTCCTCTGTCCAGGGGGTGGAAGACATGATCCGCCTTGGGGACCTCCATGAAGCAGGCATAGTGCACAACCTCCTCATCCGCCACCAGGAACACAAAATCTATGTGAGTGCCAAGGCCACCAGGCAGAGTACTTTCAGGAACAGCCTCTGCTACACATTAAGCGAAGTGACCCGAGCAACTGTAAGCCTTTCATACATGGGGCTCTCTGCTTCCTTTACAGATAGAGGGTGCCAAGGAGACACAACATAGTTTTTGTCTTATTTCATTCAAGAACTTTGGCTGTGAAGAAGAGAGCTAATAGCAGTCTCTGAAATCATAGATATGTGTAGGTAGTAGTGCTGCTTACTTTCTCCTAGAGTGGTCATTTTCACCAGTGGCTGATAGTTAGCTAAATCCAGCCCATGTTATGCCTTATTGCTGCTATTAACTTCAGCTGTGACTCAGGATCAATCTCAGTAGTACACAGTAACATGGTTTGGACATCCTCCAGTCCAAGTCAATGTTTACTTGATTCTGATGTAATAAAACAGATAGATAAAGAATAAATCTGGAAATTTAGCATCCCTGGTTTCACTTCTTGTCCATTACAGGTTTTATCTGTGACTGAGCAGTTTGGCATTTTTAGTTTCTTTGTTCCTTAGTTCCCAGTTTCTAATATGATAATAATATTCAGATTTTTCCATGCTTTGCTTCCGATGTTGTATAGGCTATGGGAGAGGAGCTGCCTCTTACAATGCAGATGTGGTGATGTTTAGTGCAAATAAGGACTGATTTTATGGATGCTGCAGTTGTAACTACCAAGATGTGTGTAAAGGCCTGTTACATTAGACTCAGTCTGCAGCTGTCTTGTGTAGAAGTTCTTGAGCAATACTATTGCCTTGCATTTCCACAGCCTTCAACAGCCTTCTTTATTCAATGGTGCTGTTGTTCATAAATGTAACTAAATGACTGTATGAATAATGCAAACCATAACTTTGCCCATTAGCAAAGTTCAGCTACCTCTGCACTAGAACACAAAAGCAGCTTAACAAAACACTACAAAACAGCTTATGGTAACACACAAAAATCCCAGGTCAAACTGAACTTTATCATGCTTTAGCTTGAGACAGTGAACTAAGCTGTGATTTGGCAAGGAGATTATAGCTAGGATTCTTTCTAATGCAAAAAACTCCATATTCAGGGATATTTAAAGGCAGCTTATAGTGAGGAACCAGGTTCTCAGGTTCACCTAAGTGCTGCTATGGATCTCCTAGACTTCCCTTCTGCCTCTGTTTAGGCTTATACTGCAAGTGGCTTTGGTTGCATTCTTATTTGCAGGTTTGCTGCTGAAGGTAACACTCATAACTGTTTTCCAGACTTACACAGGATCCATCTTGGTAGCAGTGAATCCATACCAGCTTCTGCCGCTCTACACAGTCGATCAGATCAGACTGTACTGTAACAAGAGGATTGGAGAGCTACCACCTCATGTCTTTGCCATTGCAGACAACTGTTACTTCAATATGAAGAGGAATAAGAGAGACCAGTGCTGTGTCATCAGGTGACTGCACTTAGAGAGGATGAGTAGCAGAAACCAAGTCTGACATGATCAGGGGGCATCTTTGTGGACATAGGAGACCTTCTAAAGGGAAGGGCACAGATAAGTTTAGAGACAGCAGGAAGGAAATATTTTCTCCCCTTCATTTTCAGTTAGGGCTGCAGAAGGTAGAACATAAGGGATTTCTGAAATCCATTGTTTTCCCCCAGAATCTTTGAATGTTGATATACATTCTGCACATGGTCACTACATATGGAAATATAAAATACAAGCCTGTGTGATGTAAGGCTATCTTTTACCTTGGGGACATGATGCTTGTGTTACATGAATTTTCTGAGAACAGAGATTTCCTGGAGAGAAACAACCTCTGCTAACCTGAAGATGGAAGGAAACTTTCTTCATTCTGTGAAGACAAAACACGTATCCACTTTCTGTTAATCATCAGTGTGAAGAAACAGATAATCTCATTGTAATAATATCCAATTATAGCTGAGGCAACTCAGTTGATATGCTAAAACCAGCACTGAAAATCTGGTAATGCCTTAAAGGCAAAAAGCAAGTGGTCATTTAATTTGCAGTGGTAGAGAATGTCCTCTGTGGATTTGCTTGGTTTTAATTATGGGAAAATTTAGTCCTCAGCCCAAGTCTAAAAAACAACTTAAATTTTAGCAGATAAGATAATGAAAGGCTGAATTCTCCAGCCTTCCATGAAAGATACTGATCTGCCTTTAACAGAGTAAATCTAAGTGAGCTTTATTTTACTTGCAATTTGGTCTGCCATTTTGCCACCCTAGCCAAAAAAAAAAAAAAAAAAAAAAAAAGAAGAAAGGAAACCTTCAATGATTTTGTTTCTTACTGCAGTGGAGAATCTGGAGCTGGGAAGACTGAAAGCACAAAGCTAATACTGCAGTTTTTGGCAGCAATCAGTGGCCAGCATTCCTGGATAGAGCAGCAAGTCCTAGAGGCCAACCCCATTCTGGAAGGTAGGTTCTTTAGCAAACATGCCTGATTTACCACCTTTATCTCAGGATTTTGTATCAGGATAAAAAAAGTCAGAAAAAGATCTTTAAACAGATGCTAAAATCCTGAAACACTGGTGATGCATGGCAGAAGTTCTCTATACTTTTCTGTCATGTCCTCATGAAGTCCACAGCAGCTCCCACAAGGTAACCTGGAACTGCTGGGAGCGCAAGAGTCCCTGGGAATGCAGAGCCCAAGGTAAAGACCCCTGGTTTAGCATTTACACTAGATACCGGTGGCAAAGTGACTGGCCAAGAATGGATATATCTATAGGAGAAGCCCCTGACAGACGTCTCTCTCTGTAGCAGGATCAAATAAGTTCCCAGGACATCCTTCTGGAGGTCTTCAGACCTGCCCCGCTCTCTTGGCTGGCCAGATTGGCTGGCTGCATTTGGAGCATTTGAATATGTCTTTTAGAACACTGTTATCTGGATGCACAGTATGCCTGCTTCTCTCTTTAGGAGGCAGCCTGAGACCAAATACTCTGCAGTGCTTGTCAGCACTGTCATTTCAAACACAAATGTGTAAAATGCTAGCAGAAAAAAGTAGGGCATAAAAAATAGACTTGATGTGCATTAACTGCAGTAATCCAGATACCATCTCTGTCCCCTGCCCATCAGCTTTTGGAAATGCCAAGACAATTCGAAATGACAATTCAAGCCGCTTTGGGAAATACATCGATATTCACTTCAATCAAAATGGTGTGATAGAAGGAGCCCGGATAGAACAGTTCCTTCTGGAGAAGTCCAGGGTTTGTCGGCAGGTAAGGGTTAGGGCAGATGTACATTCTGCCTGCTCATTCCAAGCTTACACTAACAAGGCTGACCGTTGGCCTATTTCTTTCTCTTAGGCTCCAGAGGAGAGAAATTACCACATCTTCTACTGCATGCTAATGGGGATGAATACAGAGCAGAAAAAGATGCTAAATCTGGGCACTGCTTCAGAGTACACTTATCTCACTATGGTAATAGTCTCTGCATTCTTATTATTATCTCTCAGCCATTTTCTTCTCCCAGAGCTGCAGATGGGCAGTTACCAAGCATGAACAGTCCTTTCCTTTAAGTACCAGAAGCAGTAATGCTAACAGTGTGAGCCTCTGTTTTCAGAGATCTTATTTAATGTCCACCAGTGGGAGGCAGCTTGTGGCAGTTCAAAGGCTACTGTCAAAGTCAGACTTAGGAAACATAAAGGACATCTTAAAGCAGGTGTGAAATATTCTCCGCTTTCACAGGCAAGATGAATGCAAGGGATCTTATGCCAGGAAGAATACTAATAGGTATGTGTACCTTAAGGGAAAATGAGTAAGCAGAATCAGTGGCAAGAATCCTAGTCCTTATATCTGATAAATCTTATACACATAATGGAGGAAGCTTGCATTCATTAGCTGATGCTAATGTTCCTGTCTGGGTTTATGTTGCCATAGTGGCAGCAGTGGGATGTTCATAGGTGAAAGTTTTTAAAACAGCTAATTGGTTTAGAGCATGAAAGCCATGGTGCAAATCCTGTTCTTTAGCCTGTACAGATACCTCATATTACATATGTCAGCTGTTTTGTTTTGACCTGTTCTACAGCCATGAAAAAAAATGGGGCTAAGTCCTACCTCTGCTGAAGTTAATGCAAGGTAGGCATCTAGTTTGAGAGGAAATAAAACAGGACTATAAAGCTATTTCTGTAGAGCAAAACCATTGGAGATTTTATACAAATACATTTTTAAAATAGCAGCGATCTTGCAGCAAGAGCTGATGACTGCAATTCACACTTTAGCGATTCCATTAAAAGATCTGAAGTTTCCTGATCAGTATTATACAGAGACAGGAGGATTAGATTAAGGGAGAACATACCTGCTTTTGTTCAGGTCAGCTGCTGGCACAAGCTGGCATGTTTGCATGCTGTAAACTGAAATGTCTAGGAATACTTCACTTTTGTAATCATCACAATATATTGTCAGAAATAGCAGGGATAAAAAAAGGCATTTTCCCCATCTCCCTCAGGGCTGAAAATAGTCTCTGTTAGGAGCAGCATCCCAGGACCCACTTTGCAAGCTTTGTTGAAGGTTCTATTGCTGATGCTTCAGATACTTCCCTCTGTCTTCCACTAGAACCTAACATCCTTATTTTGAGATTTTGAGATTTGCCTTCTAGTACTGATCCAGTCCTACTTGCTTTGATTTGGAATTAGGGTTCTTAATTGTCCAATGACAAGGCAGAGAAGGAAACAGAAGAAACATGGCCTTGTAAGTGTACATAACCTTATTAAAGTTTCCTGCCCTTTACTCCAG
Source organism: Pezoporus flaviventris (assembly GCF_033815535.1). Lineage (NCBI taxonomy): Eukaryota > Metazoa > Chordata > Aves > Psittaciformes > Psittacidae > Pezoporus > Pezoporus flaviventris. The sequence continues at coordinate 64,064,489 of NW_026892549.1, forward strand.
AGCAGCCTTCCCCTCACCTTTTCCTTCTGGTTTCCTTAGTATTCACTCTAGCCCTGGAGAAAAGCATTATTTAGCCCTCTGCTAATGGGTTCTTCTTGAGAGTAGAGCTGAGGGAAGAAACAGACATGGGAAAAACATACAGAATATCTACATAGGTTTTTATCTTGCATCCTGTGGAAAGTGGCTTACAGGGCACCCACATTGTGTACAAGCGTTTGTCAGCCTGCAGATCCTTTCTTCCTTGTATGGATGCCAAGAGGATTTTCCTTACCTGCAGGTGTGGTGTCTTGCAGGGCAACTGCACATTCTGTGATGGCCGGAATGATGCAAAGGATTATGCTCACATCCGCTCAGCTATGAAGATCCTCACATTCTCAGATTCTGAGCACTGGGACATCAGCAAGCTGTTGGCTGCAATCCTGCACCTAGGAAATGTAGAGTTCGAAGGTAAACTCATAGAATAGAATAGAATCACAGAATAATTAGGGTTGGGAAGGACCTTAAGATCATCTAGTTCCAACCCCTCGGCCATGGAACTCACCACTGTCTGTGCTTGGTCCTTCATTGGACTCTATCGTAAAGGCCTAACAGTGCTGCCTTTTTTCATCTGTACAGACTAGGTACAGATTAGGTTACATGTTATCGTGGTTTAAACCCAGCCAGTAATTTAGAACCATGCAGCTGCTCGCTCACTCACCCCTGCTCTGGCCAGGATGGAGAGGAGAATTGAAACCAACCCCATGGGCTGAGATAAGAGCAGTCCTATAATTAAAGTACAATATAAAACTACTACAACTATTACTAATAATAATGAAAAGGGAAGTAACAAGAGGAAAGAATATAAAACTAAAAAGGGAAGGGGAAAAAAACTGACAATAAACACAAGTGATGCACAATACAATTGCTCACCACCCACCGATACCCAGCCCGACCCGAGCAGCGATCTGGGCCTTCAAGGTGACTCCCCCGGTTTCTATACCAAGCATGATGTGCTGTAGTATGGAATATCCCTTTGGCTAGCTTGGATCAGGTGTCCTGTCTGTGCTTCCTCCCAGCTTCTTGAGTCCTCCTCACTGGCAAAGCATGAGACTGAAGTACTAGATCAAAGTAAGCATTACCTAGCAACAGCTAAAAACATTGGTGTGTTACCAGCACTGTTCTCAGGCTAAAGCCCCAACACAGCACTGCACCAGCTACTAGGAAGAAGAAAGATAACTGTTAGAGCTGAACCCAGGACACATGTGCTGCTTTTCCCTGTGTGAACAGGTGAACAGGGTTGGAAGGGCAGGCAGATAAGCACAAGGAAGTTCTGATTTGTGACTCCACTGCCTAGTGTTTTGAAAGACATCATCTTATTTTGTCATGCTATCAGGTTTCCATGGTTATAAATAGGCTCTTATCACACAGACTGAAACAACAGATAACATAGTGCCGTGTTACATTTGCTGATTGTTGTGCTGCACAAGCCAGAGGACACAGGAGCAGCTGAGAGATGTTTACCATGGAGATGATAGCAGTCATTCTGGCTAAGTATGGTGAACACTCATCTGCATAAGTGCATTTCTCATGTGGCACAGGCACAATGTGAGACACCCACCAGCAGGATGCCAGAAGCTGTCATATTAAAGAAAAGGATGTCTTCTTACCCTGTGACACAGAAGGCCCAATACAGGGATGCCAGCTGGGTTCTTTGGAGTAATGCTGGTTGCTAAAAGAAAGGATTTCCCTTATCCCTCTTCATTGTCTAAATTTCCCACCAGCTAGATACATGGAAAAAAAATATTTTCAGAAGTCAGATGCCACTTCCCCAGATCCCAAAATCTGCTATTTAAAATGAATAACCTCTCAGTTTTGCTGCTTTTTTTGGCCTGCCTGATGTTCTGGAATTGTGAGGGCCCTATACATCCCAGGATACCTGTGTGAAATCAGGACCTTCCTTAGAAAAAGCATCAAACCTGTGAGTTTCAAAAGAGAACTTACTGCCTTGCCACATTTGCAGAGCTACAGGGTTGCAGCAATTCAGCTGCAATGACAGCACAGCCCCTCACCATAGCAGAAATTATTCACCCTGAGATTGATTGTTTCCTCATTGTAGCGGCCGTGTACGACAACCTGGACTGCTCTGATGTGATGGACTCACCACACTTTTCAATTGCAACCAAACTGCTTGAGGTAATAGACTCTCATCTTCTCCTACTAGTTCTCTCCTTCACCCTTGTTCCCTGAGCATAGTAACACAGCAAAACTCTGTGGAATATATATGGATGCACATACAATGGGCATGTCCCCTTCTTCCTGCTGACACTCAAGTGATGTTTGTTGCAGATGTCTCTTTGAGCTAGGAGATCTTTAACTGGGACAGCAGGCTACCGGTGAATGCTGCTGGACAGGCAGTTTGTCATGGCCTTCTTCCTCCTGAGACAGACTTTACTGGATCTCCTTTATCCACCTGGAATGACCAGGTTGCTATGACTGTTCTTCCAGGTGGACTCCAGTGAACTCCAGAACAGCCTCACAAACCTCTCCATCATTGTTCGAGGAGAAAGTGTGTCCAGGCCTCTAAACATTGTTCAAGCTGCAGATGGGAGGGATGCCTTTGTGAAGGTACTGGTTCTTAAATCTTCCCTGTTTAAAGCCCAGGGATGCTATCAGAGCTGTGTCTTACTCCTTGAGGAGTCTTATGTGGCAAACATTCACCCAGAAGGCTCTGGTCCCTCATAGGTTTCCAGCATAGTTTGATGGCATTGTAGCAGCACAATATCAAGCAGTAAGTTATGTCTAAAGACTGGAATGATGGGCTCTAATTCCTCCTTAATTTTTCTCTCAGGGTATATATGGACGTATTTTCCTGTGGATAGTGAACAAGATCAACTCAGCCATTTTCAACCCAACTTCGCAGAAGGCTAAAGACAGTCGTCACTCCATTGGGCTGCTGGACATTTTTGGGTTTGAAAACTTCAGTAACAACAGGTAAGAGGTTATAGCTTCATTTCCACCAGAAAGCTGAGAAGCAGCCTATGTGAATGGAAAGAATGAAAAAGCCAGACACATGCTCTTGGATTATCATCCTGATTCTCAGAAAAGCAGTGAAATTTCTGTCACTGAATTTTCACAATGATGATCATGCACTGGCTCCATTTTTCTTCAGTCTTGGTCACATTTCCACCTCCTCCCACAACCATTTTGATGTAGTCATTGCACATGCCTGTTCCAAAACCTCAGGAATATTTTCACAGGAAAAGGCTATAAGCAGGCAGCCAGTATATGAGGATGTAGTATGTCCCCATGTCTCTATGCTTTCTTGTTCCATAGCATTTTTACAATGTCTCTTGGGATGCATTTAGCATGTGGTACAAAGTAGGCCGTGTTGTGTTTTCCATTTCAGCTGATGTTTCCATCTTGCTTAATGTTCTCCTGTCCCTTTTTGGGGGCTGCTTCATTTCTCTACTTTTAAGGACATGTCAGCAAAACACTGGGTCAGTGCACCCATTGTCCCATTGCTACCTGTCCTGCTGGTGAATTCAGTCCCAAAGCATCAGTTCTGTTTGTTCTTCTCTACGGCAGCAGCAGTTCTCAGTCATGTTACCACATCATCAGGACTCCACAAACCATCAGCAGATATTCTGCATTCTTTCTCAATCAGTTTCAACTGATGCATCTTGCTTGCTTTCAACAAGATAATATTCCTCACTGGCTTGTGGAACATTGTCAAGGACTTGTTCAGCTCATCTTCTATCTTTTGTCTTCTCTCCTATTGTATTATGCTATTCCCAATGGCTGCAATCCACATGTGGCCCCACTGTGGTGAGCACTGCACAAGCATACAGAGTGTGCCACAGCAGTTACCAGGTAATGAAACTCAGAGGCAACATAAAGGAGTAATTAACAAAAGAAGTGGTAGTGCCAGTGCAAGTGAAAACATGCCACACATTGTTAAGCTATTTTCACACTTATATGTTCCCTTTTATCTCTGGAATTTCTTGAAACACATACAAGATCTTCCCTTGCTTATTCAGCAATACTCAATCATCAGTTGTCTTATTTCTGTTTATCACAGCAGAAGATGCATTCCTTATATTGCTAAGATTGGCAACATGCCTTGATGGTGATCATTAATACTGTGCAATATAGCACTAGTATATCTGGATATGCATTTAATAAATACCATAAATCAGTGCAGCACTGGCCAAGGATGACTGTGGGTTCCCATCTTGTCCCCCAAAAGCTTTGAGCAGCTCTGCATTAACATTGCCAATGAGCACCTTCAGCAGTTCTTCGTGCACCATGTCTTCAAGCTGGAACAAGAGGAATACCATGCAGAGAACATTACCTGGAGTAACATTGACTTCACTGATAACCGCCAGGCTTTGGAAGTCATCGCACTCAAGCCTATGAATATCATCTCCCTCATTGATGAAGAGAGCAAGTTCCCAAAGGTAAATTTCTGTTTTCACTTGTAACATCTGGCTTTGGACACAGCTCACAGGTAACACTTCACTTTGCACACAGAAAAGTGCAAAATGGCTTTTGGATACGAGAGGCAATGTCTTCTCCCCACAGAAGTTTCTTTTAAATTAGCTCACTATGCAAATGCTTCGCTCTCTGCTGGAATGTGCTCTTCCTCATACCTCACTGTAGAAACTCTTATAGCTGTTCCAGACAGGGAAGAGAGGATCCCTACTGCTATTTGTTTGCTGAGCATAGACCAGTGTTGGGAGGGAATCTGCTTAATTGTCCTTTTTTGCCTGTATTTGTTTCTAGGGCACAGATGCCACCATGCTCGTAAAAATCAATTCCCTCCATGGCAAAAGTAAAGTCTACATCCCACCTAAGAGTGTTCATGACACCAAGTTTGGCATCAACCACTTTGCTGGGGTTGTATTCTATGAATCAAAAGGTGAGCCTATCTCTGCTGGGTACAGAGGGTGAAGAGAAGGGCATAAACTGGATGTAGTTCACTCCAGGGTAGTGTTGATCTGAAGTCAGATCAGGAGGTCATGAGGATTGCACTAAACTAACCTGCAAGTTACTGTAAATGAAGTGAATTTTAGCTAGAGAGAGTGGCACTAGAGCCAGCAGGGTGCAGAGGTGACAAGCTGATTTTGTTTCCATCCTGTAGACTTCCTAGAGAAGAATCGGGACACACTGAGTGCTAATGTAATGCAAGTGGTTCATTCCTCCAAAAACAAATTCCTGAGAGAGATTTTCCAGGTGGAAAAGACCCCACCTAGTCTGGGACGTGGGACCATCCGGCATCTTGGAGCTGACCAGGCCTACAAGGTTGGCTTACTAGCACTGGGTTGCAGAAATGATTTCTCCTCATTTATAAGGCTCTGAATGTTCTTGACCTCTTCTTTCTTTTGCACTGTCTCTGCAAATCCCCATCCCTTTCATTCAACTCATTCCTGCAAAGGAGTCTGCTGGAAAAGTCAGGGTTTGATCATGCTGTAAACAAGGGTGATGTTAGTCCCATCTCCCAGGACTCCATCCCCAGACATCTGTGTGGACACACAAGCATGAGCTGTGCTACCTCCCTGCATGTTGTCATCAACTGAATGGGTTTGCTGTGTCTGCCTGGCCATTCATACTGCATCCACATCTCCAGGAGGGGTGTAAATTAATAGGAGAAAACTGTAGTTCCAAGGTTCATTGGAATAGAACAAGGCACCAACCAGAGACCCCTCTGCAAAGCTGGTACCTGTCCAGAAGCCAGCAGCTAAACTGATGCCATACTGCAGATGTGGCCAGACTGCTGGGATCATAACACCAAGGGGTATGACTGGGGAACAGGCAGGTTGGCCCTGGCCTTTTCCTTCTTGCAAAGGGCTGACAGCTAGCACAAAGGAGCAAAAGCTGTGCTGTCACAGATACTGTCTCCTGCTCCCAATGACACCTGTAGACAGGCTCACTGCCCTGCTTACTGCTGCAACTTTAGCTCTTCCCCCCTGGCCCGGAGACTTTGTGACAAAGTTCAGGATGGGTAATTATCATAGAATCATCTGTGCCTTGTGCTGTAAGGAGCCTTGTCCCATGCATAGTGAAAATGAGGTTGTAAAGCACAGTGGACTGGAAACAGCATGGGGCAGAGTTCAAGTTTTCTGTCCTGCTGCAACTTTCACATTCCTTAATTTCTGACCATTCAAGTATGCAGCGTTATCACTGTGTGAAGATACTTTTGCTTATAGTGTTTACATCTTTGAGTTTTCCTGGCAGGGTACAGAACGGTTAGCTCGCAATCTTACCTGTTATCTATCTATCTCCTGGCATTGTTTTCTGATCCTGTCCTTTCTTCCTCAGTCTTTTTCCCAGTGTGGCTTTCTGCTGTCCAGAACATCTGGCCATGGACAGGTAAACATCCTGGGGGAGCAGACTGTCAGAAGTGGTACAAGCAACAACAGAGGCTTAGCATCTCTTACATGCATGAATACCTTCAGATTAAGTATCAGGTCTATCTGCATTGCTCTAATGTTCTAATGGTTTTTGTCTCAATAAATAAGGTTGCAGTTTTAGGAAAAAACAAACAAAACAACAAAACATTTCCTTCCATTTAGAAAGTACAGTAGCACATCAAGAAAGGAGATGCTAAATGTGGGCTACTGCCCATTTCAACATACAGAGGAGTTAGCTGAAATACCCCTATTAATTTCTGGGCCACCATTGGGAAGCCTAAGAAATAGGCTATAGAAAAGTACAGTGAATGAAGTGCCAAAAAAAACCTTTGCTGTGCTGAGGTCTCAGAGTCGCTGTCCTGACAGGCCACGGGAGAAAAGTCACCACCATCTCAACAACAAATTCAGCTTTAATGTTACAGATGCAAGACCATGAGTGCATGGGCTTCAGGCTTTGTGGCCATCCCACTGATTTATAAGGACAGCAGAAAGGCCTCTAAGATCTTCAAGTGCAAATTGCTTTTAACTCTTATACAGCTTAAACATGTATATGTGTTACCATAGCTACTTCAAACATGATTGCTAGCGCTAAGATGCATCAGAGCTGCTGTGAGACTTTCCAAAGAGCGGTTTACCAAAGGCTTGAGTGTTAGTCGCCGGAGGGCAGCATTGCCTTGTAGTTAAGGCAGGAGGTGCGCGCTTGAGCGTTAAAAAGCACCCTAAATGTGAGAACCAGCAGAATGAAGTACCGCAAAGTGCCGCAAATGGAAGTGAGGGAAAGCGCTGGACTTTTCATTATTTTCTTGTAAAAAAAAACCAACCCAAACGAAACAAAGCGCAACCCAGTAAAGCCCCCCAACCAGCCAAACCAACCAGCTATATTGTGCTGTAATGATTAGCTCCATGCTTGCGTGTAGAAGGCCAGTGAAGCGCTTTTGTTACTTGGAATCTGCACTGTTCTCACCATAATTTATTGTGCCCTTAAAACGGATTAGGAGGTAGAAGCTTGGGCCTACTGTGATGATCAGCGTGAAAAAAGACATAGGTGGAGCTCTGCTTTCAGAGGAGCTAGGGAAGTCAGAAGCTAACTGCAATCCAGTGCAATCCTTCTAAGGTTACACTATTGCAACTGAGAGCAATAGTCAACCTGGGAGCAGGGAGACAAAGCATTTAATATGCAGCCATAAATAGAGTAGCTCTTACCTTACCCTCCAGTAAAAGTTTTCCTTTTTACTGCTTACTGTAGTATTAGCAAGTAAGGCAATACTAATCACTAAGGAATGAGCTGCTCTGGATCTTTAGCATTCCTAGTTAGCTACGTGCTGGCAGCAAAGCGCCTTGCTGGAGGTTATTATTGCTTTGGGAGTAGCTGTTTCTCACCAAGCTTTCAGGCACACACCCATGAATAATAGCTTGACACCCAGGTCCTACACTAAATGCAACCTCGGCTGGAAGAGACAGGCCCATTTAAACTCACATGGGTGGAATTTCTTCCACCACAGCCACCTGCACTGCTAGAACTTGGTGCCCAATAGGCAAAAGAGCTCAGCTGGCTTTCTGTGCACAAATAAACCCAAATTAGTAAGATGCAGATGACCCATTTAGCTCCCATGTAGGGAAATAATTCTTTTTTGGGCAGTTATGCAATACTGTTACATTGTACAGAAACACAGAGATTTATGACTTGGATCTAAGGGTGAACGATGTAGCAGTCAGCATGTGCTTACTCTTCAGGGTTTGGATACCACCAAACGGCTCTCAACTCTGGGAGGACAGTTCAAGCAATCCCTGGAAAAACTGATGAAAATCCTTGAGCAGTGCCAGCCATACTTCATCCGCTGCATCAAGCCAAACGACTACAAGAAACCGCTGGTAATGTTTTAACAACATGAGATCTTTTCTTCAGTAAACTTTTCCATGAGAAGAAACTGTCAGTTGCTGTGCAGCATTTTGTATCTGTCCTTGAGCCACGAAGAGCTGCAGTACAGGCTATTACTACAGTAAAAAGAGTGGTAGGATATAGCAATCCTAACTTACAAAAACATCTCTAAGAAACATCATAGAGTAATAGATGAAAAAAATTATGTATTGTATATTCCTGAGAGGAGCTGTAGAAGCCTTTCCTGTAAAGATAAAGACAAAACTGGAGAGTTTCTAGTCCTTCAACAAGGGGACAAATGGAAAACACTGGGGTGCAACAATGACCATATGATAAAATAACCTGAGAGAGAATAGGAGAGCTAGTGGTGTTTAAGAGAGAGGTGATGTGGCTTAATTTGACACTACAAAAGAAGAGGAATGGGTTTGCAATGAGGGGTTTTGGCTGCAACTCAGGAGTTCATGACCCAGCTCTACACCAAAACCTTGCATGGTGTTGGTCAAGCGAGTTAGTAATTTTTGAAGTATTGCATGTGGTTTAGCAAGCCTATTTTTAATCTGCATTACAAGAAACTAGGAGCATGCATGCTGTGCTTTCAGTGTTAAGTGTCCTCTTTGTCTGCTCCCCCTTTCAGTTGTTCGACAGGGAGCTGTGTATCAAGCAGCTGCGATATTCAGGGATGATGGAGACCATTCAGATCAGGAAAGCTGGCTTCCCGGTTCGCTACAGCTTTGAGGAGTTCTTTGACAGATACAGGGTTATCCTGCCATGGTCTCTTCAACAGCAGGTATGTAAGCAAAAACTTAGTTTAAGGCTAATACAACTTTTTCTGATGGATCTGGAGCCTTTCCTGCAGTAGAAGGTTCTTGGATTACTGCTGGCACAGCTAAGCTCTCATCACATGAACTGTAGCTAAATACATATTTACTTGGGTCTTTGCTGAAACAGTAGAGGTGCTTTTAGGTCCAGTTATCTTTGACCTGCTCCACATGGACATCCCAAGCAGGGTAGCATCTCCATTGCCCTCGGATGTTTTTCTGTAATCACACTCTTCCTTGTGCCTGAACTCCCAAATGTTTGGCCATGCATTCATGCTCCTCCTTTTCTTGCCCATTTGAGCTGAACCACTTTTGTTCATTATCCTGTCAGCCCAGAGGTCTGTAAGACCTCATCTGTTTCTGTTGTTTGCCCTTTGAAATGCAGAGTAATAGATACATAGTACAGCTACTGTGTTTCGCACCCAAGCCCTAACATGATGATGCTTTTGCACATCAGCTGAAGAATGATGCTCGACAGAGCTGTATCAGCATCTCTGAAGCAGTGCTGGGCAAGGACGAAAGCTGGCAAGCTGGAAAGACCAAGATGTTCCTAAAAGTAAGTAAAAAGGACAGTTTATTGTCTCTTCTACTGAAAAACTGAGTGCTTCACAGTATAGTTTAACCTGCTTGTGCAAGAGTGGAGACCCAGCAGGCCTGAGTCAGAGCTTTATAAACTCCCTTGAATCTGAGGCTGGATCTTTGTTCCTGAAGGCTAAGCAATTTGATGGGCACAGCTTGGTGTAGGAGAGGCTGGTCATGTTCCTGTGCTACAGTGCTGCAGCTGAAACAGCACAATGCAATATATTGGTCTCTGCTCAGGCCTTGAACATAAAAAAGAACTAGACACCAGCACACTGTTGCAGGGGACCTCCTTGCCCAAAGCATATCTCCAGGGTTAAAGACCATCTTGCTGCAGGCAGATTCTCTATTTGGTTATGGCTATGGCCAGAGATGGTGTGGTCAGGTGGTGTGAACTCTTCCTACTGCAGTTCCATAAATTCATTTTGATCACAGCTTGCTTGATGATTTTGAGCCTCTTTCAGACAATGTGTCTAGTTTTCACAAGTTGTAGGGGTGTCTGCTGAGCTGACATATCCACACCTTCTTTTTAACAGGATCATCATGATACAGTATTGGAGCTTCAACGCCAAAATATACTCACAGATAAGGTTCTTCTTATCCAGAAGGTGATGAGAGGAGTGAAGGACAGGTCAGTGATCTTTCAGAAGGGAATTTGCTTTGGTTTGAAGCAGTAATCTTTGTTTAACACACTCTATGAAGCATTTTTGAGTATGAATCTGTATCTTCCACTAGCCCTAAATTCAGTGCCTGTCAGTGCATCTATGCAGATTTTGCACAAACATTTGTTTGTGCTCAGCTTCTTTATTTTCACGATGCTTTTCAAAACGCAGGGCTGTGTGTGACATGACATGAAGAGGAAGGGCTGGAAAGAGGATTTGCACTTCATATTTCTAGTAAACAGTAGGCGCCTGGAAAGAGGGAAATCCCAATGGAATCTGTGTTCCCCTCAGAGACAGAAGAACTTCCTTATGCAGAATGCTTCTTTGATACAAGACATAGGAAAGAATCAGATAGAAACTAGCTCTCTAGCGAAGATGCACAATTTGTCTGATTTCGTTTCAGATATTTGCAGAAGTGAAATCTAGTCACTATCAAGTAAATGTCCTCATTAAATGCTTTACATCATGATTTGTACGTAGTAATCTTGCATCCCCCGACTAGAACCATGATATAGGGCTGAAACTTGGTTTGATTTAGAAATATTCCTGACAGTAGAGAAGCAAGATCTAATAAACATGATATAAATGCCCCAAAGCTTCCCCCTTTTCCCAAACCCTGCCTGCTATCTGACAGATACCACCTCTCCCTAAAAGCCTCACCTGGTTTTTGGCTTTGAACCATCAGAGCTATGTGCCATTTCTGACAGCCATAGGGCGATAGACAGCTTTTACCGTGGGAAGTTCATGGGCAGTGAAGACACCAGGGAGCAAGTGGCCATCAAATGGGAAAGTTAACTTCTCCTGCCTTGATATAGGGCCTTTTAAGAGCGATCCCGCCACAGCAATGATTTTGATCTGCAGTTGCTACCAGTATTTTTGCAACATTAAGGGCAAAGTCAGCTCAGATGTATGAAGGTGGATTAGTAACACTTCTATCTTCTCCTTTCTACTAGCAAATAGATAACAAAGCGAATACGAAAACACTTTATGAGCTCAACTGATTCATGGTGTTGCTTCACTTGCAGAATAAGCTGAGCCTAGGTGAAATCTCCTAAGGCCTTTATTTACATAAAAGGTCAGGCAAAAAGGTCAATCTGTTCTGTCCTTTCTATGAGCATGGAGAACATATAAGCAGACAAAATGTTTGAGTGAGTATAATTGAGTTCATGTGGTGCAGAAGTATCTAACCAGACTAATGCTTCTGCTGCAACATAATACTTTTCTTGGGCTGCTCAGAAGCAGGAAGAACAGCCCTTGCTGAGCTTCAGACTTGCCCTGGCAAGATGTCTACTAATATTGAGCTAGTTAGTTTAACAATAGTGTTCCTGGCTCTAGTGTTCCTAGAGAGGAGACAAGGCTGAGATCAGAGTGTAGACATCTCATAAAAGGAAAAAACCCATCACCTTATTCTTTATTAGTATCACAAGAAGCAGCAGGAATAACCTATTATTTGTCACCTCACCTGTCCCCCTGCTTAGGAAACAATTTCTGAAACAGAGGAAGTCTGCTGTAGCCATTCAGTCAGCCTGGCGAGCCTACTGCTGCCGGAAGGATTTCAGAATGGTAAGATGCAGGTGTATATAAAATATATAAATATATAAAAATATATATGAATATTTGTGTGTGTGTTTGGATATTATGCCCTGCCAGATTGAGTGGAGTATTAGGAATGAAGATATTCACAACTGAAGGGAGGACAGGCAGGATGACAGGATGTAAAGGATGTAAAGCCCATGGAGGGGACCTCTTAGGATTTGCTGAACCTGTGACCTTTCTGGTGAAGGAGTAACCAAACTAACCTCTGGCAGGCTTGGCTTGGGCAGCTTGACGTATGACTGATCTCACACTTCTTCTAGTCAGGAGTCCAAGGCTAGCGTTTGTGCGTCAATGTGTTGTCCTGCACTCTCCCCCATTCTCTTGGGATTGACACACCCATCTCTCCAAGGGCTAGTGTTTTATTTCCTTCTCCCCATTCACTTGGCTTCATTTCTGCTTTCTTCCTTTCCTTGTCATAACCCCAAGCTATCGTTATCACTTCCTGGAGACACTCCCTAGAATAGGTCCCCAAAACAACGCTATATACTAGATTTAAAGCCAGCCTCAGTGGTTTTGAACCATAATCACTTCTTTCTTCTCCACCTCCCTACAGGTTATGCTGGGTTTTGGGCGCCTGCAGGCTCTCTACAGGAGCCGGCAGCTTGCTAAACAGTATGAAGCGACTCGGACTCTTATCATCAGGCTTCAAGCCATGTGCCGTGGTTATTTAATGCGTCAAAAGGTAGCAGAGCAGAAGAAAGCTGTATGTGTTATACAGGCATATGCAAGGGGCATGTTTGCTCGACGACTCTACCAGGGAATGAAGAAGCAGGTATGCTCACAGATACCTTGTGAACATGTTCTGTGAAGTCCTGGTAGAGACTTCGTGAACATCAAGTGTTGCCATAGCATAAGACTGGAGATTTATTTTGGGATGTTTTATTTTGAGCTCCTGTCAAGTATGAAAGCAGAGTTTTAAGCAAACTGATCTTGTTTACATTTGCTTTCTGTGTTTGTTATCACATATCAAAACTTCACTGACAGAGCTGGGATGTTTTTGACAGAAGGGAGGACAAAAGATAAGATGTGCATGCATGTCAGTCACTCCTGCAAGGGAAGATCAATTTCTACACCAAGGCCCAATAATGTCCCTTAGGGATCCATTCACAGGGGAATTCTAATGTGTCTTGTTATGTGCTACCAGAAAAAAATCCTATATTTACTGCCTTGGTGGTCCACAGCACATGGGAGAACTTTGTATGGTTTCCTTTCTGTATTAAAGCCAGTTTGAAGAAGGAAGCCAGTCTGCTGATTTCTGCCTTTGGCCTGTTCCCTAAGATGCTAAATCCAGAACTGAGTCCCTGCTGTGACAAAGTCCTGGTGTGAACAGCTTGTTATGGCAGAAGAGAGCCAGCTCAGCAGTTGTGGTAACTGTCACAGAATGGTCCTGTTGTTCACAGAACACAGGCAAGGTGGAAGCCAGGAATATCCACTTGGAAGAAGAGAAACATCTCATCCAAGTCCTTGGACCAGGAAGGGAAGAAGCTATGAGATCAGAAAAGGTAGGTTTGTTGGCGGAGGACCACTGAATGCTGTGTTCCCTGGCTAAGAAGAGCCTGCTTAGCTCACACCTGAGCACTTGCACATCTACATTTTAATAAAGAGGAGACACAGTTGTAAATCTATGTGTAATGATGCTTTAGAAATGGGACAAGGAAACACATGCACATTTCTGTTTGCAGTGTGAGCTGCCACCTCAGCCAAATATGCACAGTGCTATTACAGCCCCCTGACATAAAACATTTTTAAACTTTAGATAATATTGGGGTTTCTGCTGTCAGGGATTCTGTGGTTTTCCTCTATCATCTCTTGTTGATAAAGGTCTTGAAAAATAGCACATCATTACCAATAGGCCAACAGTCCATAAAGAAGGCTCTAAGAGCAAAGCCCTGCTGTTGATGTGCTAGTTCTTTGCGAGCACTTGGCACAAGCAACTTTTGCCTTCATGTTCCGACGCTGCGCTAGCAGAGCTGAACCTCACTGTTAGAACACCTTTGTAATAGCATTTCATCCTCTCACCCATTCACTCTAGCAGAATGCCTAACCAGCTTCTATGTTTAAAGGAATGCCTGGCTGCTCTGGAGAGAGAGAAGGCAGAAGGAAGACAAAGGAGGAATGTTCTTGCCACTAAACCAGCAAATGATGATGTTATCAGCGACCAAGAAATGGTGGACAAAATTTTTGGGTTTTTACCTTCTATGATTGGAGGCCAAGAAGGACAGGCTCCTCTGGGCTTTGAGGTACAGAGCTTCAGACTGGTAATGGGTCATGTCCATGCCTTGCATAAGTCCGTTCATTGCTGGAATTCCCCCAGTGGTCAATTTTGTTTAATTTCTGTACAGTGAAAGAATCACCCAAATCAGCCATCCAGACAGTCTTTTTGGGATCTGCTTTCAGAGGTCAATTCCCAAAACGTTTTGGTCACATGCAGTTCAGGGACTATGTGTCTGCACTTTTTTTTCTTTTGCCCAGCAGACCCTCACCAAATAGTGCATTTTAGCACCATGCACATGTTCTGCTGACAGTGCTTTCAGTGATTTTCCAGCTGAACCAAGCTGAAAATGCATGACCCAACTTATCCCATGTTCTTAAAAGCAAAATGTTGAGATATACCAGTCCTGACAGCTGTGGAGGATGGAACTGGGTAGGGAGAGGTAGGCAGATTAGAATGGTCTTGGCTAGTGTAGGATGTGAGCAGTGAGATAGCACCTAGAATTTCCATCAGCAGTGAGAACAATGAGAACAAGGAAGGTCGTATAGAATGGATGCATCTCAGAAGGACAAGTTCTGAGCCCAAATCATCTGTTGGTAGCAGCTGAAAATGGCTTTGGGGTCTTTGGGGTTAGCTGGGAAGGAGGACCTATGGCCAAGAAAAGAAAAAGAAAAGGAAAAAGAAAGAAGAAGAATGTAAAATAAGAATATCAGAGTACAGGGAAAGAAAATATGTTTCTTCCTCATGTTCTGCACAGGACTTGGAAACAGAGCCGAACAAGCTGGATGAGGTAGATCTGGACATGGTTCCTATGAGTGTGGAGCTAGAAGAGGAAGCTGATGGCTTGGAAGAGTACACCTTCCCAAAGTTTGCAGCTACCTATTTCCAGGGGTCTTCTACACATACACATATCCGGAGGCAGCTGCGGCACCCGCTACTCTACCATGATGACAAGGATAACGTCCTGGTATCTTGCTGCTTGTTGTCGTTAAACCTGCTTTCTCCACAGCCTTGGTTTTTATATCTCTCCTCATCCTTGGGTCCCCTGTCTCTGGCACAGCCCTTGGAACCAGAGACTTGAGAGCCAAGCAGATAGTCCCAAACATTTGTATGGAAGTAGTAGCTCCCATCAGCACTTTTTGGCACTTTGCAAGCAGGAACTTGGCACAGATACCTGCCTAAACCAAGATCTCTTGTAACCTTTAGTCTGCCTAAAAAGGGAACCTGAGCTTTGTTTTGATTTCTTCAGTTAGGCCTTGAGGGCAAAAACAGACTGGAAAGAAGCACCAGAGCTCACCCATCTCTGCTCTTGTTAAGGTTGCAAGTCTGAGTTAAGACAAAAGGGGAAGGCCCGGGCCTGCAGTATTCCCATTGAACCACAGGGGGATTGAAGAGGGATTTCTTCTCGATGCTAACGCAGCCTTGCCGAATGGAGGCTCCCATGCTGCAAAAACTTCACTATCTTTCTAGAACTTTCTACTTCTGGACATGATTGCTCCTGGAAGAGTTCACTGCACTGCTTATCTGTCCAGGGAGATAAATGCAGAGTGCAGTTCTACCAAGATTTCTCCACCTCAACTCCAGCTACAACATACCTGCAAGGTGCCTGTAAAGGGCATGGTGAGGACTTCGCAGTCACAGGGCAAATATGACATTCCCACTAGAACTGCATCCTCTTCCTTTAGCATAGAGTGTTGTGAATGTTGCTCTCATGCTGTTTGACATGAAAGTAAACTCCTGTTGTAAACAGCAGGAG
This sequence comes from Pezoporus flaviventris, assembly GCF_033815535.1. Classification (NCBI taxonomy): domain Eukaryota; kingdom Metazoa; phylum Chordata; class Aves; order Psittaciformes; family Psittacidae; genus Pezoporus; species Pezoporus flaviventris. The sequence continues at coordinate 64,080,380 of NW_026892549.1, forward strand.
GAGATAGGAATTCAAACAACTTGCACTGGGTGAAGGTAGAAAATGCTTTTATCTAAATCTAAACAGGTAGAAATGGCATGAGGCCATTGGTTCTGCTGGCAGTGTCTGACTGTGCTTTCTGCCATTACAGGCTTCTCTGGTTGTGTGGGCTATCATCTTGAGATTCATGGGGGACCTGCCAGAGCCAGCACTGTTTGCCAAGAATGCCAGCACCAAGAGCGGTTCTGTGATGACACAAATATATGATACGCTTGGCAGGAAAAACCAGGTCCAGTTCAGGAATGACAGCCCAGATATGGTGAGAGGAGCAGGTTATGTTTGTATTTTCATTTCCTTTCTTTGGCTTCTGTGCTGTTCTAACCAAGGATGAGAAAAGCAAAGTAACCTTTTTGTGCTACTGTACTTGGAATGCTAGAAGTGCAAAAGGGCCCTGTCAGTCCTGTAAAGACAATGCAGCAGGAGGGGACAAAACAAAAACATTTCCAATGTAAGCATCTTTCTGTCCTTAATGAATCATTTTTGCTGTGCATTAAACTAACTTTGTATAATGGTAATGTGTGTTGTAGAGACAAGGCAGAAAGGATAACAAGATGTCAAAGGGGATCTCTTCCCTGAAGCTGAAACGGACATCCAAGTTGATGGGGAAGGTAAGAGATGGAAATAAATTGCTTCCCCTAAGTCTCCTTGCCTGGAACCCTGTCTTCACCAGATGTCATGTGGCAGCAACCTCCAAGCTGGGAATTTGCACCCCTGCCAAGCCAGCCCAGCCCTGTGTACAGGATATATGCTACACTGTTCTTTTGAAACCATCTCCCTGTGCACTGCTGTCATTCATTCTCTGGGAGATGAACTCCATCCCTTCCTGCTGGAGAGTGACCCCTGAACACAATTTATGATTGAGAATTGTTGGTATTGCAGAACACTTTGCCCAAAGCCCTGAGCAGACTGAGAACATCATGTGCTAAGGGCTGTACAGGACAGCACAAGAAGGTTCTCCTACCCACTACTAGTGCTGTAACACTTCATTTTATAAGTCAGCTTGGGAACGAAGGGTGAAATATGAAAATTCCAAACTGCTCCTCCACTGAGCAGAAAGAGTTTTATCCAGAGTGATTGAGAAGGAATGTCCCTCAAGTGTGGGAGAGCTGCCTGGTAAGAGGGGAGGTTTCTAGAGCACTCGGGGGTTCTGCTTGTTTTTTTCAGGTGACAGACCAGCTGAGAGGTGGAGAAGAGGCTTTCCAAGAGGACAACTCAATCTCTGAGAGGCCTATGTCCAACCTAGAAAAAGTGCACTTCATTATCGGCAATGCAATCCTGCGTCCTGCCATCAGGTAGGAAATCTGTACCTCCTTTCTGGGACCAGGCAACCATTACATCATGAAATCCAGCATCCGCTTTCCACAGTTCCAGGGCATTTTCCAAATGCTGGAATGTCTCTCATTTATCTCTGGGGATTCCTGACTGAAAGCCCTAGCTGGTCACATAGAACCCAGACTGTAGGGCACACGCCTCTTTGGAGGATGGTTCAACTTTATAAGAGGAAGCAGATAACTCCCTTACTGCCTTTACTGGTATCTTTATGTTGTAGTTTAGGTCAGCTCCACATACAGCTTTCTGAATACCCCACAGATAGGCAATGAGGCTCAGGGCTGTTACCCAAAACCACCTGAAGATGGAACAGCCCTAGTATGAGGAAGAAGAAACACTCAGACGAGTAAGAAATATGGAATTCAGGTACACTAGGTGTATGAGAGGTGTTCATAACCTCAGTTTCCCAGTAGCCCTCAAGCAATGTCCCCAGATCAGAGACAGTTTTAAGGTCTGGCTTGCTAAGTACATCAGCCACTAGGAAAAGAAATCCTGCTTACAAGTGGTGTGAGGTTGGACCTTAGGCTAAGCATGGTGTGAAGATAAGACAGGAGCTAGCTGGTTCTGACCTAACCCTGTGAATTCTCTCCTCCATTCTAGCTTATGCCACACTTTTCTGTAACAAAGCCCATAAGGACAGGCCCTGCTTTGACCACAGCTATAAAGCTGGATTCCTCTCTACATAGTTGCTTTGTTTCAGTCAATATACTCCCCAAAGCAGATCCTCAGCTGGCAAAAAATTGCCTTCAATCAATGTATCACACAGGCTAAGCATTTACTCCCTCAGTCTTTGTTTCATCATTATGTCCATCTGGAAACAAAAACCTCATCTGCCTTTTGTCCTCCCACATCAGACCTGCCAAATGTGTGTTCCAAAAGTCCAGAAAGTTCAAGATTATTTTTAAAGAGCAGTTTCATTTATATGCAGATTTTGCATCTGTTTCCCATATGTCCTTGCTGCAGGCAGCTTGCACTTTCAGAAGCTCAATCTGAAGCACCCTTTCCTCCATTCTCATCCAAAGACTCACTCCAAGTTTACCAAAAATACAAGTTTAAGCAGGTGTCCCCCTATCCTTACCCCAAAACCAACACATAAGCAGACAGACAAGAGCCACAAGATACAAAACACATTCTGTGGAGAGCTTAGAGCAAGTTTCACATATGGAGGGTCAGCAATGCTATTTCACACCTGGATGAGCCAGCAGATATTATCCCTGCGCAGTCCCTCTGCTTGTTATAGGAGGTAACCCAGCATGGGAATCACACTTGAACTGCTTGAGTAACAAGGCGTGGCAAAGGGCACTAGGTGTACCTTGAGCCTTTTCTTGCAAAAGCCATGACACAGTAATTTCCTGTGGTACATTACAGGTGGTACCCTAGCTCAGACCTACTTCATCATGCTGCAGTCATTCCAAGCGTGCAGTGGAAATGTAGCCAGAGACAGTTCAGGCAGTGACTCATTACCTGATGCTTTCATGTGTTCTATTACAGAGATGAAATTTACTGCCAGATTTGCAAACAGCTCACGGAAAACAGCAACAGGAGCAGCTATGCTCGAGGCTGGATCCTTCTGTCACTTTGCCTTGGTTGCTTTCCTCCTTCAGATACTTTTGTGAAGGTACACTACTATCCTCTCCTAGAGCTTAATGCCTTAGCTGACATGGTTTCTTGTGTATGTTGATGTTTTGATACAGATAGCCATATAACTGCCATAGCAGCTGGTGCTGTGATTTTAGCTGAAACCATCTCATCTCATATGCTTATCTGGGAATTCAAATTCATCTCCAAGCCCTACAAAATCCAGTAGAGATTTGGTCTTTTTCATCATTCATTAATTTCCAAATTTAAATGTATGATAAATCCACTTCATCACAGGAAAGAGACACAACCAACAATCCATGGCTCCAACTTGACATCAGCCTTCCTCCTAGACCTTAGAGGCAAACAGAATCCGTATATATGCCTGAATCGCCAATGTTGCTTTATTGACACCTTAGCTCAAATTATTAATCTAATGATTAAGCTATAATTAATCTAATCATAAATGCTGCTAAACGGACACTACTTGGAACAAGCCAGACAGAAGCCATAGATATATTTTGACATCAGTCTTCATTCCAAGACTGTGAAGCACACAGAACTCATGAAAGACATGACCATACCCTATTTCTCGGAATAATCAGTAAGATAACCAGGTGACCAACCCATGCTGACACTAAATACAAGTCCATGCTTACACCATGCCATCCAAGATAACAGAGCCACATGAACTCCACAAACTCAGTTTATCCAATCATTCTCATCCAATGCCCAATCTTAACCATGGACTTCAACTATTGATATTGCCAGAGAACTTGGTAAAACTAAAAGTAACCATCATTACTAGTCCTAACCTGCAATTAGCCATCTTCCCAGTGCCTTTATTCCTATAAAATGCAAAAAGACTTCAGGCTCTTCAGTTGGAAACACTAAACCTTGCTCTAACCTAATCATAAGAATAAAGTCTCCACTGTCTAGTATTTTTCATGTAGTTAAACACAGTGAACAGACTGACACAAGTCTTCCTCTTTAGACTAAAAGCTCTGCAGAATGAGGTAAAACTTGGTGTCTCAATCCCCCTTTTTCAAAACACTAATTCCATGCTTAACCTTTAATCCTGATGACTGTAGTATATCAGCTGCAGACAGTTTCTTAAGCTTTATGAGGATTAGGGTTTCCTAACTCTTTCTTATACTCTGTGCATATAGTACCTGTTGAATTTCATCCACCATGGGCCCGCAGGATATGCACCATATTGTGCTGAACGTCTGAGACGGACCTATGTCAATGGAGCACGGACTGAACCTCCAAGCTGGCTGGAACTTCAGGTAGCAGCTCCCTTTTTGTTTAATTATATTGACCTCTGTTACTTTATACTGGATTTTGTTTACAAACCTGTGCTAATAGATCTTCCTAAGTCAAATAAAGGAAATCAGTTGCACAAGGGGATTGCAGACCAGCTGCTTCTTAGATACACCTCTTCTGGCTATTCAGTTAGCCTAAATCCAGTGGAAAGTATACCTTAAGAGCTGCAACACGTGATTTGCAGGGAGGTATCTCCATCCACTCGGGGCCCACAGGCCAGAACCACTTCCTGAGGAAAGCTCTGATGATCATTTGTAGAAAGAACTGAGCAGGGTTTATGCTTTTAAAATAGAAGGAGGAATGTGTATGATAGGGCTGTATTGTCCTTCCCCTTCTTTTAAGTGTCACCCTCATCATTAGAAGTCACACACATACACCCCCTTCAAGTGAAGGCCTCAGTTCAATTCCTTCCTAGATCTGAATGACCCAATTGCCTAACAGTCTCCTTGGGCAAAGTACTTGCTGCAGGCCATCTCTCCACTGATACATCTAAAGTTGTACCCAAAAGTCACCAGGCCAAGTAAGACTCACAAGAAGTCTATCAGTCTACACTGTTGTGAGATAATCAGCTCCCCTGAGCTGTGGTGAGGAGAGAACTTGAGGCTAGTGCTGCTCCAGGGATATAATTAATACTTGAGACTCACCATGCATTGAAGAAGCTGTGTGGGCACTGGAAATTCATTTACAAAGAGTTGACTAGGGTGTATAGTGTGCAGAACTCTTAAATCTAAATGGCTTCTTCATTCTTCACAGAAAACTAAGCTTTACTCATAATTTATTTCTCTCATTCAACTCTGACTTCCAGGCAACGAAGCAGAAGAAACCCATTATGTTTAATGTCACCCTGATGAATGGCCAAAGCATCACTGTCCCTGCAGACTCTGCTTCCACTGCCAAAGAGATTTGTCAGTTCATAGCAGATAAGACCACACTGAAGGATTTGTTTGGTTTTTCGCTCTACATTGCTGTGTTTGATAAGGTAAAGTGCAGAAAAATGGAATGAAAGCTCCCTTCTCTTTCTGTGGAGTTGGTACTGTCAACCCAGCCTCACTGAGGACTCCCTCTGACTTTTAGAAGCACCCCCATCCCACTCCTGTGCTCAAACCAAATCAGTTCTGAATCCCAGCTGAATCTCAGGACCTGATAATTCTATTCTGCCTTTCTATGGCTAACAAATAGAAAATTGCAAACCACAGCTGCTTCAGCTTCCAACTTATTTTTCCCAATACCATCCCATGTACACAAAAATACATGTACCAAAGTACAACTTGCACATCCATCTGCTTACCTTTGCAGTTTTTCTTGCTGTCCAGAGACCAGAAGTTTTGGGTTTGTTGTCCTTCCCTCAGACTCAAAGCAGGCACTCCAATAAGCGTTGTCCCTTTGTCCTAGGTGTGGTCACTGGGTGGGGGACGAGATCACGTCCTGGATGCCATCTCTCAGTGTGAGCAGCTAGTGAAGGAGCGGGGCACACACGAACGCAATGCGCCCTGGCGGCTCTACTTCCGCAAGGAAATCTTCACCCCCTGGCACAACTCCCAGGAGGATCCTATCAGCACTGATCTCATTTACCACCAAGTCATTCGAGGCATCCGGTTTGGAGAGTATCGCTGTGAGAAGGTGGGTCTCCTTATTCATCCTCCTGAAGGGACAAAGCTATGTTAACATTTCCACATAAAAAAGCAGGAAGATGAATGTAGTTTTAAAGTGGCTGTGGACAGCCCTTCTCTTCTTAATCTGAACAAACACAGTCCAAGTGATTGTGCCAGCAGCTAGGCTGGCAGCTGCAATTCATTTTGGTTTATGTCTGCAACTTTCAGTTCACGTGGCACCTGGAGGCATGTCCAAAAGGGCAATGAAGGTCCTTTTAAAATATCTTTGCTAATAATCTCTTTGATGCTATGATTGTGTGAAGATCATCTCTCCTTATGCTGGATGACTGTCATGAGTTATTCACACAAAAACGGAGAAAATCCCGTTCCTAAGATGGATTCAAGATTGAACGAGGCTATCTGGACTTTGTGACAGTTTTCTAAGTCTTGTTTAATGGATTGATTGTTTCAGGAGGAGGATTTGGTGGAGATAGGTGCAAAATATTGTTACATTCAATTTGGAGATTCCATCCACAATGAACTTCTGCAGAAGGTGCTCCATGACTGTATTCCAGCAAAACAGCTGAAGTCCAAGCCCCTGGAAAAGTGGGTGAGCCTTATAACCTATGCACATGCTAAGGTAAGAGGTTTGTCTGGCACTGCTGGGTAACCACTCTGAAACACCAGCTTCTGCTTTTTTCACCATTTCCATTTACGAATAGTCTGTTGGGTGAAGAAGGAAAACCATCTCAGCTTATATTTCCCAAGTAGTTAAATAGGGGAGCAGAGAACCTTTACACTCACTCTTCCATGTAAGGCCCAAGGCGGGGGAGAGGGTGTGTGTGTACAGAATGAAAAAGGTAGATTTAAATCTCTGAATAGAGTCTCTTTTCGGGCTCTCTATCTCCCATCTGACAGTCAAGTCAGGATGGGCATGGGATGGAAGATTGGTTTTCATCATTTCCACCCAAACTGTGTTAGACTCTGAACAGATCAGTCAGTGGGGATTTGAGGGAAATATGCAAACTACATGTCTGTGGGCAGCCTCAGCTGCATGTGGTTTGGCCCCTGGAGGCTGTTCCTAATTTGACTTTCTCCAGGTACCCTTGAGGGCTGCTGGGCATCTCTGGCATCAGGCTTGCTTTTTATTGTCTGCAGATCATGCAAAACAGATTTTACTGAGAAAACCTTAGGTCTCTTTGTCTACCACAGGCCCCATACACACAGGACCGTCTCTCCCGTCAGACTGTGAAGGGACAACTTGTAGATTTTGCTCGCTTTCAGTGGCCTTTGCTTTTTTCCCGATTCTTTGAAGTCACAAAGTTTTCAGGTAATACCTGGAGCCTGGGAGCAGAGGGCAGATCTAAGATCTATAGAGGAGGACTTGATAGCATAGGTAAGGTTTTTTATTGCATTTTCAGGTCCCAGCTTGCCCAAGAACCACTTCATTGTTGCTGTAAACTGGAAAGGTATCTACTTCTTGGATGAGTCAGAAAAGCGGCTCCTTGAGCTGACCTTCCCAGAGATAACTGGCATCCACACCAACAGGTGAGTGTCCCAGAAAGACAAGATCTGAAAAAGGCTTCTCTGCCCATATCAGAAAGGATATTCCATGTAAGGGGGGAGGTGTACTTTCCCTGCTGCCCCCCTAGGTGATTTGATCTGAGCCTGGAAAGGTGGTTTAGCCTCAATCTGGGAAACAGAAAGGGACAAGTTCTGAGCAGCTTGTAAAGGAAACATTGAAATGACTGAATCTTCCCAGCTGTTAGAAGGGATGACGATCCTGCTCAGTCAGAAAGGTATAAGGAAGCACAGACATGCATCAAGACAAGAATGGCCCAAATAACTAACATAGTTAAGCCATCATCTGTTACGCATGTTGGGAGTTTATATACTTCTCAGTTGTGATGGACCTGAACAGGATAACTGAGGGAAAGAGGGTAATCATTGGTTTGCTCAGGGCACACATCCTTACATCAGATCACTCAGTGATTAGGATCTCACGTACACAAAAAAACACCACTGTAAGGACTGTCACAGATTTAATCAGTTGCCCAGTTACTTATTCTGTAGTGAAGCACTTTTGTACAAACATGATGGAGTCCAGAGTGAACCTGAACCACTTCAGTCCTTCACACCTACCAACTCATGAGAAGGCAAATAAAGAACTACCAATACTCACTGTAAGGGAGTTGTCTGCAAAGAGGTGTAGGTGCCTTGGCTGTAATTGCAGGTGTGTCTGTAACTCTTTCAGATGCTCTGGTAACAAACTGTTCAATACTACATAGGGCAGTGAAGACATTTGGACAGAGTTGTACTCTCATTACACTTCGTGCCGAGGAGTTTGTCCTGACATCTGTAAACAGCGTTGTCATTGCTGAACTAGTGGTCATGTTCCTGGAAGGACTGAAGAAGAGATCACGATTTGCTGTGGCAATGCAGGAGAAAAAATCTCAGGGTAAGTCTTATAACTTTTCTACAGGGTAGGGAAGAAATCTTGGGAGAATACACAGCACTGATTGAAAGAGCCTAAAGAGAAGAGGGAGAACTTCAGCAAGAGTCCCTTTGCTCCAGGAGGGATGCTCAGTGATCAGCACAGCAGTATCTTTGCATACAAATTACCTTTCCTTCCTCCTTCTACTTCTTTGAGTATTTTATTTAGATAGTACAGTGTCCAGCCTGCTTATAGTAGGAAACTGGATCTAGGCTCCCTGGAAATAGTTTCCGGAAGAACTTCAGAGAGATGGTAAACTGGAATTTTCTGTGGAATACAGTTGGCTGGAACAGACAAAAGGGGATTAAAATGTAAACATTAACTTCACCTACTTACAGCTACTGAGTTTCTTTATATGATTTGCTACCAGTTCTACACACAAGGTCAGCATTCATTTAAATCAAATAGAGTTTTGCCATTGCCCTCAGTGCACCAAAATCAGGCTGTCAGAGGAAATGTGATTTCTCTGAAGTCTTACTAGATAATTAGCTGTATTTACACAAATCACTTACTATTACTAATTGAAGTCAGGCCTTCAAAATACAATTCCCTTGTCTTTCACATTGCAATCACTTTGCATTTTCTTTGACTGTCAAGCCTGAACAGTACTCCCTTATTCTGTTTCCCAGAAGACCCTGCCATCCTGTCCTTCAAGAAGGGAGACTTGCTAATCTTCACCGAAGACAAAAGGCTGGATGCAGACTCTGGCTGGATCTGTGCCCAGAATGAAAGGACAGGCAAAACAGGGAATGTATTTTTGGAAGATATCTACATCATTCCTTCTCTGACAAAACCCTCTAGTCAAGTACTGGTAAGACAAGCCGAGCACTCCCTTTGAAGAGACTGGAAGATAAATTATAACAGTGTTAAATATGATTAAATTTATAACTGGAAGTCAGTTGTTCCTCTAAAGTCAGATAAGTTCCGTACCTCCCATTGAAGCAAAGCATTTCATTCTGTCCTATCCAAAAACTAAACATAGCCAAAACTCTACACAGAAGACCACACTTGCCCAAAAGCAATAACTCCAAAAACCAGTCTGTTCAATTGTTAGGGATTTGAGTTCCTGGAATCTGAGGCAATTCCTGGAAATGGGTGTGCAGTTGAATTTTCCTGCATTCACACCAGGCTTGCTTGGTGATCATACATCTCAAGGGAAGCTCTAAGTGCAGGTAGTTACTTTAACAGAATATGCTTTTTCAGTGAGTCAAGGTTTCCCATCAAGCACTCTGATAACAATTTTGTCTTCAGTTTTGGAGATTCACTGTATTTGATACAGTACTAAAAAGTAAAAAGCTGAAAATGTGGGGGAAAACACACTAGTAATAGGCAGGTGGATTTTTCACAAGTGTTGTGCTTTGGATAATCACATCCACATCCACTACTGTTTGGTCTATGGAAATTACTTCAATAAGTATTCCCAAGTCTTTCTTGAGTCTCTGAAGATGCTGCTTAGGGAACAGAAAGTCTCCTCTGGCACACAGTACCGAATTTAGTGCATATATGCTGAGTAACCCATGACAATCTGTGCAGAGATCTGTGTCCATGTGACATTTCTACGTGGCTGTGTCATTCCAGAGTTTGCTGATGATGTCTCCAGACCAGAGGAGGACAGCTTCACAGAACTCCTACGTGGATGAACCTGATGAAGAAGATCTCGAAGTGAAGCCTTACACCCTAGAGGAGTTCTCCTATGAGCACTTCAGGTGAAACTCTCTGTGTAGTGTGCACCCTAGGAAAGTTCTTATTGATCTTCAGTGACACATAAAGCCTAGGATGTAATGGCATCCCCCTTTTCTGATGGAGATGCCAATTGTTCTCCATAATTGTGACTTTTGATGTATAGAGTTTCTGGCACATGGCCTACTTGTATCTTTTATTTGCAGAAATGCAAAGGTAAGGATTGAAGAACCCCAGCTGGACTTGCTTCTTTGCAGCAGGCACTATTCTTACTTCTCACCCTTCTTCAGCACTTACCAGCTACTGAGGATACGCAACATCACAGGCCTTGGACAGCAAGGGAAAAATTAGTCTTCTAAAACCTGTGTTCTGTTTTCAAGCCATCTTCCTTCTGGATCTACAAGAAACTACATCTCCTTGTTGATATGAATAATCAAAAGAGATAGGAGATCACTGTTTTGAGAAAGAACATGACTATGGAAGTCTGTGTGACAGTGACCTCCTGTGTTCATAGCAATACCGATCCAGTAATCCTGTGTTGCCTGCACTTGTCTTTGTCTTCATTCAGGACTCCTGAGAAGGAATCCATCAGCAAAGCTGTTCTCCAGAAATCCCGTGGGCGCAGTCAACTGTGGGCACATTCTAAGGAGCCCTTGAAACAGCCCTTGCTGAAGAGAGCATGCACAGACCCTGATCTTCCTGATTTGGCTTGTCAGGCCTTCATCGATATCCTTTCACTCATCAATTTGGGACCTGAGAACACTCAGGGGAAGGAGGAGCTAGCTGCATCCATTAAACTCACCTCCATTGGGATAATACTGCATCCACATTACAAGGGAGACATGTACATCAAGGCGGGGGGTATCAACTCTGTTTCTCTTATCTATAGAGGAAAGCTTCCTATTCCCTCCCAGTGCTCCTCAACTCCTGCTGGCTCACTTAACTGAGAATGTTGCTTTAGGAATGAGTGAGATCTACTGCCCAGAGCAGTAGCTAATATGCCCAGAGCAAGCAGCTAATACAGTACAAATCACAGCCAAGCAGTGACTGCTGCACAGGGAAAGAGGGTAGTGGACAGGCAGGGAATATATTCCAGACCCTCCTCCCAGTATTTGCCATTAGATATCGAAAGAGTCACAAACATGTTAGGATTCAGGTGAGACTTCTCATTTGCCTTCCAAAATTGGCCTCTTTTTTTCCTTAACAGCACATTCACCCATCATGAAATTCATGGGAGACTATCCCTCAAAACAGATGCACTCCTCTGTGGAAGTCACTGACCAGATATTTGTAGCAGCTATCCAGGAAGAGATCCTACGGGATGAAATTTACTGTCAGATTATGAAGCAACTGACTGAGAACAGAAACAGGTACTCACCTGAGTGCAAGCACCCTGCTTCTGCAGAGCCAGGCTCAAATGCAGGTGGTGATGAGGAACCTCAGCTCCTCATGGTGGTGGGGTGGAGGCAGAGGGGAAGGCTGGCCAAACGTTGGAGGGACACCTTCCTTCTTCCTTTTCCTGGGCAGTGCTATGGGGCTCACCTGTGCACAGCACTTTAGACTACAGACAGGCCACAGAGCATGACTGTCACTCATCTCCCTTGAGCTGCTGCTTTGCTGCCATCAGCATTCAGTGCTAAATTCTGTGCAATATGACATGAGGCAAGCAAGGTGTTACTAAAGCCTTCTTACTCCCAAAGCAGTCTGTGGAGTGAATAACGCAGTGCATAAAGTTCTTACATGCTTTCAGTGACTGCTCTGCCAGCCCTCCATTGGTTTGAAATTTTCCCAATGACAATATTTCCCTCCTATAAGCACAGAGTTCACGCTAGGTCTTTTATCACCAGTAAATACTTCTGAATAGTCATGTTAAGTAGTTTATACAACTGCCTTGCAGAACAGATTGATTACATGGGCCTTGCCTATGTGTAAGTCCCTGTAACAGGCTGGTGTTTTCTTTCCTCACTCATAAAATGATAATTTGACCTACTTCGAGGGGAACTGAATTGCTAAAGGAGGTTTAAAATAGTACTAATTATTAACAAAATGGTTTGTTTCTAGCTGCACTGCATCACTGCAAAACTTAGAGAAGGATCTTCCATTTGGTTTTCTTTCTTCTTGTTCCACAAATATTAAATTTAGTGGAACATTACTAACTATTAAACAGTAATTTTCATTCTGTGCACTAAATCTTCCAGGCTATTTAATGCATAGTCTGTAACCATGGTGCCAGTGCCATGCCTGATGCACTCTGCCAATTTAGCCAGTGTTTTGAGGGGCGTCACTGATGTGGAAAAAACACTGCTTGAAAGGCAGCTATTTCCATATACTTTCATTAGAACAGCCAGAGCAACAAATCTTTCTTCCTTCCCAGGCTACTGCACTGTGGACCATGTCCTGCTCTCAGATAGACACAAACACCACAGATCTATAAATGGGATTAAAATAGCATGTTTTCATCTGCAAAATCAGAGAAATAAATGGGAATAAGGAAGCTAGGACCTCCTCATTCAGCAGAGTCTGGTACCCATTCAGAGGCAGACCTGCTAACTTTCCCAGCCAAAACCACTTCACACCATTAAACATTTCAGAGCAATTCCTGGGACACAGCTGAAGTGTGTTCTGCTGGCTTTGAAGGTAGAATGACTGACCGCCTCCTGGCTGCAGAGCCTTTCTTACTGGTGAGGGTGAGATGCCAGAAGAACTTTGACTGTCAGATTTCACAAGTCCAGAGGCTGAAAGAACTGGCTTTCTGCCTGAAAGTTGTACAGACTTCATCTGGTGTGTTTAAGAACTGTACCTACCTCATTACACAATACCATCTACGTGCTTATTTTTCAGAGCATGAGCATGCTTGAGGGAAAGTAAAGATGCAAGAGCAAAGCTGTCTAGCACAGAGGGCAGGTGAATATGAACAGCTGATAAGGCGCAATCCAAAAGCATGTGTGCTTGAGCAGCATATTGACAGTGGCTTTCCAAGAGGATGGCACTGGGGCCACTGCTGCCAAGATGAATGTTAAACTGGAGCTTATGTTTATTCATGAGATTTGCAACTGTCATGAATATTTATCAACCAGGATTTAGCATTGTCTTCACATATGGACTCTGGCTGTTGCACAGAAAAATCACTGCCAGTTCCCATGAGAAGGCACTGTTGATTAGCAGCTCTCTGCTGAACAGCAGTACATACCATTATGGGAGAGTGTTTGTTTCTCTTCCCTGTAGTTGGTGTGTGGTCAAACAAAGAATTATATGTGTCTAGAGCAGAACTGTTTGCTTTGTGTTCACAGGTACAGCGTGACCAAGGGCTGGCAGCTCCTTTGGCTCTGCACTGGCATGTTCCCACCCAGCAAGTCACTGCTAAAACATGCCCAGAAGTTCATGGAGACACGTCAGAAAGAAACACTGGCCCTGGAGTGCAGTCGGAGGATTCAGAGAGTGATGAGGTAAAGGATCTGGCATCTCCCACCTAAAGGGGAACAGGGGGTCCCATATGTCAACCTGACCAGACTCACAGGGAAGTCTGCTTGCCTCCCTGGGGCCAGGGTGAGGGACTTCACCAGAAAACTGACTTACTTGATGTGGTCCTGCCACTACCATCGTTTTTTAGTCTTTCATGTGGGCAATGAGGACATCTCTTCAAGAAGCCTGAGACTCAAGAAGTACTTCAAGGGCCTTGGGGTGACTGGTGCAGGGTTAAGGAGCCCAAGTAGTGTTCTCGTCCTTCCTGCCAGTCACAGTCAATGACTATGGTTACATCGGAAAATCTCACTAATGAGTTCCTGGCTCCGTGACTGATGTCAGCATCAGAATTTGGGGCTTTTTGACCGTGGATCAGTCTACACGGCACCAGGCCTGCTCGTGGCAGATGGGGTATGTCTGTCCCAAAGGGGGAGAAGGATTCTAGCCCAGGAGCTAGATGGGCTCAGAGAGAGGGCTTTAAACTAGGTTTGAAGAGGAAAGGGATTAATACAAGGCTTGCTAGAAATGAGCAAGGGGCTAGCATGCCACAGTTGTAGTCCAGATCCACAGGGCAATTTAAATGCATCTATGAATTCTCTTACAAACTTTGAACTAGTAAGAGGGGTCTGTGTCACAGTTACCAACATTGTAACAAGTTCAGTATTACACATCATCACTTGACTCCCAGAGCTGGGTATGTTGGTACAATGAACATGACGCAACCAGAGAGAGCAGAAGGGCTACCAGGATTTCAGGAAGCTTCAGCTAAACTGTAGGTGTAAAGTTTTCCTAGATTCTTTCAGGCACTGGAATTACCCAGCTTGACACTCCAAGAACAAGCTTAACCCCAGCCTTCCTCCTTTTGATGCTGCTGTGAGTTACCATGTTCCTGCCACAGACCTCTTCAGTAAAGAAGCTGCCCAATGATTTCTCCCTCCTGCTCCTCCAGTCTCCCCTTTCTCTTAGGCTGGGCCCTGCTTTTGGTCTGTGAGCCCTGTGGGTCAGGCTGGAGAGGAATGCTAACACAGTGGCTGTCTCAGTGGATGGTTTTTGGCACTGCTGGGAAAATGTCACTGCACATTGAAATCACTTTTGAAGTGCCTGAAAAATGCATGGCGAGGAGTGCTATTCATTGTTCTTTTTTTCTATGGAGAAGACTGAAAATTTCCTGCCTCCCTATATCATGTGCTATTCATGCTGTAAACCCTGTTGAGCTGTACAGAGCTTCTTTAGAGTGGGGAAACACAGAAGAAAAAGCAGAATGGGCTGTTTGGGAGGAGAATTCTATCTGCTAAACTGTCCCAGATCTGGAGGCCGGGGGATGGGAAGAGGAACAAAGACAAATTTTGTTGTCCTGTGATTAAACCTGCTCTGAATAGAATATTGCAGTTGGAAGTGACCTGCAGTAATCATCTAGTCCAAATTCTCCCTGTAAGTATACTGCTGTCTTTGGAAAAGGGAGCACAGGAAGCTCAGAAGCCTGACATACAATACATAGAGTAGAAGCCAAGTGAGCCCTAGGGTACACCTTTTCCTCCATAAAGAGCTTTACAGCTTCATCCCCAGACTCCTGGCCAGGGAACCAGTGAGCACCCTGATGAGTGTTAAGCAGAACTTGCCTTGGCAACAAGTTCCTAGCTGAGGCTGCAGCCAGGCTGCTGCACTTCCTTGGTCTCCTGTGGCCTCTCTCTCCTGCAAGTCCAGGAATGGATGGCTGAGTAGGGTAGGTCCACACTCCCTACAGTGCCTGCACAGAACCAGAGCACATGCTGTTTAATTTAGTTACAGTCAGGCCTTCCTTCTCCAAATGGAACTGCTATTTCAGTTAATAGAAAAAACCCTAGTTTTCGACTCAAGCTGGGTGCCAGACTAAGCTCTCTTCTCGAGGGACTAGGCCCAGTGTAAGAGAGGAGCTTGGCCCTAAGCTGTGGTGTACAAAACCTCCAAACAGCCTGCTCTGTGCCACTGAGGGCAGGAAAATACCAGCCCCAGAAGGTAATGTGCTAGATCTGTTCTCATTTTAACTGTATCAAGGCACAACTCAGACTTCAGAGCCAGTTCCTTTGCTTTGCTCTGAGATACAATTTCAAAGAACTGGGATTGTACAGTTTAAACTCCTTGAGTCAGTGATTACATGCCAGCTCTTATATAAGGTGTAATGCTTCTAGCAGCACTCCAAACTTTCATGGGACTTGTCTCCTGCTCTGTAACTCGTTTTGTATCTGAACACATCTTTTTGCAAGAGTTAAATAAAATGTATTCCTCCTTGTGGCCACTATCCTCGTATTTCAATAACAGTAATGAAAAACGCTGCTAAATACATAGAAGGGGTAATGGTACTGGCTAGGAAGGTGCAACCTATTAATGCAACCTCCTTGCAGAGTAGAACAGACTTTTAAAATACATGCTAACAGGACCCTCATTTTCTTGCTGTTAATACACTGATGTTTGCAACAGGGTGAAGGTCCATTGTAGCCTGCCCCATCGCATAGTACTAGCATTCTGGATGGAGTCTGTTGTTTGGATGGGATACTGTTGTTCAGTTCCTCAAAGATTAAACACCCAACACTGATCTTTGTTGTGGTGATGGTGGCATTTTCCAGGAGTGGCTCCAGGAAGTGGGCACCGCATCCTGTGGAGGTTGAGGCCATCTTACAAAATAACACTAAGATCTCACACAAGATCTGCTTCCCCAATGAAACAGAAGAGGTGAGAGCTTACTTGTTTTCCCAGCCATGACGTGTTCATGCAGGAGCAAGTTTAAAGCTATTCCATGTTCCTGTTTCTTCCTTTTCTCTGTGTAACAAGAGTCTTGTTATCTCATAGACATTTGATGTGGGAACAAACACCAAAATCCGCACTCTGTGTCAGAGCATTGCCTCCAAATTGCAGCTGAGCTCCTGGGAAGGTTTCAGCCTCTTTGTGAAGATTGCAGACAAGGTAACACTTCTTGACTACTGGGGCGTAGCCAGACTGCCCCCTCCTCTCTTACTTACCAGATCACCTAAGCAACAATGTATGAAGCCAAGCAACAGAGCGGGTCATTACTGCTTCTGTCTTACTAAGAGAATACAATCTAGACTCAAACTTTTAGCACCTGATAGTTACTTTGGGTCTCTCAAAGGGGCTGGATGAAGATGCAGAGTTTCTATTAGTCAATCAGTACAAAGGTAGTACTAAAACCAGAGAAGACAGACCAGTCAATTGCTGGAGAGGTCCCTTCTCTGGAAATGTGATCAAAGAAAAATCTGGGTCTAAGCAAAAGGAGTTTCTCATGTGCTATGTTCCTGAAAAGAGGAACCCAGTATGTACCAAACTTTACAAAAAAGAAATGGCTAAGAATGAGGTAGGCATCTTCAACTTGACTTCAATAAGCAGGTTGGTAATTAAAAAGCAACAGAAGTCACAATAAAAATCCCTGTTTGAAATATAAATAATTTCAGACATTGTCATCCTATTTATGTCTTTTTTTCCCCCTGCCTGTCTTTCCTGCCATAATTATGCTCTCTCACTGTAGACAGGGAATAAAATCCCCTCAGCTTGATGTTTGGGTATGTTGGCACAGGCAGTACTACGTACGACCTGCTAATCCCTCCTTTCTCCCCTTCATTGCTTGGCCTCTTCCAGGTGATCAGTCAGAATGAAGCAGACTACTTTTTTGACTCACTAAGGCAGGTGACAGACTGGAACAGGAGGAACAAACCAGGGAAAGATGGTAAGGAGAATGCCAGCCAGCATGACAAGAAGGTGCATGAGATGCTGTGTTGAACTGGGGAAGCAGCAAATTTATCTAGTAGGATTTACTCCATCTTGGGAAGTGTGTGGCAGAGCCTTATTGTAACTTTTTTGTTTGTAGATGCATGGCTACTGCCTGCACCAGCAGTAAGATCCAGTGACCGGATGCAGCCAAGCACTGGCTATGAGAAACATCAGAACATCTTTTTTGGGGGATCTCTCCAGAGATTTTAAATTAGTACCAAAGATTTTTTTTTTACCTGTTGCATCCCAAACACACAAGTTTCATAGGCTGATCCTCTTGACAATCCAAGGCTCATGCACTGCCAGGTCAGCTATCAGCCGACACATGTTATTTACACAGTGTCACTCCCATTCCTTGGGCTATTACAAAATTGTTGTCTAGGTTATTACCTGATGATACCAAAGCACAAGTTGTATTGCCAGTATATCAACCAATATAATGCTAAAGACAGCAATTCTGTGCAATTTACCTCCATGTTGCCCAGGGAGGTTGTGAATGCTCCATCCCTGGCAGCGTTCAAGGCCAGGCTGGACGAAGCCTTGGGTGGCATGGTTTAGTGTGAGGTGTCCCTGCCCATGGCAGGGGGTTGGAACTTAATGATCGTAAGGTTCTTTCCAACCCTAACTATTCTATGATTCTATGTATAACATACATTTTGAAATCTACATCAAAATCCCCTTAAATTTCATATTTATTTGTCCTGACTTTTGCTTATTTCATTAAAACCTCCTGAAGCACTATGTATCTAAGACTTCCCTCTTCTTCCGACAGCTGATACAGCTGCTAGGAGCTCTGAAAATCACAGCATAAAGATGGGGGGACACTAAATCACAGTTCATTTCTATAAACATGGCTATAGGGAATGTACCTGCATCAGTATAACAGAATTCAGATGTGCTGCACATTAGCAGGCAGCTCTCATGAGCACCAAGAAATAACAAACACTCGTATTGCAGGCATCTTCAGTTTCTTCTTCCATCTCTGAAGAGCTTGCACTGACCACTGCATGATCAGTATCCAGGGACTGACAACTAATCACTTATCTTAATCACTAATTAATTAATCACTTTCTTGGTCATCTAAAATGGATGGCCTTTTATGCTTTTTTGTTAGCATTTTTTTTTTGTTGCTATTAAGATCAGAATTACATTTCTGAAGAAACTCACAAGCTATTTAAAAACTGCACAACTCTGAAGCGCACAGAGAATACTAACAAGATCTTGTTTCCTTAGGGGCTGCTATGTCTGTGGCTTATAAGGTGTACTTCATGAGAAAGCTGTGGCTGAATGTAACTCCTGGGAAGGACCTGAAAGCTGATTCAATTTTTCATTACCACCAGGTAACCAGCTCCTTAAAGCATAAATATAACAGGCAATGTGATCCAAGAAATCATCCTGAGAAAGCTAAGTCTGCTGGAGTATTACCGAGGCCTGCATTATAGAGCCTCCAGAGGAATGCCTCTGGAGAGCACAACTCAGCCCCAGAAGGCGGCTTATTTCTCACAGTGTTCACAACTTAGCTATATTGCTTATGTTAGGAGCACAGCTCCCTCATGTAATTGTTCTCTGGAGGTGCTAATCTTGCTCTGTAATTGTATGGAGAATCATAGAATGGTTTGGGTTGGAAAGGACCCTTTAAAGATCATCCAGAGAACCTGCAGGAATCAAAAGTTCTTGGGATGTCTTCGGACTGTGTTTGGCAAGACTCACATCCTGACCTCACAGCTTTAGAATGTGTAAGCCAGTGTTTGCTTCAGCCCATTCTGTCTGGATTCAGAGCCAGTCTCTTCCAGGAGCTGCCAAAGTACCTCAGAGGCTACCACAAGTGTTCCAAGGATGAAGCTGTCCAGCTTGCAGGGCTGATTTATAAAGTGCGCTTCAACAATGACCACACACAGCTGGCAATCATCCCCAAAATCTTGAAGGAGCTGGTGCCAGACAATCTGCTCCGAGTAATCTCACCAGATGAGTGGAAGAAGGTAAGAACATGAGCTTTCATGAATTACACTACTTGCACAGAGAAATCAATCCACACTAGAGTTTCAGTCTGACAGTCTTTGAAAGCACTATGGAGGGACACTATTGGATGTTGCTGGTTTGCCTCTTAGAATCCAGATTTTGCATCCTCTCTACCAAAGCTCTGAAAGGTATCTGCAGCCCTGGATGACTGTTTGAAATGTGCATCTCTCCTGGAGATATTAATCTATTTCCAGTCCCCAAAAGAAGAGTTAAGAGATAGGAAAGTCAGTGATGGGACTGGAGATTGAGGAGCTTGAAGGGAAAGAGAAAAGTAAGATGTGTGCTAAACTTTTCATAGCTTGGCCAGCACATCAGTCACCTTGTACCATGTGTATGCTACTCACAGCAAAAAAGGTCTTTTATCCACCAGAAGGCAAGGTTTCAGCAGGTACTTACCACTTAGTCCACTGAGGAAGACATAGGACACAGCTTCAAACAGAGGGAAAATTCACCCTACGTGTTTCAGCAGAAAATGTGATATATATCTGTGGGTGTTGAACACTGCTTTTCTTCCATCCCATATTGCCCTCCACCCTCAAATCCATTCTCTTGGGCTCCTGGACTCATTAGGTAAGGGACACTGGGGAGGGTCTGACTCTACCTTGTCCCATGGCAAGGCTATTTCATTTTCAGTCTTCTGACTGTTGCTGTGGGTAAAAGACTGATCTTGGTGATGATCTGATGCTGTTTTTAGTGCTAATGCTGGACACTGGAAACCTGCCTGTTTCCAACTGAATGGGGTTTGTATTCTTTTTTCTAAACAGAGCATTACTGCAGCATACAGTAAACATGAAGGAAAAACTGTGGATGAGGCCAAGATTGCCTTCTTGAAAATGGTATACCGGTGGCCAACATTTGGATCAGCCTTCTTTGAGGTGAAGGTAGGTTTAAAGGCCTGGATGAATGGCTTTGATAGTAGACCAGCACTGGGGCATATGGACTGACTATAATTCCATATTTGTGTAAGTATAAAGCTGAATTCCCATAATCTACTGAGGAAAACTCAGTTACTTGAAAGTGACATTTTTATCCATCCTGAACTACGCCTGTTATTTACTGGCTATGTTGTTGTTCTAGTCATAATACCTAATACTACAACTATGCAGTAGTTGTAGGGAGGTTTTAGTTACGTAGATACTTAATTGTCCCATCACTGGTATCCACAACAAAATGCTGCCAAATCTTGTGTCTCTGGGGACTCTTCCCTCAAAACAGAACTGTGCTGATCTTCTCATTCTGCAGTGGATACCTCCAGGAATCATTTCCCACTTGCTACCTTTAATTTGTCTTTGCTAGGTTCTTAACTGGTTTGCAACCAACTATTAATCCTATCATCAGATTGCTTAGGAAATAATGGATCTGATTCTGCTTTTATGTAACAGCTGCTCAAGTCATCAATATATGGCCAAAAAAGTCATCCTTAGCAATAGCTGCACAATATTGAAGAGCTTTTTCTTTCAGTGTTTATCTGGTAGAGAGAATGAGAAGCACTGGACACTGGTAAAGGTCACTGTGCAGTTGATACGGATCATTTCTTCGTTTTCTACTTAACTTGCTCTGTTACTTGTTTATAGCAAACCTCAGAGCCAAATTTCCCAGAGATTGTGCTGATTGCAATCAACAAGCAAGGAGTCTCACTGATACATCAGAAGACAAAGGTAACAGTTGCTTCTCAAGAGTCTGTGTAAAGAAGGATTTAATTGACTGTGCTAATTTAGGGACAGCAACAAGGACCTTCTCCCTGAATGGTAGGAGAGGATAAGAGTCCCTCAATTTATTCTCTCCGTGAAACCGAAGGAAATGTTACTGCCTCACATCACACTTCTTTGCAGTTTCCTGGCAAGGAAACAGTACAGAACATCTCTGAAAAAAATAAGTGTAATCATGATGGACATGGGCAAAGGCAGATGATGGACAGTGCACTAGGGAACCTGCCTTAGACAAATGCTTTGCAGGAAAGCCAAGTTGTCTAAAAGACCGGGTCGAATGACACTGTTTAGCACCTCTCTAATCCAAACAGTTTGGTCCTAAGTTCCCAGGCAGAAGTGTTCATGAATATCACTATTTGCTTCTAATAGGAAAACAAATAGCCAGTGAGTTTTAGATCATTGCAAATACAACAGCAGTGTGCTAAGGCAATCACTCACTTAACTTGGTGAAAATACAATATACCACTAGTCTGGATGCAAGAACTACCTTGATCCACTGTGTTTACAAACGAAGTGGGAAAGAAAAGAATGCTCTGGCTTTACAGGTTTTCTCACGTAACAGCCTGTTTTCATTTGAGAAATGTTCTAGAGCTCAGTTTGTTTCCCCTTACAGGATATTTTAACAGTCTACCCCTTCAATAAAATCTCCAATTGGAGCAGTGGGAGCACATACTTTCACATGACAATAGGGAACCTGGTACGAGGAAGCCGGATCTTATGTGAGACATCTCTGGTAAGAAGGGTTTTGTCAACTTACACACAAGAAACTTGCATGTATGAGTCTATGTTTTCCTTTACATCCAGAATTGCTACAAAACACTGGTGTCAAAACAGATGTTAAAGTGCAGGTACAAAAAGCATTCACTGCTATGTCAATAAAACTGAAGTTTAAAACTGGTTCAGTGCTATTTAATGACATCCGATACAAAGCTGTAAGCCACAGAGACACATGAAAATAGTAATTCCGCAAATTTTTCTTCCCAAATCTATCTGAGACATTAAGGAAAGACTGTACTTACCCAAAATACTATGTAGGAGACTTTTTGTCATGCATGGTTCGATCCATCTATACAGTAATGCCATCCTTGTAAGGTTTTACACTTGAGTGGTATCGCTTCTTTAAGAATTGGTTTCAGATTGCCCACACTCTCAGACAAGCATCACCGTATTCATTTTTAAAGGTAAATTTGTAAATATAAAAGGAAAACATGTAAGGGCTAACTTCTCTCACAAAAAAGTTTGGATTCCTAAGCATAAGATGTCAATCTATAGAATGAATGACAAGGAGACAGGGAAGAACCAAAGAAGAAAATAAAACAGGGAGGACATTATAGTTATTTTTGCTTCTGGAGCATTTTGAGAGATGTCAGATCTTTTTCTTTTCTGACAGGGTTACAAAATGGATGACCTGTTAACATCCTACGTTCACCTGCTAATGAATGCTGTAAACAAGCAAAAGCACCTCTCAGCCTGAGAGCAGAAACAGAACCCATGACCTGTGTCTGTGCCAAACTACCTGTAATTTCATCTCCCAGAAGAAATGCCGTTTAATGAGCTTGATGACTGGTCTTGTGATCACACACTGAATGAACTGTGTTACTGAAATGCTACAAGAGAAGCTCAAGTAGGCATGTGCTTTCAAGCATCTGTAATGCTTGTCTGTCTTAGATGTAGTATAAGAATTCCATTCAGATTATGGATTTAGAGAAAGTCCAGCTGGATTTTAATGTAATATGGAGGCAGGAGGATGGAGGAACCGTAATATGAAAGCCTCTAAATTTCCTCTGTTCTTAAGGAGAGATACACATTAACAGTTGTCTTCCTTTTGGAAAGAAAATGCCAGCTTGTTGTATATGTGCCCTTACCAAATGTACAAACCCCTCGAGTCTTTGCAAACAAAGGTAATGTTATTTTTTTTTCCTCCTATTGGAAATTCTAAGCGTGGGGAAATGCCCTTTAGTAGTAGGATAACTGAACACCTTGAAGGGTAAGATGCTGGTTTTCATCCTTTTATCACTAAGTTACGTGCTGTAAGCTACCGTGGACTATGACAGCTACTTACTGTCAGAATCTTAACAGTCATTCCTTTGTGATGCTAAATTAGCAGACTGTCCACTGGTTTACCACTGCCTTGGTTAAATTAGTTTTCTTTCTTCCTTCTACATTTTGCAATGTACTTGGTAACAACTGCTTTCTACTATGCAGTTTCTAGTAAGCATAAACAAACTCTGAAATAAGTCTGGATTTTGGGTCATTACTTTTGCTCCTACTTCAAGTTACAGATGTGCTATTCAGTGCAAGTCAGACTTGAAGAATGCAGTCTAACAGACATCTGCTGAAAAGAGACTTTTCTGCTCTGCAAAAATTTTCTCAGCTTGGAGTCATGCAGACATTCCTTCATGAGACAAGAATTAACAGTTTTAATTTCTCCTGATCTTTTCTATTTCCTGTTTAGCAGGCACTTTGAGTGGTAAAACTTGTTCATATCTCAGACCTCTGAAAACACACAACTTTGGCCCTTTAGGAACCATAGCATTCCCAGAGTATGTAAAGGATATACATACACACTGTGGTGGTTCTAAGCTTAGACACTTACCCCATCAGAGAATAAATATTCCTTCCTCAACAACAAGCCCTTCCTTGCTCACAGTGAAACACGGACATGTCTTAAAGCATTTACATCAAGTTCCTTGAGACACTGCCTGGCAGGGCTGGAATAGCAGCTCTGCTAGATCTCTCTTAATTTGCCAAGGTATGCACAATGGTTCTCTTGTTCCCTCTGATGTGTGTGTGTGAAATTCAAACGGTGATAGGAGTTTTGTACATGGGTGGCAGGGAAGAGCCCCACTCTCTTTGTGCATATGAGTGCCATACTTGTCAGAATAGTTGATCGGTTTGCATGCAATCAGATATTCCTGCTGTAGTGACCATTGCTGGCAATGGAAATGTCTGAGACTAATGATTTGTTTTGTCATCCTATGTAAGAAGCATTCAATACTTCACCTGTACAAAAAGAAATTTTGCAGCGAAACTGTATTGTTTCTGGTTTTTAAATAAACACTGCAGAAAATCAACCACAATGCCTTTTTTTAACAAGGAAATGGAGTATTTGCTCTATATTCATGTAACCTAAACCCACCAAATATCCGCTACAGCCTGTAAACAATCAAACCATCCCATCTATTTGCCATACAACACGATTTGTTGTATATACACGAATCATACTCGCCTACAACATGATTTGTACAGCACAGCCTTTAAAAGCTAATATCCCATCAACCAACACATCACTGGAAAAGCAGCAGAGATCCAAAACATGAGCTCACCACACCACTGCATCAGATTTGGGCAACCCCCAGCATTCCTCAGGGCGTGTAGTGCTCTCTGGCTCAGCATTCCAAATGTGACTTTTCTTTCACTGTACGATACACAACTTTTTTACTTTTTTTGTTGTGTGTGAAGATTTAAAATGTGTTACAGTTAACTTTATTATAGAAACATAAAAAGAGACAGTGTTACAACATTTGAATCCACAATCACGTTTTGGTTAGCACAGGCAATGTGCGACAGAGCTCCACACAGTGCAGAATCCACACTGCTCATCAAGGCCTGAACAGCCTGAGCAGCAAGTAGCTGCTAATTTTTTTACTAGGTCTATACCATCCTCAGCACTTAACAGTGCTTTACAGACTAGTGCAACTACATTTATTATGTTTGCCTGCAACCTATTCCTTCACCATCCAACCACTTTTAAAAAGGTGTCAATCACATCACAATACAAAACACACACCATCTAGAAACTCTGCACAGGTTGAACAGTATTTGCCTACATTGCACAGACTGCTGTAAAAATAAACACCAGGATGCAAACCCTATAGAGTAGATTTGGTTGCTGTAAAAAGACTGTGATTAACATACCCTTTGAATACAAACAAGCTTCACATAGTGTGGTTTCTAACAGCAAAACCATTTCAAGTGTATTCAGTGAATATTAGTGATTTTAATTCAGTATGTATAAATATGAATGTAAAGTATAGATGTATATAATGAGACAACAGCTTTTGGTAAGCGTAGACTTCTGAGCCAAGTTCAACCTTGATGTAAATCTACACTCTCCAGTGGTGTGATACTTAGGATGAATTTGGCCAGCATGTCTATTCACAGCAATGGAAAAAAACATGCAGCTTGTTTCTGACCAAGCCCTTAACTTTTAAAATACCCCAAAACCAACCAACAAACAAACTGACAACCAACAAACCTGTTATCCTAGCAACACATTAAGGAAAGTCTTAAGTCTGCACTATATTCTACTTAGTTTTTAGGAAGTGGACTTGAAGTAGGGGAAGGTACTTTTATTAAACTATTTATAGTTATTTTTCCAACTCCTTCAATTCCACTATCCCACAAAAGACATGTCAGTAATACTCACTCCCATAACTCTGCACATTGTAGGCTATGGGCAGCAGAAATATAAGAAAAATAATGGTGAAACATTACTAATTTAAGAAATACTAAGGGAACATCACCCTCCGCTAATACAGAGGTCAGGGATATTTTTCCCTCCAGTAATTTGGGAAATGCTCTAAAGATAAGGACTTAATCCAAATGTTAGATAACCAACAGCTCATCAAAGACAGTATCAGCTATACTTTGAACACTGAAGCTTATTAGGTCTGAGTTGCAAATATGAGACAAAGTGAGAGTACACACTCTACCTCTACTTACAGTACAAAAGTAATTCCATTCACCTCTACATACATGCATTTTCCATTGCTGAACTTGAAAGTGGCCACTGAAAGAATATTACCTATTGCCTGCTAGTTACATAGTCTTTCCATATTTACCAGTAGCTACTTGGCTATGTATTCATCCACATCTTTCCAGAAGGCTGAAGATACACAGCTGCTCAGATTTAGGATTAGACATGCCCTGTGACTAAAGTTATAGGAACAGACCTGAATGCTTCATGCTGAGAAGACTCTGCATAGCATACTGAACTGAACCTAGATTCTTTGCAGTGGCCACATACTACTGCACCAAAAGACATGCTGCTCTTTGTGCCCTTAACTACAGACTATTTAAAGGCTGGTGAGAGAAAAGTGACTACTCACATGGTCTCCTAAAGCAGTGACAAAAGCAGCTACTATTATTGTAAGCTACAGTGTATATTGTTCAGAAGAGGATGAAGAGTTCTACTGTTAGGATTAGGCCTGTCCCCTCATCAGTGTTATAGCAGATGCAGTATATCCCATTTGAAAGTTTATGGTAGGTTATGGCACCAAAAAGCAAAGCGGCTGAAGGAATCTGAATTAGCAAAGCCATTAAGTATCTAAGAGATGGTCTCACATGAGGGATTCTTACCTGCACAGAGTTAACAAGGATTTCCCACCACTGCTGTGGTATCACTGGTGCAATTTCATGGGTAGTAGCTACAGCAAGTGTGTGAACAGCTGTCAATGCTTTAGCTATTACCTAATTTAGATATATTTTGGGCAAGGTGTGATGGCAGTGAGGGCAACTTTAAGGTAGATTATTGCCCCAATCTAGTTGCTTCTCACACATGCAAGAAGTGAGGAAGTTCTAACTTCTTGCTAGCTAATTCTCTTGGGACTGCAGGTTGGTGGCTAGGCCCAACTGTTGTGTTCATTTGACCTACTAAAATAGCCGCTTCTTGGAAGATTTAAATCATGCAAGGGACAGCAGTCCTCCAGTGCCTTTCATCCTGTTGACCTTGTAAAAGGGCAGGCAGAGACTTCAACTATTCAGGCTGCTCAGCTTAGTTCAGGACTAGGAACTATGGAGGACACCTACGGAGGTCTCAGAAGCTCCCCATGATTATAGAACACCCAAATGAACTCAGGAACAGCACTGCTGATGGCTCACCCCTGAAGAAATATCAAGGATGTTCAAACCCAGTAAATTTCACACAATTTTTATAGCAGAGACAGGATCTAGAAACTTCACTAGTGAATAGGCAAAACTACACAGCGGAACTATAGGTTAAGATGTACAGATTCATGTCTGAGATCCTCTCTTTAAGTACACTCAAGTCTTAATAAGAAAGGTGATAGAAACCTCTTATTTGGGTGAACTTTTTAAGAGAAATATGTCCTGGGTTTTTTTTTCCTGCATAGGACCACATTTGCTACAAGCCATAAATATCAGATACCCCTTAATGTAATTAGGCTCTCTGAAGCATGACCAACAAGTGTGCCCTCATCTTTCAAATGAAGTGAGAAGGACAGGGAAATTGAAGTGCTTGACACCATATTACCAATTTGATTTCATCATGCAAATGAATAACCGAGGCTCCAGCCACACCGCCTCAAGAAATGTCAGCTGTGCCAGTGGAGAGGACATACTTTGTGTTGACCATTAGAAGCTCCCATGTAGTAGTAGAGAACAAATGAAGAAAATTTATAGTGTCAGTTTCTAACAAAAATCTTTCTTTCACCATAGCAACCTCCTCATTAAGGAGAGCCTAACTATCCTGGAGAGGCTGGTAAGGCCTTGACAACTGAGATCTCCTTAGTACCGAGCAGCGAAGCAGCAAAGCAAACTTCTTCAGCTGCCTTAATACTGGACCTAAGTTAGACAAGTGAGCAGCATAGATGCCATAACTATTGCTTCCTGGGCTTTCCCGGTAAACCTGCAAACCAGAAGGACTGCAGAGCATCCATATATGCTCAGTAAGAATCTGGAGAAAGATCAGAACATTCTGCATGTAGCAAAGAGTGACATCTTTCAGAATATTTGTCTACATGTTAAATGTCTTCACCTAGGGCTAGAAATGTTTATACTTCAACTGAAAAACAGCAAATCATACATTTCTTCCATCCCTACACTTAACCGCTGTTTCCAAATTCTATGGAATAGACTATGGAGGACTGGAGAGAACTACAGTTCAGCTGAGAAAGGAAAGACTGTGTACAATTCACAAGGCAGAATAAGTTGTTATTAGAAAATTAATAACCAGCCTGTAAACTGCTCAAGCAGAAATCATATTTCTCTTTCTGCCAGTGTTAATAGATAACAGCTTGAGAAAAGGGATAGTCAACATGAAAGCTACATTACCAGAAGAAGGGGAAGGTACTACTTATCTTTGGTTTCACTTGTTAGTAATTGCCTCTGTAATCAACAGCTGCTGCTCACAGCAGCTTATGACTGTAAGAGTGCAGTCAGTAGACTGACAGACCTGTTTAAGCAGAGTTTAAATCCAGAGCTTTCGGTTGTGCCTTCTTGGATGTCAGCTCTGACAATTTCTTCAGGCGTTTCTTCAGTTCCAGAGGGAATTTCTCATAGCACTTCTTGCATACAGGCTTCATGTCAAACTCCACAAACTTATTCCTTTAACACAAAGGACAACAGGCTATTAAAATGCTATTTGCAAACCGCATGCTTCACTAAGTCTCCATGCATCTCTGTAAATGCTGTTGCTTTTATTCTACTGCATGTATGAAACAACTCGCTTCCTCATCTGGTCATGTAAGTACAGAGATTGGTTTCTTATCAGTGAACTAGCATCTTCAGTATTGCTAGTTAAATAAGGAGCAAGATTTTGCTATATACTTCTATGTAGCAGCCTAGAATAGCAATTTTGTTATCACAGCATGGAAGCATCACTTCAAAGGTCCTCTTAGTGATGAATTAGAGCTCCTTCATGTACAAGGCCAGTGGGGTCAACTCAGCATAGTAGGCTGAGGGTTTGAACCCAAGAAAGGAAAAATGTAGGACTGCTTTCTGTTCCTATTCTACATATTTAAAGTAACTAGCATCACATTTTCTTTCAAAGTAATTTACGTAATTGCAAATAACGCCACTGAGGGGAGCATCCAGACTAAGGAGACAGGGAAGCTGCACATATTTCAGGACAAGCAGTTACTTGAAGTTCAGAGCCCTCTTTCTGTACTGTTGAATGAGTTCTCCTCTTACACAATCTTCTTATAGGACAGATAAATAAAGGAAAATATTTTAGAGAGGATGCTGAGTCCCAGCTCCCTTTGAGTTCTGAAATCAGTGAATTACAAGCACCCACTCCCTCATAGCAAAGGTATACTGCCCCTCTCAGAGGCACTGGCTCATGGCTCCCCCAAGCCGATACCCTGCCTTAGAAGCAAATGTCTCATATGGTCCAAAATGTAAACACTGACTTACTTCAGTGTAAGCTTGATGTTGCAGGTGGAGCAGGAGAAGCAGTTCACACACCAGGCCTTGTTAAGAGCTGATACCACTGCAAAAGCACAAAATAAGAGGAAATTGCTGAATTATTTGAATTTGGATTTGTATCCAAATTCAAATGAGGCCAGATGTGAAAAGAAACACTGATGCTTTGCAACTGTGGGACTGCAACAGCTGCACTAACAAATGGAACAAGGACAGCAACCTAAACCAAGGAGAGAACAAATCTTACCATCTCCCTCTATCACGTGGCTGCAGTTGTAGCAGACATCTCCAAAGAGCTGCACAGCAAAAGAAATAGGAACTCATATTACTGACTTGCCATGGCTCCCAAATTACACAGCTGGTGTGAACATTAAATCCTAACAAGCAAAGAATTCCCAGTTGCAGCAGCACCCAGATATACCAATTTAAATCTTCTGAATAACTTCTCATACACTTGCCAAACAGTTTATGTTCCTTTGGATCTCTACCACTAAATAGTACACAACCTTTTTTGTTGATGCCTCACACTCTACTACTGTTATGTTATCTTAAACTCCTGTAAATGTGGCAATTTGGAGAAAAAAGGATCAGTAGAGTATGATCCTTACTGCAGACAAACATCTCCTGTTGCTCGGTTACAATCATCAAAATAAAACCTTGAGCTACATTCAAAAGAGTAACACTTTTATAAGACTAACTTATCTGACAGAAGAAAATACCAAACTCATAGCTGTTCAGTAGAGCCATACAGAAAAAACAGGATTTGACTGTCTTTTGAAACATACTTTTCTTGTGCTTTAGACAGTAAAACATTTGTCTTAGGCCTGTAGAAGCAAGTAATTATCGAAGAACACACAGATAGTTTTGGAGTATAATTACAGGGATTTTAATCACAAACCATGGTCAGTGGTTTTATTCTGTCAATGGCACAAAGAAAAATTAACATCCCTATGACATTTTTATTCTGTCTCAGCATCACTTTTCATATCTACCACGAAAAACTGTTTTTTTCTGTTAAATCTCACTAACTTCTTAATACTGCATCACCTCTACACATTCAGAGTATGCAAAATCTGCAGAGCTTTGCATATGTAAAATGTATTTACCAGTCAGAGCAAGTACCTACAGGATAGATGGCAGAATTTACCTGGTTATAGTGGGTTTCACAATAAGCCAGTCCTTTTTTCTCATAGTGTCGGTGACCCAAGAATGGCTTCTCACATTTGGCACAAACAAAATGCTGTAAAATGAAAAAAAGACATTCAGCTGCAGGCAAAACAAGTGTTCCATCAGCAGGGAAAAAAACTGCATGGCTACAAATCATGGCTTAATATGAGACACCTGATCACAGAATCCCAGACTGGTTTGGGTAGGAAGGGACCCTAAAGCTCATCCAGTTCCAACCCCCTGCCATGGGCAGGGACACCTTCCACTAGAGCAGGATGCTCCAAGCCCCGTCCAACCTGGCCTTGAACACTGCCAGGGATGGGGCAGCCACAGCTTCTCTGGGCACCCTGTGCCAGCGCCTCAGCACCTTAATAATGAAAAATTTCTTTCTAATATCTCATTTAAATCTACAGTGTTTTAGTTTAAAACTGTTACCCCTTTATGTTTTAACAATACTCAGATAAGAAAATCTTTATAGAAGCAAAAGAAAAGAGGAAATACTTAGTCTACTATAGCAATTAAGAATTGTATTAAAGATCAGTAGAAGACCTGATGAAATAGCAATTGCCTTTTTACTAATAGACTTGTGGACTACTATCTTGTTTGTGTCAGAGAGGAGAAACAGGAACATGAAATGTGGTTGATATGAATGTACTTCAAATCAGCAGCATCCCAGTTCAAGCTCTAGGAGGCTTAAATCACTAAAAACATAAGCCATTAAAAAAGTTAGAACAAGCTATTACAACTCAGCTGAAAGTTACAGAAAGAATGAGCTGAAAAGACTTAAAAAGCAAGAATTGCACTGGCTCTGCCAAATTACAAATCTTAATACTGTTACAAACCTGTTAACCGGGGTTGGAGAGGATATATCCATGTACATCATAATAAACAGGTAAATTTATTAGCAAGCAGATGCTGGTGCATTGGGTTTGCGTTGGCTAGGTAGTGGGGAGGCTACAGGGGTGGCTTCTCTTCCAAAATGTCTCCTGAAGGAAATTTCAGATTCAGAGAGGCCTCACCTCAACATGCCATTGCTTTCCCAGGGCATTGACCACTCGTCCCTCAATGGGCCTGCGGCAGGCTCCACAGATAGGGATTCCCATCTTGTCATGGCAGGGCAGGCAGTACAGTTCTCCCTTCAGCTCCCGGGCCTCAGCAGTCAGCTCCTTCCTGAAAACACAAATATGGCACTGAAGTAAGAACACCAAGGGAAGCTCTTTCATGTGTGATATGAAGTTTTGAAAGACTAAGCTTTAAAGTTAACCCTAACCCATGGAAATATTCATGCTACAAATGCAGACACAGTAAATTAAGCTACTGAAACACAGTTATTGGCAACTCATCTTTCTAAAACTGTTTTCTCAGTTTGCCAGACAAGAGAATATACATGGAATATTGTATCTTCAGGTAGATACTCTGGCAGAAATACAAGGTACACTTACGTGGAACAATGATGTATCATGCAAAGACTCAAGTGAATGGGCTAGCTCAGGTACAAGGACTATCTTAGTAGTGCTCAGCACTGAGCCATTTACTTTATTCTTCAGCACTGACAGCCAATAAGGGCAGTACTGTGGCCCAACTATATTGCCTTCATGGTAAGTAATTCAGGTCAGACAGGTATCAGCACTGTAATGGACTGCACCAGAAGACCGACACATCTCACCAAGTAATCCTCTTTTTTTTTTGCACCCAGGAATGCAAAGGGAAACTATTCTGAATAGCTTGTCCACAGCTGCCTTTGGACAACACTATTACTGCAATCTGCACACAGCCTTTCAGGTAAGTTTATACCAAGGAACTATTTCCATTTTCAGTGTAAAAGAGCATCACTCAATTTGAGGATAAAAGAACACTGAATGGTAAAATAAAACTGAAGTCTCTGTAGGCTTTCCAAAGTCCTTTTGATTTCTCCTCACGCAATTTCTGTTGAAACAGCTAAGTTGAGAACCTGGAAAGGACTGCACTGCTTGACTTACTGTTTGTCTCTCTCCTTTTTAGTCAGAGTTTAGGCTATGAGAACATACCCACAGTGGGTGCAGTTGAAGTGATCCGGATGGTAGGAATCATTCCGAAACATCAGAGGCTGCTCCTCAATTATCAGGTGGCACTTCTGACAGATGTATTTGCCCAGTCCCTTAGCTTTTTCACGGTTATGGCATGGCCTGCACAGATGCCTAGTTGGACACAGGAAGGAAAGGAAAATATGAAGAAATTCTTTTTCCTAAAACAACATACAGTGTATGCTGTAGGATGTACTTTATGTAACAGAAGGAGTGTCTTCTGAGGTCAGACTAAACAGTGTAGTATCCTGTCATTCACACCAGCTGTACAGAAAAGAGCATGAGGATGGAGCATGTATTTCATTAGAATACTCTTCCAATATTCACTGATTTATATCCCATAAGGAATATCACCTGTCATTCTTCTAGGTATCCTTTCCACTTCTTCTACATCTTTTCTGAAAGGTGGGCAAGGAAAGGTGGCAATTCCCTCTCTCTATTACTAACTATGGGATTCAGCCATAACAGAGGCATTACAGCACTGTGAAAGAGTAAAAAAATATCAAACCAAAACAACATTGCTTGAATGCCTTTACCATGGCTGGATTCCTTAGTTTTCAATAGCTAGGACAAATAAGAGACCATTGAGTATGAGCTCTTCTGCCTACAAATTCATTTTATTCTCAAGCCAAAGAAAATGACAAACTGATGGCAGTTTTGCAGTTTTATGCAATAAATGTAACTGTGTTCCTATCACATGTTCTAGAACATATTACAAGTGCAACCTTGAACAGGTAGAAAAGCCAAATTTATGGTAGAAAAAGGGCAAAGGCATAAAAACTTCTGCAAAGGCTAATGGAATCCACCAGTTTTAGCTCAATATTTAGCAGCTCTGAGAAGCTGTTCAGTTTACTTGCCTATTACCTACCCCTCTAACTGCAATGCTGCAGGCTGGCAGGAGTTTATGATAAAATGAAGATGACAGAGGAATGACTTCTGTGGGGTTCTTTGTCACAAAACAGACGAGCCTGCTTAATTCCTTTCAAGGTATCACTATGTGAAACACAGAGATTTACAGGTCATTCTCAAAAGGCACTAGACAAAAGGGAAAGTTCAAATGGAAAGGGTAGATTTATGGCTGAAGTAGTGGGATCTTTGCAGGGCCCCTTCCAAAATTCTGCTGTGATGAATCACATACCCTTAGATCTGTAAAATGGGCATAAGAATACAACACAGATGTTGTTGTGAGACCTCAAACATTTATGACCCTCAGCTGGCAGGCGCCTGTCTAAGTGCTAAGTATCATTATTATTCTCTACAAATCTGAATCCTCCTGTCAGCAAGAGTCTCTCTCCAGGGCTGGAACTACTGTGAGCCCAGACGGAGTCCAGCAAAAGCAGACAGCACCCCATTATAAGGAAACATGCAGCTGTGCTCATCTCAGCATAAAGGCATCAATTTTATTCGCCGCTGTCAAATGCACAGTAATTATACAGGGCAGGACATAGGGACCCTGAAGCAAGTGTCCTGAAAGAGACCCCTCTCATTCAGCTCAATAAGGTGCCTTCAGCCATTTGCACTGATAAACCATTATCAACCCCTCCCCGCACACAAATCCTCTCTGCTGTCCCATAGACCCTCCTCTATTGCAAGCAAAGGGAAGTGTTGGACAGGCTAAGCTGTTACCATAGCAGCCACCCCTCTCCCCCTCCCCACTCCCACCATGGTGGAATTATCCCATTCTGAAATGTCCTGTTGTGTCTATTAATACCAGACTTCCCCCAAACAATGCTACTCTCCACCCTCCTAAAATAATCAGGGACTCCAAGAAGTCTGTGTTCACGGGTGGGAGTTCAGTAGCAGCTTTTAGTAGCACCATGAACACTGAAATATTCATACAGTATATTCATACAGTATATTCATATCTGTAACAGCAGCAGCAACCCCAGTGCCAAGAGCTCAGCTGGGATAAAGACTTCTCTTCAGTGCTGGGGCATCCCCTCCCCTTCTCTGTTGTGTGACTGAGCTGATAATGCGCTATCAGAGCTAGAAGGACGCTATATAGAGGGGCTCCCCTCTCCACCCTCAGCAACACTGCAACTGCATGCTCTTTTGGGATCATCTTGGTTCACTATTGCTGCTTCTACTTGGTTTGCTGTCATCAGGATTTCCTTCAGATTTTCCCCAAAAGGATCCTATACATCACCCATAGGACTGCACTGTAACGAGGTAAGAGACAAACTTCTGTTAGCAGAATAATGAAAGAGCTTTCCTAACAACATTACTTTTAGCTGATATCAGTGAGATAGAACGACACATGCAGAGGTGAATGAATGTACTGGAAATGCCTGAAACTAAGAACCGGCAACCTTTTTGAACTTCAAAGAATAATTTCCTTGCTCTGCTTTACATAACTGCTCCAAAACATAAAAGGTCCTTGCTGTTTTAGGTACTTCTGGACCTAAGGTACATCCATTTGTACCAGGAAAGCTAACAGCTGTATGGTAGGTACATCCAGTGCTCTCTGACACTGCCTTGATGCTCACAGAAACAAGCATTTCAGCTGAAGGGTGGGAAGGAGTGGCTTTTCAGGAGAATTTCGGTCAGAAGTAGACTCTTTTTAATGAGCACTTCCAGTGAAAGCCATTTGACAAAGACGCTACAAACATAATCATAAAATACAACAAAATAACCATACCCCCCCCCCCCCCCCCAAACTAGCATCACCCGAAACCAGAAACTGTTCGGGCTGAGAGCAAGTACAGGTATTTCTGAGATCCACTACAAACTTAG
Organism: Pezoporus flaviventris; assembly: GCF_033815535.1. NCBI lineage: Eukaryota > Metazoa > Chordata > Aves > Psittaciformes > Psittacidae > Pezoporus > Pezoporus flaviventris. The sequence goes on from NW_026892549.1 coordinate 64,115,493, forward strand.
TAGTTCAAATATATAGTTCAAATTTATCTGCAGCGGGCATTATAACAAACGCTCCAAACTAGCCAGGTAACTAACTTGTGATGAGCTAAGTATTTCTTCTGCCTTATTAATTGTTTCATTCATGATATATGGAGCATCTGCTGAAAGAGTGATCAGATTGCGCCTGTACTGACAGCCTAGTGGGTTGTTATCTTGCTGGCTTCTGAGCAGAAGAGAAACAGGGCATAAAATAAGGTCATTTCAAATGAGCAGCAACATCCACATTACAGCTCAGCCCTGGGAGGCCTGGGATAATGGCTCATTCCAGAACAGTGCCCTGTTTAGCAATACGTAAATCACTAAATACTCACAGAACACCAAAAGAGCAATCCAAGTGGAAATTATTGGACAGTGAGCCAGATCTCTAAAGGAGTTTTCTGTCTGTGGAATCAAAGCCTCTTGCACCATATAGATTAGCACAAACTACACATTCCAGGTCATTTGGGAAGGTTTCTAGTTTGCTCTTAGCATTCACACAGACTAGTACAAGAAGCTTTCTAATACTTTGAGTGCTTTTTGTAAGCATAACAAACCAAAGAAAAAACCTAAACATTAAACACATATATTTTAAATTGATAGGATAAGCCCAGGCAAAATGGAAATGGAACTGTACGTAATAGCAAAGGACTTTCCACAGGTCCAGATAAGTATCAACGGCAGACTCAAAGCTGCCATCACTGGGGACAGAACTCTCAGCCTTTAAGTCTTGGCTATTCCAAGTCTTGGCACTGACACTCTGCTGAATCTGAATCCCAGAGATCCTCCTCATGAAATGAGCTCAAATAGTTTTAATGTATCATGCTGCTAAACCCCTAGTATTTAGCTTGTAAACAGGGAAAATGTCTGCTTACTGCTTCGCTTCCTGAAAGGATTTAAATCATTATCCTTAAGACAAGAGACATTCCTATTTGCTCTGTTAGACAACCCTTGCTTCTGCCTTTTCAGCTGGTCTGAGCTGCATTACCAGTGTCACCATCACGTATAGAGCCATCAGACCACCGAGCACTGACAGGTGTCTATGTATGACATGATTGCATTTTTCACAGATGAAAAGCATACTTAAACCAAGTGCCTGACACAAAAAAAAAAGAGGCTACGCTGCCAGAACATCAGGTGAGAGATACCAGTGCAAATTAACAGCCAGTAGAAAAGCATGGCCTCATTGTATTCCTCCTTTGGCATGCAAGACAAAAATACATATTTAAAGTAATTCCATCCAGGGAGGACAAGCATTTGCGTATGTGACACACATACTGTCACATACATACTTGTGTATTACTACCACATACAAACGTCAAAGTCTTGTGTTCAAAAACACTTGCATGTTTTACTCTGCAAGGGACAAATAAACACTAGAAACAAAAAATGCAGGCTCCTCTGCAAACCAAGGAAATTCACATGGAAAACTGCAGCAGGGCATTTTCCTTTTATATATGAAAGCAAGATTTCACACCTATTCTTTTACAGATAAAACATCCCTTGGAAAAAAAGGGCTGTACAGTCTTCCCTGCACTTCTTGTGATTATGAGATGATAATCTGTTGTCATCTCTAGGATTACAAAGAAGCTGGCAGCAAGCAGTGAGTACCCATACTCTCAAACCTAGAGTCTTTTTGTGCCATAAACATGCAGAGTACCCAGGCAATGTGTGGTGTCAGAAGGACCCTGTGTGGCCATGTGAAGACATTTCAGTTTCTGAATTTCATTCAGTCTCCCTTCTGTTGGCTTTTGTCTCTTCAACTGTGAACTAAACACAGATGGTCCAGCAGATTAATCTCCAGCTATTGTAATTTTCTGTCCACCTGAAAGCAACAGCAGCCAGACAAAAGATGGCAATTACCTTGGGATTTTGTTTACATTTTCCAATAGATGGGTTTGTCCTTAATCCCATTTAGGTTTCTCAATTAGCCACCAATTTTTTTAGACATCTGAAGAATCAGTACTGCTGGGAAGCTGGATGCATTGTGTAATGCCTTGGATCAACTGTCTAATGATGTAAGATCCCTGCATGTAGCACAGGTTCTGCCCAAGACTAAAAATTTGACCTAACAATGTCAGGAACCACCTTAAAATTTTATATCTGTCAAGGAAAATGGGTATATTTAAAGATGTATTCAATATTATGGAGAAATGGTCAACCAGTACAAAATGCAATGGTGAGCACAATGAAGGTACTTCTGTACATACTGCAACACCTCTGAGGAATCCAATAAACAGAGATGATGCTGGAAACTCAGACTATTTCCCCACTACCTAGACCTACAGTGGAGGAATATATAGAAAGCCATGGGCAGGTATCCAGAAAATCTTGTCACCTTCTATTGATGCTATTCAGGAGGCTGCAGACAACTGAGCTGCTACTTGGAAAAGGCCCTGAATAAGCTAGAGTGGAGTTCAGGCTTTTGAGGGAGGAAGAGAGGACAGAAGAATCAGCTGCAGGGAAGGATGGTATTTTGACAAGTAACCAACAGCATGAGCATTACTAATAATCATTTTTGAATCAGTTCAGTGCTTTCTGCTGTTCAAATGAGATGCTGCTACTCATCTGAAAAGTTTCTTCCTATATTGGAACTAGATGCATTGCCCTAAATACAGGGGATATATATATCCCCTGTATATATAATAATTCTCAGAGATTTTCAGGAACCCTGCAGGCTTTTTTAATAACAGCAATATCTGACCTGTCTTCCAGCTCTTCTAGGAACAGAACAGATATTCTAAGCTAGGTCACCTTACAGCAGATACCTGTGCTCAGAAAAGCTGACTCATTGTGAGCTCTTTAGCCTGAATCAGGCTTTCAAATTAAACATAGCAAATCCTTTCTAGCTAGACATACAGAACCCACTTCCAGTCTTCCATTAACCAGATGCATAAGCATTGCACTACTCTCTTATTTAATTCATCTCAGCCCAAGTTGGAGACAAGCTCATAATCAGATAGCTAGCTCCCTGTTGTGGTTCCTTCAACAGGAATTAAGGTCTGAAAAACGCATCTAAGCAGAAGGTATTCAGAATTTTAATATAAGGTTTTAAACTCGGACAGGCCTGTCATATTGAATACCAGTATCAGCTAACAGTAGACATCACTTATTTCCATGTGTGGGTTTTTTGGGTGTGTTTTGGGGGCTTGTTTCTGTTTTTCTTCACAAAACCAGGCTCTTTTGTAATATACTGTCTCAATTCTTGCAGAGTTTGTTTTTTCCCTTCAAAATTGTTGTGAAAAATGAACGGTCCAGCAGATCTCTCAAACCTACTCTTCAACTGCTCAAATCCATCAAATTTCTCTTTGGAAACCTCAGAGCAATGTGGCAAAGAGACACACCTTGAGAACATCCTTTTTGCAACTTTCTACTTCCTGGATTTCATCCTGGCTTTTGCTGGCAATGCCCTTGCTCTTTGGCTCTTCATCTGGGACCAGAAGTCAGGCACACCTGCCAACATCTTCCTGATGCATCTTGCTGTGGCTGACCTGTCCTTTGTGCTGGTACTTCCTACCCGGCTGGTGTACCATTTCTCTGGTAACCACTGGCCATTTGGTGAGATCCCATGCAGACTCACTGGCTTCCTTTTTTACCTCAACATGTATGCCAGTATCTACTTCCTGATGTGTATCAGCGTTGACCGCTTCCTAGCCATTGTGCACCCTGTGAAGTCCATCAAGCTCCGGAGGTCCCTTTATGCCCATTTGGCATGTGCCTTTCTATGGGTTATAGTTGGGGTTGCAATGGCACCTCTGCTGCTCAGTGTGCAGACAGTTGAGATGGAAAATACAACTGTCTGCCTGCAGCTCTACAGAGAAAAGGCATCACGTCATGCCCTTGTGTCCTTAGCAGTGGCATTCACCTTCCCGTTTGTTACTACAGTGACTTGCTACTTATTGATCATCCGAAGTCTGAAGAGTGGGAACAGAGTGGAGAAACACCTGAAGGAAAAAGCTATCAAAATGATCATCATGGTCCTGCTGATCTTTCTGGTTTGCTTTGTACCTTATCACGTCAATCGCTACATTTACATTCTCCATTACAACGGAACCAAAACTTCCTGTGAAACGCAGCGTATTCTAGCCCTCAGTAACCGCATCACTTCCTGCCTCACAAGTTTAAATGGTGCCTTTGACCCAGTCATGTATTTTTTTGTAGCTGAGAAATTCCGTGAGGCTTTGTGCAATCTGTTTTGTGATAAAAAGACTGCAATGTTGCCTCAAACATACGAGGGTAAGACAAATGAAAGCTCACTAAGTGCTAAATCTGAACTGTGAACACAACTCTTGTCACCGCTTCAACTTAAGAATGCTCTACTCTACCAGAACCAGCTGAGAGCGCAAGTATGCAGTGAGATAGTACACCCGGAGTCAAACCCACCTTGAGGAGGGAAGTTCTGTTGTTTTTATGGGACTGCAATTAGCAAGAACCACTCTGACAACAGAGGTTGCGTGGTTTTGTCTTACTGAAACTGCAAACACACGTACAGTTCTACTGATTTCCAAGATGTGAAACTGAGGGCTCAACACTTAGGAACAGGGAAGGAAGCAAAGAAGATATTAAACTCATATATTTAAAACCAAACCAAACCAAACCAAACTGAACTCCCAAAGCATCCACAACAACTCTTCCTCTGCACAACGCATACAGCCTACTTAACATTTTATACTGTGCCAGCTCCTGAGACACTCCTGCAACGAACCTGCCTTGATGAAAGGATAGGATGCCTGCACACTGTGTTCAAGTCTCTGAATTCAAAGCGCTTAAACATCATATGCAGAAAATTGACACTAAATGGTGGAAAGGAAAAAAAAAAAGACCAAAATGCTGCACTGCACCCAACCTGGACTGGAATTAAGACAGGACTTACAAGTCTTTTACTTCTTCTCAGCATTCAGAGCTCAAGTTGAGCACTAAACTTCACACTGCCTTTCCTATCCACCCTCTGCCATTGTCTAAAAGCTGCAAGCAGAAGTAGGACAACTTTTAGTATTTTGCCTCTTTTAAGTAGCTCCTAGCAAAACATCAGATATCCAGGTAACCCCCAAAGTAAAGAATTGAAAAGGGCTGTTTAGGAATACAGCCTTCATCTTAACCACATACTGAATTATAAAAACATGAAACCAAATGGCAAAAGTGAATAGGAAGCATATGAAGGAGTTCAGTCTACTTTGCCCAGAAGAGATTTGTATCTTTGAGGTGTTTTAGAACTTTTTTTTTGGTGACTTCTCTAGCAAGGCTATTCCCTCACTACAGATAAAGTACGGATTATCTTAACTATCCTCACTGATACACATCGTATCCAGTCGAATATGCCTGGAAATGACAGGCACACTAGGGAAGACCAGGTACAATGAGAAGCAGGAAAAAGAACCTAAAAGTTTCCAATATTATTTCCTAGAAGACAGCTTCTATGCTATGGAGATAAATATTAAACGAAATAATGTAATTTATACTTTTTATGTGCAGATACATACATTTGCATATCTCTTTTCAATGCTCTTGGGAATGAATTCCTTACCTGTTTAGATTTGGTCCACAAACAATGAAATCAAATATGCTTTATCTTGCTTGAACTGCTTCAATCCTGGCTGCCTTCCCAAAACACCCTCAGGGCTATCACAACAGCCCATTCTAACAAGCTTAGGGGTCACAAGAAAATCAGTTATGTCCAACTCCAGAAACTAATTCAAGGAAGTTGTATGAAGGATGGAAGAGAAGAGAGAGTTGAGAGGACTCCCTGCTGGACAGGGTAGATGTGTATAGCCCTTCTTTCCCTTTTTTTACCATTTAGTTAGTGACAATATAATCTCTAGGAAACTACTAGACTTTGCTCAAGACATATGAAAGCCTGAAATTAACTATGAATTGAGCAACAGTGTCTGCTAACTGCTGGATTGTTTTATTTTCTTATCATGGTATGCTTTTGTACAAGTGCCCTGCAGTGTTGTTTTTTTTTCTTACTTCTTAATTAAATGCATTAATCAACCTTTAAGACTCTTTTTTATATTTCCATATATAAAATGAATTATTTCAGAAAAACAGGGGAACAGGCTTTCCTGTAATCCTCATGTTATTCTCTTACTCTTTTGCTATACTTGATTTCCTGTTCAGCAGCTTACTCCATAAATAGCCTGCCCAGGATCACACAATCCCTTTTACTCACTTGCTATTTAGCCTTTTGCCTGAAATCCCTTTAATTTCCAGAACCCATGCACTATGTAATAAAATTCGAGCTTTTGCTTTCTACATGTTTCATTGGATGAAGAACACTGTTCTTCATTCCATTTCTCGTCTCCTATGAAGCTATTCCTTCAAGCTTCTTCTATACCTTTTCAAGCTTTACCTCCCAGTGTACAACTAACTGACCACCCTCAGCATCTCACCATCATATCAGTAACAAACAGATTAAACTTTCAGAGCTCCTGCTCTGTCTTACCTGCCAGCATTCCTCACAAAACCCAGGTCAGCAAGTGCTACATCGCAGAGCTCACAGCGGAAACATTCTGGGTGCCAGTTGTTGTTCATTGCCTTGATAACACGCCCAATAATGAACTCACCTGCAAAACGAAAGCAACACCTTGAGATATATGCAGAAAACAGTCTTCCTGAAAGTCTACTGCCCTTTATAATCCTTCCACTTCAATTTCACAAGAACTAGTAGAGTCTAACTTTGAAAAATACCAACATAAACCAAAACAAAAACCCCACAAACAAAACAACTACTCCCACAACCAGGATACCTCAAAGCACTGCTGGTATCTCACTTTGTTTCACTCCAGAGCTCTTTAAAATAACCTCTGCAGTGGTAAGAGGTTTGCACAGCTCTCTACCTGTTACCCCACGGTACTGGCCTGCACCACATCTTACCACATTCCCCACAGCAAGGAGCAAACAGCATCTGAAAGTCATGTTCACAGTACTTCCGACCTTCAAACTGGGAAAAAAACAAGACAGAAGGAGCCCTCATGAGTAACTGAACTACCCTCGTGTCTTGACAGTTCAGCATGATTTTCTTTTGAAATGATCAAGTCAAGGTAAGTCAAGTTTTGCAGTTCTAGCTCCCCCTCACCTGTTCTTAAACTCCTAAGGAATTTCCATAAGGATATACCCAGATATGGCTTTGGCCTTGCGGTCAATTTGCTAAATTAATAGCAGTGCTACTGCAAGATGGTAAAAATCTTGAAGTTTCCAAAGCCCTTTTCCTAGAGTTGACTTTAATTTCATTATTGCTTTATTTTCTATTACTCATGTAATTCAGAACTTCTCCTCCTACATGAGGTTAAAACTCAAGCCGAATTAAGAATGCAGCATATTTAAACCAATGTGTTATTCAAAATGTGTGCTTGCACACAGTCTGTAAAAATACTTCAACCTTGTTTTTCAATAGATCCACCAATTTTGGAAAGGTTGGGTATAAAATGTCTAAAAATAAAGACCAAAAAAACACTTTTGCCTTACGAAATATTAACAAATAGTTTCTATTTTCATTTGAAATTCCTCTTACCCCAAAAGCAAGCATACAGTTTTTGTTGTTACTGATGTATAGGAAGGAACGTGTAAGAATTAAAATCAGGGAAACTAGGTCCAAAGCCCCTCCAAAAATAGCAACAAAGGTTTAGGACTAAGAAATTAAACATGTGAGAAAGATGTAAAATCATATCATGGGCAGAATTTTCATCTAATTTCTTGTATTTTAATGTAGCTGTTTCTCTTCTCTTACACAGTATGCAATCTCACCTCATAAAATAGTCCATCTGGGAACTGACGGAAACACTGAGCACAGACAAAGCAATTTTCATGATAAAGTTCCCCATTGCTGTTGACAATCTTCTCTGCAGGATCAAATCGAGCCTGGCAGCGTTCACATATTGCATTTGCGAGAGCATCAGACATATTACTGGAATAAAGACAAGAGTAAGAATATGAGCAGTGTCACAGCCAATTACACGAGTATAATGATACCATCCAAGTTTCCCCCAACTTGGGGAAACTTCCCCCCACACTTTTCCACAGCTTTAAACTCCCTTTTACAATAAACAAGGACCAATGAGTCAATTCAGCACTGACATAGCTCTAAATAATGTCCTTGCTACTCACACGTGGCAGAATGAGCTCAAGTAGCAGACCTACCCATTGCACGCTTTTGGCTGCTTCCCCAGACTTTCATCCTGTTATGTCATCCTGCTAGTGGCTCATAGCAAATATCCACCATTTTAAATAAACCAGGAGTTCCAAGAGTAGCAAACACAATGATCCTGACTTCTTGGAATTTCTACTCTCAGGATGTACACCTCCAAGGATTCTTTGATGTGTAATAAGCACTGATATCCCACTGCAGTCTCCCTTTCACTGCAGGGATTAACAGGGCATTTTCCCTTCTACCCAGCAATTCATGTGTACAAAATTAATTAGAAAATAATTGCATACAATGCCTCTGTCTTCCCAACAAATTAGTTGAAATTGTCCAAGTGTTAACAAGGTATGGAAAGAGAGAAGTCACTCTGGCTGGCTTGGCAAATGCATCAGCTCCATTTCCTCAGAAAGTGAGGCTAAAGAACACCCAAGCCACACTTGCAAATCACGTAAAGGTCATTTCCTCTGTCGCCCCTAAAATGTGGAATGACATGAATCTCTTTCACAATATTTTCATGCTTGCCGTCATGGCAATTTAAGTTCGCTACATACCAGCAGAATGCAGCTTTAAAATCATACACAGCATGGCCAAACAGGGAAGGAAAAATTTTAAGGAGTCAGTTTCTTGTTGCAATGCTGTTTTTCTTTTAATCACCAGACTGTCCAATAATATAAAAAAATCACTATTGTTTCACTTTAAGATATAGAGAAGAACTCTATTTTTCGCTTTCTGGCCACCTTCTGGAGTCTATGATTCAAAAGATAGCAGGTTTATAACTGGGAGTATAACTTCAAGCATGTTAAAGATCTCAGAAAGATCTGTGTAGTACTTTCCTGAAGTACATAATGTATAAAATGAAAGATGGCTTGGTTTAAAAGTGGTTTTGCTTTCTTTTCATATTCAAAGCTACTTTGAAGTGAATTTCCATTGTTAATGTTATTCTACAACCTGACATGCTACCTTCCACACCTCTTCATAGAGAACAGTAATTCAATAAGCATGTTCCAGTAGAAGATTCTCTTTCCTCTGCTCAGAGGCACCCTTGCAGAAACACCGTTTGTATCCCAGGGTTTTGTGCTCTGAGCACAGCTAAAATGAGCAGGCAGAAGTGCAGGCAGCAGCCTCATGCTCCCAAGGCAACAAAACCAGCCCTGTACTTCAGCTGGCCCAGCTGAGCCAAATGGATCACATCTGCAGCCTGTACAAACATCCTACACTGTGACCTTGAGTGACCCTTCCATAAAAATAAGACTTTCTTTCTGCCCCTGCAATTCCAAGGGTGGTAAAGACCAAGGAAGCTCCTAATAATTTCAAGGATGGAGTACTGATCTAGCAAAAATTTGTTACAACTTGTTTCTTTATTGCAGTATGAAGGAGCTCAAAAAAAAAACCCAAACAGAAAGGGAATGGATTTATGGACAAGCAGGAAACTCCGTAGTTTCATAAACCAGAGATCATAGGTTAAACACAAAACCATCAGTGTTTGCAGCAAAGCCAAGAGACCTAATCGGCTTAGTTTTCAGTTGCTACTCTTTCAGTTACATCATGCAGAGGGGTACCAGGACTTGAAAACAGAACGTCCCCATCAAGTATTCTTTCCCTCTTGAAAAATTTGATGCCTGAATCCCAAGCCATGAGCTAGGCAACAGCCATGACAATGAAAACCTCATGTCAACATCAGCAAAAAAGCTCCTTTGGGTTATGGCAGAAGAAACAGGCAAACAGTGTTCCAGAGTCTCATGGTTTCCTACACAACAGCGAGTATTACACCCTACACACGAACAGCAAAGCATGATTTGAGGTTGTGTATGTTGGGGGTCTCGTGCTTTAGTAACATAAAATAAACATTTTAAAAATCCCATAGGATTTTTCCTTTCTTCAAATGGACTTTAACAACACTCTACAGCCCATCACTGCAACTACCAACTCCCCCGTTGGCTGAACTCTGAAAGAACAGAGATGCCACCATTCCAATGGCAATGTGCAACGACTGCAGCCATGTTCCTGTATGAAACATAGGGTAAGCTCACAAGTGCGACAGTTCACATCAAACACTACTGAGTGTACTTATCCTGGGAGAGATTCCCACACAAGCTGAATGGCTGTGTTGGTGAGAAAGATAATGAAGAGGTAGGGACTCACTCATAAGAATAAGGCTTTCAGGAGCCTCCATTCTGAAACCAGCATTTGAGGGCCGTCAAGACAGAGTAACCCCACAGTAAACCCTAACTTCTAAACAATATAAAATCTGTTGTGAAATTTAAATTCCTACTGAAAGCCAAATGCACTATTATTAGCTGTTCTATCTTCCCTTAGCACAAAGTACGACTTTGGATTAACTTTTTAACTCTCAAAAGAGTAATTTACCTCATTCATTTGCAAAAGGAAGGGACTATCTAGAGCCCAAGAGTTTATTTACTGTTCTGTTGATGCATGATGATTCCAAAGGTCCAACTTCTAACTATGGAATTTTGCTCAAGATATCCCAATACTTCTTTAACAACACAATATTATACACAGGGAAAAACCACCAATGCGCTGGGAGAGGAAGAACAACACCAAAGGCACCCTTTTGATGGTGGTGTCAAGAATGATCACAAAAGTTTGACTTGCTGTGTCCATCGTAAGACATTTAGATTTGAATCCTCCCCACAAAGGACAGTCCCCAATATGGAGTGCTTCTTGTATTCTGTTTGCTGATCTTTTTGCAATTAGTTAAATACAGAATCTTCCTCTGTTTTAACAATAAGCTGCTGACACAAAGACAGGAAAGGCTATTAAAACATGACCAGCGCAACATCCTGAAGTTATCCTGTCCTGTGCAAAGCCCCAAAATACAGTGCTCAAACCACGCTTTTTCCAATCTTTCACCATTACATGCCACATCGTTAACAAATTACCAAAGTACCTACAGAAATTAGTTATTTACCATTAAGTGTGGGTTTCTTATGCTTTGACTTCTCAGAAGTACTTAATATAAAGTCTTAGTATAAACATATAAAGAGAAAAAAATCCTTGTTTTATAAGAAGTAAAAGTTAATTGGGAGACCCATTCTGTGTCACCGGTACAGGTTTGAAAGCATTTTGCTTTCTTATTTCACTAAAGTCACTATCTTCTAAAAACTGGTTTCCTATATATTTGGACTAGCAAATGTCATATTTTTCACATCATATTCTCATATAGGTTCAAGAAATTGGGCCTGCATAATACTGTACATCTAGGGGGGGATATCAGATAAAAGGGTTGGACTTAAATACCAGCAGGTTCTATACTTTTACATCCTTTTTTAAACATTTGTCCACAGGAATCTAGCACTGGTGACAGGTTGGGGGAAAAAAGACAAATCTAATATTTGAACTGCAAAGACAGTAGAAGAGAAACTCCAGCCTTTGCATTAGTAGAATTCAATAGCTTAAACACAGATGAATCAGACAACTAGACAAAGAGGAGAACAAATGAACAGTCCCAGATTTCATCAGGTCCAAGAAAGGAACTGCAGGTGCAAGGAGTGCTTTAAATTGTCTCAAAACCTTTTGATATTTAGCATCAGAGGGAGTTCCCCATCACAAGGCTGAATGAAGAATTACTTTTAATACAAAAATGACCAACGACCTTAAAGATACTACAAAAAGAAAGGAAGACAACATTTCCAGATGGAAGAACCCAGGGAATTTTCCAAATCTCAGCACACTGACACTGCACCTATGCTAGGGAATCCTAGAGAGGTACTCTCCGCTCATTCTGGTCTACCAATAGAAGCTGGTGTACACAGAAGATATCACAATATCATAACATTTACATGATCATTTCTGGTATGTGTACACACAGAAATGCCTAGGATAAAGTCAAACACCTAGAAAGCTGTCACTAACTGTATATATCATAGGTGCCAGTAGCTAAGATAAAAACCAGAACACTCCAGGAGAGGGGCTTCTTCCCACCCCCATAGCATGGTTGAGGATTTGTGGCTTTAAGTCCTTAATGTTGACCACGACAAAACCCCCAAAAAAATTGCCAGACAACACCAGACCTTATGATTCATTTCACAGACAATGACTAATACAAAGAAAAAAGAAAGAGGAAGGCCACCAGTTCATGATCTTCTGCTGATAAATAGCCCTCAACTACCTTATTGTTCTTTTCACTGCAATGGACGTCTATCTGGGCAACTTTTGCAAAGTGATTTAACTTCTTTAAGGTTATTACTAAGCTTGCCATGAAATCCCATTTGTTAAATGTATGCTTTGTCGTGCACTTGATAAAACTATGCACACAGCTTAACAATTTAAGCACTTCTCCTTGCACTGAATTTTCAGTTCATTCCCTATTTTTTTACAGCTGGCTAAGTAAGAAATGTATAGCATTTCTCTCAGCATAGCTTCCTTGACCATACAGCCCCCAATCTCTCTTAACAAAACAAACACTTTTTTGTTCTTATTTTCTACACAAGGACAACCAAAGAAAAGAAAAACATACAAATGAAACTTATGGTCACAAGGGGGGGGGGGGGGGGGGGGAAGGAACTCTTTACAGCTCCTTGTCTCTCCTTGCTGTTAACAGAAGCCAGCTGCCACACATTTCAACTGAGAACAACGTCCATATGGTTGGCCTGCAGGGGAAGCCACAATCAGAGAGACCTTTGAGACCAGGAGCAGCAATGGAAGTCTATGGGTATTCACACAGAAAAAATCCCTGTGCCACAGGTACTTTGTAGTCCCTCTCAACACAATGCAATATTTATTTTCAGTGAACCATGACCAGTTACTTAAAAAGACACACACTTAGCGGCGTTCACTCAGCCCAGGAAACATCAACAATGTAAAGAAAGGCACAGGTTTCAAACAGATTATACATTTTACACAGGAAAAACATCCTTTTATTATTAAGCATGTACCACTTCACCTACAATGTGTATTTGATAAATAACTCCCTACATACATACAACGTTTCTCTTCTTCACTTCCATTTATCTCAAAGGAGTTAAAATGTTTGTTTACCAGCACTGATAAGACAGACCATTCCTGAATGGGTTCATCAATTATCATCCAACTAGCAGCAACTCTACTTCGGATTACTCTCATTTGCCTGAAGAAAGGACATAAGTTATCAGGACTTACCAGGAAGGAGAAGCAAAAAACATCAGAAGCTCAAAAACTGTGGATAAAATACAAGTAATTCAGGAGATAAAATTCCCAGATAATATCATCTATTATTACCAGCTGAGTACAACCAAAATATGTGGATTTACGTTTACTTTTCTTCCAGCTCCTGAAATGGAGCTGACATAGAAGGCAAATGAGAATGAACCTTCTTCTCCACCAAAAACCATACTAGTGTAGCGCCAAGTACTATAAACATGCTGCTACAGGTTACAGTGAAAGAGTTAAATAGCTGGAAGCAAACTACATTTTGACAATGTGAGGTGACTATATCTGGGCATTTATCTCCTCATCCTTCCTATCTCCAGCTCACACTCTGCTGTTTGTGTTCCACTGCTGCTTCCTCAGTGCTTACCTTCTTTTCTCTCACAGGTCCCTTCTATGCTTCTTACTCCCTGAACAGCATCCTCTGCTCAACGGCATCACCATTTCTTTCACTACCTTCTTATCCCCATCCTCACTAAATTCTCACACGTTCACACCCATGACTTTGTGTAGGAAAACCTGAAAATTTACCAACTAAATAATAGCTTTAGGCTAAAAGACAAATAGTGGGAAAAGTAGGGCTCTAGTCAGGGACCCACAGTTCAAACTAAGATGCAAACCAGCTCAATCACAGGTAAGCATCAGGTCTACCTCCTGCTAAGAAAAGACTGAAATTCAAAACTTGTGACTGCTACAAAAAAAACACTCCGCTCCAACGTGCTCATTGAACTCCCCAGTGACACAGAATTCAGATCCCATATTGCTGCTGCAGCTCACAGTTCTCCCAAAATGTAAGACACTGGTTTTAGTTCTTGTTCCTTTCTCTCCTGCCCCAAATTAGCTTCAACTAAAATTAAAAAGTAAAGGAAAATTTTGATCCAAAGCACAGCAACAGCAATGATCAAATGAAGCAAAGGAATTGTCTGGGAAGATTTAAGAAGCTTTGGTTGATGTGTTCTAAATAATCTCAAGCAGCAGCTACACACAAAGCTTCAGTTTCTGCCAGACTGGAGCTTATAAAAACCAAAATGAACCAGCTTACTGTTAAGGGTATATGTGAAAAAATGCACTGCTGCACCCTACAAATAAAGGAACAGTAGAATTTAATCAACATTTAGAAAAATGACTACATTTCACCATTTCTTTATTCCCACAGTACCTTAATACTTCACCACTAATGACACCAGCCCTAATGTTGGTTCTGAACAGTCTTGTACAGTGCTTCAAAATGGGGAAGGTTCTCCACTGTTGCTTTCCTGTTATTGTTAAAAACAGAAAGCTTTCTCATGAGGAAAGTCTTTTCCTTCGTAATCAACTTGGAAATGGAAATAAACAGACTTCATCCCCTCCGGCTGTGTGCAGACAATTCCCGCTTTAAACAGAAAAGACACACCATCAAAACTGTACATCTATCAATTCCTGGAAAATGATTCAACAATGCCATTCCTTTCATCTCAGAGACATACCCACGTATCCCAGCTGCTGTATCTGTTCTGTTGCTCAGGAGTGACCCTGTGCCACTTAGCCGATCCTGCCGGCGTTGATAAAGTTTGGAAGATGCCAGCCCTCGAAGTCTCAGGCCAGCCATGGCACCCAATGCCACTGTGAAGGGGAAGGCAGAGAGACAACTGGAGCAAACACTGGCAACACTGATATTCAATGAGTCACCTTCCTTTTGGGAGTTGCCTTTACATTTTAGAAGAGCTAAAGCAGGATGCACAGACCGCAGTTCGAGCACTGTTTCCTTCAGTTCATCTGCCACTCTCCTGCAGTCTTCAAGATCAGACAACCTCTTTCCTGTATTCCACTAGTAATTACCTATTTAAGCCAGCACACCAGGAGTCTGTACCAGGAAGTCATTCTGTGTTAGGCTTGTACAATGTATCTATATAAATTTCATGAGTGAGATTAAAACAAAAAGTCCTGAGCTTTCACATAATCAATCCACTTAATTTGAGAAAACTTTTTAATCAAAGCAACACAAAAATATAGAAAACCAAAATGGATTATTAGA
Source organism: Pezoporus flaviventris (assembly GCF_033815535.1). Taxonomy (NCBI): domain Eukaryota; kingdom Metazoa; phylum Chordata; class Aves; order Psittaciformes; family Psittacidae; genus Pezoporus; species Pezoporus flaviventris. The sequence continues at coordinate 64,130,807 of NW_026892549.1, forward strand.
TCTCTTGAGAATAAACAGTTTAGTTTACTGCAGATCCATATCTGACCCTGGCATCTCTAAGGTGGGTCCCTGAAGGCTGCTGCATCACAAAATGTCTTAAGGATTCCACAAACAACAGAACTGTTCCTTCCATTTGGATAGAGCATATTCCAAGAAACAAAACCATAAGGATTTTTGCTTCCCGGAAGCACTCCAGCCTGCAGAAGTGGCATGCAGCAGAAGGTCAGGAAGCAGGGAGAAGGAACATACTTGGCATTCCAGCCTCCAGAGCGCTTTGCTGCGAACTGAACAGGGCCTTCGAGCAGGAGTTTGCCCTTTCTATCACCACTCCTCTCCACCCACCCCTGCAAGAGAGAAAGAGGCTCACAGCACAAATGGCTCGGCCCATTGTAGGGGGCAGAAAGGGAAGGATTTTCAGAATACTGAGGTCAGTTTTTAAGAGGACAAAGGGAAAGGATTGGAGGATGGGAGCATCTGAGTCAGTGTCATTTGATCAGCAACACCATGAAAAACATCTCAAGAGTCATTAGTAATAAATTATTTTTTAATAAATTGTATCAAAATGAGGATTTTTATTGCATGAGAGTAAAATATATTCCACAACTAGAACCTGGAGAAAGTGAGAAGTGATGACTTCCTAAGTACTAAATGAGTATGAACCAGCAGAGATCTCTTCTTCTATCCTTTAAAGAAAAACACAAGGGTTTGCTAGGACCCAGCAGAACAGGCACAAATAAAAAACACCGTAGATTCAAACTCAGGAATTGGCAACCTCCAAACCTACAATTCACCCTGCATTTTGTTGGGAGTTTCAGACTGCTGACCTCTGACAGCAATCTGCCACTATCATTCTTTCAGTTTGCATGTGTGCTTTACCCATTTCTACTTTATGATATAAAAGGAACAGAAGAAAAATGTCCTTCACACTGGGTGCTTTTGCTGATTTCTTAAATTTTAGAGCAATAAAACACTTGTTCTAAATTGTTATATTAAATCACCTTTTACTTTAACCACAAAGCAGAATATTAATGGCACCAAACCTGTCAGAGCTTAAGGAGCATCTGGACAACACTCTTAAGGCGTATAGTTTAGTTTTAGGTAGTCCTGCAAGGAACGGGGAGCTGGACTTGATGATCCGCATGGGTCCCTTCCAACTTGAGACATTCTATGATTAATCTCCCTTAAACTTAAGCTATCTGGCTAAACATCTCCTCTCTCAAACAACTAAGCTTTTACTCTTCTGACTCATACAACATGATTTTATTGGTTTTCAAATACTCACTCTTCCACAGCAAAGTATGATTCTCTTCTTCAAAAGGGAAGATGAGGGGATTGAAGGAAAAAAACATCAAAACAGTAACTATCCCGTCTTCCCATCCCTCAACACAAACTCACTTGCTTACTCACTCCTCGCACATTAAGAGTCCAAATACATGATTTTGGTTTTCTTTCTCTCTTGACAAAGAGCTTTTAAAAGACAGAGTCAATGCCAAAATCTCACAGCTGGTTACTTTCTGGGCCAAAGCAGAGAAGAAAGCAGCTAGGCTTCTTTTAGGCATTAACAAGTAGTTATTCTCAGAGAACCATCATTATGTCCCCCAGAACAGACTACTTAGGACCTTACAAGCTAAAATTATCTAGGAGAACCTCAGAGAGCAGATGTGGATGGAAAGATTATAAGATTAAAATCACATTTTTCAACCCAGAGGAGTAGAAATGGCTGCTTACAACTCAGAGATGAGACATCTATTAGTTTGGTAACTTTCTAGTCAGTGCTAACAACCTTTCTTAGTATTATCGACCTCTATACTCCCTCCTCCTCCAAACGATTTTCCCTGCAATTACTTCATAAAATGGAGCATTTGCACAGCAGCAGCTCTCTACTGAATTAAAAAGCACCTAGTCAAATGCTAGCCCAATCGAAAATAATATATCCTTATTTCTTACCTCAAGTGGATTAGGAACAATCAATAAGCGTATCTGTAAATGCAGCTGTTCTTCTTTTGTTGACTGCAGGAAGTGCATAGGCGTATCCAGATCCCAATTAGACCAAATATAGTGATAACACAAATTTCTTACAAAAATAATTATGCCCTGAAACATGCACTTTGGAAAACATATTTCCTTGGGCTTTGTATTAGATTAATTTCTAAAAGCAAAAAACCCAGCACAGGCTTTTGTTACCTTTTTGTTTTCTAATCAACGCCACAGCAAAGTCTTACAAGAAGTTACCTTCAATTTTGGTTTATTTTCTACAGTGTTTGGTTCACCAGTCATTAACTGACCCTCTTTCTTAGGAAAAAGTTCATCAAGAACAAAGAAAACAGGGCAAAACACATTAGTAAAAAAAAACCCAAAAGAAACCAAACCATCCCCAAAAACCAACAAAACCCCTTACAACAACCGACCCCCAACCATCCTTGAAAAGGCAAAATCATAATAGAGAGATGGACCAAACATATCAAATACAAATTACAGAAGCAGTCTTCACTTATTCCTTGGTAATGAAGTACCACAGTGTACTTCTAAAGGCACCAAAGCCCACACAAACTGTACTTCTCAACACTGCAAAATATAGAAAGGCTGCTTAGAAACATACTGGTTTTATATCTAACACACTACCTCTTAATACAGACTTTATTTCCAAATGTAATTACACAACATGTAACTCAAAAATACATATCTCTCCTTAATAACTTTCTGTCACCTTTGGATGTTAGCTCAAACAGATATACTCAAATAAAGTGTGACTTTTATTTGAGTTAACAGCATCCCTTTAAACTACAGACTGCTCTTGAAATTAGGGGCTATGATAGCCACTTTAGTCAAGACACAGAGAAATAAAACAGCTCAGCCAAGACGTGGCAGTCAGAATTACTATTTACAAGTTCCAGTGATCTATGGTTTTCCTCCCATTGTCACAATGTAACTTGTGATGCACATAATATTCCAGTTTCCATTTGCTAAACAGTCACCCATTTTAATACTTTTCTATTAGGAATACATATAAGTGTACATCTTTCTTTGTATTTTTGTGGAATTATAGTCTTCCCTAATGATAAAAATCAGTAAATTGAATAACTGCAGCTACTGAAATTCAGGAGACACTCTCTGCAGGTAAATGGGACAGAACACTTGAAAATGGAGTTATTTTTCATCAATCTTAATGATTAGTAACTAGCAGTAACTAGAAGAGAGTCCTTTTATGTTTCTATTTGACAAGAAAGGTAAAGTGAAAAAGAATAATGTGCTAGCACTTCACCTTCTCCAGTCTTCCTTGCTTTAACACACTGTAACACAAAAATCATTCCCCTCCTTGTGTCAACAGTTTCAAGACCAGAGGCACACTGATGTCATGTTCCTGGCTCTGGAAGGTTCCCAGTGATGGATATTATGGGGATGCTTCAGCTGTGAAAACAGTTCATCTCCTTCCAGTACCCCCAAAGCCCTGAATCGCAAATGCTGGAGAACATTTGGTTACATAATGTCAACAGATTTCAAGAACTACCAGGTAACTAATATCCATCAACAGCTGGATACAGTTCAATCGAGTGACCTGTAGGCGGATCTAAGGAGGTACATTGTCAGTGCCGAATTCTTTCTAATGACTTCAGAGTCTGTCACAGCCTGATAACAACACTAAACACAGTGCTTGTCTGATGCCATCAGTCATGCAAGCTGCTCAGCAGTGCAATGTTTCGCAGACACTGAAAAGTACAGCTTTTGTTTTGCTGGGCAACTGCTACCCTAAGTGGATTATACAATTACCGAGGAAAAGGTTTGTTGAATTACAGCTATGATACATGTCTCTGATAGAACAGTTAATCTTTCTGTCCTATCAGTGACAGCAAGCAGAAAATCAGACATTTTCATAGCTGACACACTTTCTAGGACAAACATTTCTGAAAACATTAAATAACAGCTGCATTCCTTCTCCAAAAAGTTAAAGCCAAGGCCTGCTTATTTTAACAACCCTCTAAAGTACATCTGAGGAGAAGGAGACAGAAATTCTGCATTACTTTTGAAGACCTGCACACTCTGCAGTGTCTCAATTACCTCCATCAGAACTCATGCTTCACACCAAAGCTTTTCACTCAATACAGCGCTATACCTTAACAGGCAGGTTTCTGAAGAAGCACCTTTAGAAGACAACAAGGATTACTGGCCACAGGCATTTCTCACTGCCCTCTGCAGCTGAGTAACTTCACCTGAGAAAACATGTCATTCTGAACAGTACTATACCACAGTTCTATAAAAACAGAACCACCTGGGTTCATACAGCCACAGGTCTTCCCAGGTCCTCCCCATCTTGTTCCCTTTCAGGAGCTGCCCATGACCTATGAATATTTAAGACTCTTGAGTCTTCCTCTATTTGTAAGGAAATTACTGTAAAGGTGTAAATACACACCTATCCCACATGTCAAAGAACAAAAAAGGGACCATTAAGACAGAAAAGACAAAGTAATCAAAAGACAGGAAGCAAAACACAAGTGTTTTAACCACAAGTCAGCATCAATCCATTATCATGGAGAGCAAAAATAACACTCACGAAAATCACAGATAAGGATATAACAGTTACTCAGCATGTACTCATACCTAACAACCCACCAAACATGATCTACATGGAATAATCATAAGAAGCTGCATAACAGAAACATCAACACTTTACATAAAAGAAAAATGAGCACTATACACAAACTACTCCAGATCCATTTCAGTATTCCCGGCCATGAAGAGCAATGCTTCAGGATTACAATGACAGTAGGATTCCGGAGGGTGGCTATCTTATCAAAGGCACCCTGCTAATACTAGTATTACTTCACTTCTTCATGCTTTTCGTCTTCAAGATATTTTTCAAAAGCAAGCTTATTTTCACAAACTGCTTTATAACGTCTGTCTCTTATTTTACAGATGGGAGAACAAAGTGACCAAAGACACTAAAGCATTTGTGCAAACCCTTGGAAGATAACAGTAAAACCTCTCCCCACCGCTTTTCTCATTAACAGCTGTCTATTAGGTGACTTTACAGAGTTCCGCCCAGTGTCAGCGTGGGAGGAGAATGAAGCTTCACATTTAAACAGCTCTTGAGAAGTGTAACAATAAGGCCACAGCCAAAAGAGGCGCAAACCGTGCGGGCAGAAGGGCAGCGTGAAGACCAGTCAGAAGGGTCCCGAAGTGCGGGACACAAGCGGGAACAGGCTGCAGGGAACCCGGCTGCTGGGCGGACACAGCTCAGATTCGCCGCTGCTCCTTTCCAACTCTGTTTCTGGTCTTCCCACTGCCCCACGCAGGGGTAAGGCACATCGGAGCAGCCCTTACTCTGCTCTTCCAAGAAGCTGTTTCCGACTCTTCCATCCCACGGAGCGGTACGGGAGCTGGCCGCGCCGCCTGAACCTTACAGAACGTCCTCTTCCCCCTACCGCTTCCTCCCGGGCACACGGGACCTCTCCCCGACCCTCCACAGGGCCAGCGAAGGCAGGGACAGCCCAGCGCGGGACCCACCGACCCCCGGTTGCCGGCCGGGCTTCCCGCTCCCCGCCCTTACCTGCCCGTCATGGCGGCGCGCTCCCGGCCGGCGCCGGGCCGTGGCGGAGAGGCTGCGGGGCGGCACACGCGGCTCGGCGGGGCGACACCAGTCCCAGCGAGCCCTGGCGGGCAGCGCAAACCCCGCCCCTGCCCGGCGGTAGCGGCGGCCCGGGCCCCTGGGTGTGGGCGGGAGCCGCGGCCACCGGTGACTCAGGGCAGCCCCCCCGGCCCCGCGCATACTTTTCCTATAAAGGGAAAGTTCGGGAGCGGCGGGGAGCCGGCGGCCCCGGGGCACGGCGCTGTCCCACCGCCGCTTCGTGCCGCCCGACAGTAACCGCCTCGGGTGCTACTGTGAGCCCGGAGGGAGAAGGTAAACGCGTTGTCACAGAGCCGCTATCTGGTGTACAGTTATATCTGACATACACCTCACTGACATGACTTCATTTTCCTATAAACAAAGAACTACGCTTCCTCCCAGCCACTACAGACTATTACACTCATGGCACATCCTCAACGCAAGGGGAAAACATCTTTGCAGCGTGCTTTACTGTCAGGGCAGCAGAAGACGCAGCCTGGAAGGCTATGTTGTAGAAAGCAGTTAGATGATACCCTTTGCTGGCAAAGAGGGATCCTGCTCCCAAAGACACCTCCAGGTGCAATGTTTCTGAAAACATCCGGCACAGGGTGCCCAGAGAAGCTGTGGCTGCCCCATCCCTGGCAGTGTTCAAGGCCAAGTTGGACACAGGGGCTTAGAGCAACCAGCTCTAGTGAAAGGTGTCCCTGTCCGTGGCAGGGGGTTGGAACTGGATGAGCGTTAAGATTCCTTCTAACCCAAACCATTCTATGATCCAATCCAGTCTTGCCAACCATTAAACTTTGTCCTGAGCAGGTAGAGAGTGCTATGCCCTCTGACTTGTATCAATGTACCAATGCTAAATTGATCCCCCAAATGGGGCAGGCAGCTCCTGGCCAACAGCGATTTCAGACTTGATCTGCATCTTGTGAGGCAGCCGAATACACTGTGACTCACCATTGCTATGGATAGTGCTGCACACTGATGATGGAAACTGTGCTGGCTGTTTCCTGCTGTCCAAACAACTCATTTTTTTCAGCCCTGCAGTGAACATTTAGAATCATAAAGGTTAAATTAGCATTTGATGTTTTTATTTATTACTTTTTTAAACCAGGGTGAAGAATTGGACGTTCTTATTTTGGTGTAACAGTTGGTTGAGGACAGAATAGTAGTTAGTGTTATTAATGAACAGCCAATGAGTTAACAGGTTTGGCTGAGCACACAGGGGTACAAGACAAGCTCTTGGTCATTCTCGACGTCTCCAGCCCCACTGGGATGGTTCCTACATGTAATGTCTCTGCTCTTGCAGCTCTCCTTCAGAGAGGCAGAGACCTAGGGTTAGACGTAAGAAGACTCCAGGTGCCAACCTTGGGGGAACACGGCGCTGGGCAGCGCTCGGCCTCCGGGACTGCTGTGTCCCATGGAGCTCCCTGTGGGCTCCATCAACCTCAGATACCACCTTCCTCTGACCCATCTACGTTTTGAACGTGACGCCATCTTCTTCCCTGCTGAAGAGACCATGAGGTGCTGCAGGTCACAGCTGCCAAGCTCTTCCAGTGGCTCCATGCGGAGCGGCTGAGGGCTCTCCCTGTATGTATGTATGTATGTACGTATGTATATATGTATGTATGTATGTATGTATGTATGTACGTATGTGCCTGCCTGCCTGCCTGCCCGCCCGCCCCAGTCCCAGCACCCCCTGCCCGGCGAACCCCACCACTCCTCCTCTCAGACATCTCTTTTAAAGGACACCTCCTTCACCGGCCCCGCCTGCCCAAAAGCAGCGGCCACCTCCCGCAGCCCAGCCCAGCCCCGCGCCGCCGGCACTGAGGGACCCGAGGGCGCGCCCCCGCCGCCTCAGCCTTCCGCGCACGCGCGCCGCCCCGGTAACCCGGATGCAGCTGCTCCGCAAGATGGCCGCGGGGCGGTTAGGCTGGTCGCCGTAGCGCCGTGGAGCGGTGCCGGGCCTCGCCATGGCGGACCTGGGCCGGCAGCTGCAGGAGTACCTGGCGCACTCAAAGGCCACGGCCAACGCGGGCCCTGCGCCGCCTCCCGCCGGCTGCTCGCAGGAGGATGCAGTGGGGAGTGGCGGCCCGGGGGCCTGGCTGGGCCCGGTGAACCCCTTCTCGCCGGGCCGCGGCGCCCCACCTGCGGCGGCCGGGCCGGGCTCGGGCTGGCCATGGGCCGCCGAGGCGGACCCCTGCCTGCCGGGGCTGTCGCGCTGGCAGCGGCTGGCGGGGAGCGGGCTGTGCCTGCTGCTGGCCGCGCTCTGCTTCGGGCTGGCCGCGCTGTACGTGCCGCTGCTGCTTCTCCGCGCCCGCAAGTTCGCGCTGCTCTGGTCGCTCGGCTCGCTCTGCGCCCTGGGCGCCGTCGCCCTCCTGCGCGGGCCCGCCCGCCTGCTGCGGGAGCCTAGCCGCGGCTCCCTGCTCTACCTGGGCGCCCTCGGCGGCACCCTCTACGCGGCGCTGGCGCTGCGCAGCACCCTCCTGACGGCGCTGGGCGCCGCGGCCCAGCTGGGCGCCGCCGCCGCCGCGCTCCTGGCCGCGCTGCCCGGGGGCGCCGCCGGCCTCGGCCGCCTCGGCGGCCTCGTGTTCGCTGCGGTGCGGCGCGGGGGCAAAGCGCTGCCGGTGTGAGCCCCGCGCCGCAGCCCGCCGGGACTCGGACGGAGGGACTGAGAGACTCGCGCTCGGCGGAGCACGGAGGCGCCTCTCCGAGACGGGGATGAGGATGGCGCCGTCTGCACGCCGCTTCCTTCACCTCCTTGGCTTTGCTGCTGGGCTTTCCTCGCCAGTTCTTGACCCAGAAGAACAGGGGCTGGCACGCGCGAGCGGCACCGGGGACTCTGAACGCGTTGTCTGTGCTCAGGTGGGACGGGCTTGGTGCCAGCTGAGCACAGGATTCTGCCTTACTGCAAAGGCAGCTCCATAGCCGTGGTCTGGAGCCTCTCCGGTTCGGGTAGGAGCTGGCAGCATCCCACTTCCCTGCCTCCAGTCTAGGACCATGTGGCTGCTGCAGCCTACTTCAAAACGTGAGTGAGATTACGGAGCCAGTGAAACATAAGGATTGACCTGCCCATGACATGAAAAGCAAGTGTCTTACAGCTGAGGCTGCAGGGCTGGCTGGTGTTGAAATGTGGGGACAGCTTAGTGAAATCTGGTCAAGTGTCAGGGTCAACGTTCAAAACAGTTAACTGCTATTAACTCGTTACTGTGCTGACCCCTACACTGAACATGGTTCAGTTGCTGAGTGGTACAGGCATCAGCCACATCAGACCAGTGGTAAATATGAATACAGTTTCTACTGAACTGCTTTCCTTTCTAAAACCCCAGTCTTTAAAATACCATCCAGTCAGCGGAACAAACTTTCCTGGGGCTATGGGTCACAAAGATTGCCATAACCTTAAGGTCTTGGTGCATGACAGTGATAGGATGACAGGTGCTAATCTTAGGTAAGAGCCTTAAGTCTTTGAAGGTGTTGCTGCTGCCTTACAGCTGCTGTAACAGTTGGGCTTTACAAGGCTAGCTTCAGCTCTTAGAACTTAATTTACATATATATATATATATATATATATATGTATTTCGATTTCTCAATTTAGGCAGGAATTGCTTACTTGCCACAGTGTGACCTTGAGAAATAAGACTTGCTGGTAATTAGGGCTTTTGATAGCCAGCACAGCTCAGTTTCAATGCAGAAGCTAAGCAGCCTTAGGAAGGTGCTGAATTTGGGCTGACAGTCCCTGCTGGGAGCCTGGTACTTCAGCTGGGCTGTGTACTGTACTACTGCACGTAAAGGGGAATACCAGGCCTAACCTGCTCAGAGCCTGAGTATCTCACTACTTGTGCCTTATACACAAAATAAAGCTAAACAATGTAATATTTACCTGATATCACTACTTAGACTTTAGTGTATTCAGCTAATACTCTGAATTAAGCTGAAACTGTTAAATGGGGGTACCTAAATGTAACAGAGATTACTTCAATAAAACCAATTGTGTACCAAATTTCAATACAGACATTCCACTAACGGTCACTCTTTTCCCATAAAAACGTAGATCTGAGCTATCTAAACAGAATTAAATTGGTTCTCTCATTTTTACAACTTCTATAGTATAGAGAATTAGTTTATTCCTAACAGCACTAACATACTAAACCAATCCAAGAGAAGGCGGAGCTGTAAACTAGCAGGTAGAGGATAAGGATTCCACATTCTGGTAAATGGACTTGACCCAAAGAGTACAGCAGTATATTCCCATTAAGTAATCTTACCATTTCCCAGCAACAGTGGTCACAGGACCATGGACTGGGACACTTGTGTCTCTCCTGCCATGCTGTCACCTTCTAAGATTTTACGCAAAAGCTAGCTCACTTTCCATTTTTCTTAAACGTTTTGTGCATATTCCATGCTAGTGGAATATTTCAAAATTTAATTAAAAAAGCTGCCCCTTGATAAGGAATTTCACTCAACACCAAGTACCCCAGTGGTTTAAAGAGTTCAGGAAACATCAGAGGAAACCCAAGCATACTCCCTTTTGTCTAGACAGAAACAGCTGGGTTTGCTGTTGGGTGCACTCTTGTTTTGGTAGAGGACTGTAGTTTAATTGAGGACTAAAGCTCATCCTCTAAATCATACTCTAACTATTACATAAAAATAACTTTCAGCCCCTTAAAAATATATAGGGCTTGTTAAAAAAAAGAGAGGGCACGCTTTCCACTTTGCTATCAAAATACTGATATTTATCATCAAAACTTCAGAATAGATCCTAACTCACTGATGTATACCAAAAGTGACCAAAGCCTTTCTTCAAGTACAGGTTAAAAAGCAGTTCCATTTTTAGTCCTCAAAGAAGAAACTGTGTTCTATCAGCTGTTCCCCAGTTAATGCCTTTAAAATCGTTGTCTCTAGAGCCACATGACAAGGATTTTATAGGCTAATGATCAGTTAAATATTGTAACTTTCAAATGCCATTTTATATACTACAAAACTAAGAAAGAAAATGCTATCTGTGACTGATTGAAGCAAGAGAAGAGCAGATAAGTGTTAACCCGTGTTTTGATCTCTTCCTATAAGATAGGTCATCAGGTCTTTGGTAAATCTGACTGAGACGTCAGATAAAATAGCTGCCGTGTTTCACTATGTTGTTGCAATAGCCTTGACAGCTATAGAAGTACAAAACCATAGTATCCTGACTATTAAAACAGAAAAGTCAGGGCAGGGGGGATGGATGCCTGGTAGTATTGTTCATTATACATTATATCCCATGCTTTTAATGTGGGACCTTCCTGGCTTTAGAATACGTACTTCTGTGGTGAAATTTTCATTGAGGCTTTAGGTATTAAAGGAGCCTTTTGATAACTTGGTGACTGGAGATGATTAATATGAATGATTTATGGGGAAACAAATTCATGGGCGTAAACAGCTTTATTGTGAAATGTGGGAAATGGGAATAACTCTTCCTCATCATTTCCCTCTGCTCATAAAACTGGGAAGCTATATCCTAAAGAAAACTATACTTAAAAAGCGATTAGAAAGCGATCAGCTGTTGAGGTTTGAACATACCAGACCCTACCGAAACCAGCTATCTTTAAGCAGTGCCTCCTACAGCCATTGTAAAGCGTGTGCATCCATATTAATCAATCTGCTAAACTTTCTTCCTCAGCTTCTATAACCAGATGCTGTTTTGAACAAAGATATTTGACTTGCCCAGCTGAAGCACAGAATGACAACGTCTGTCATGATGCCTGTCTTGCTGGTAGTCCAGGATGTAACTCACACTATGTCTATGACAGCTTTTTCTAAGCAGTGTTCCACGTTTTTATCTTTCAGGATGGCAGACTAGCAAGCAGCGGTGGTTTCCCCTGGTTTGGAATGTTAACGTCAGCACCACTTGTAATCAGTAGACAGCTGTGGCTAAAGGTGAAAATGAAAGCTCTCTGTGCATCATAAACAAAAAACCTAGGAATCATGCAGCTATGAGTATTTCAGACAGCTGAGGTTTCAGGAGGCAGTTCTGTTGCTCCATCTGATACACAAGTCTGCCTAAAGACCACCCTCTTTATAGTGATAGGTGAGTAAAGAATCACACGCTGGGTTGATTTTATGTTAATTTTTGCACAAATTACATTCTGTATTCATACAAAACCAACGTAACTCTTCTGACAAACTGTACACATAGGAACAGGTTTCTGTCTGGAGGTGAACTGAAATCTGTGGAGGTGCTCCATGCCTCATATCACTTAAAAAAATTCCAGCTCTTCACAAAACCAAGCAGGTAAAAGAAGGTGAGGAAAACAAGGGTGGAGAGGACAAACCAGAAAGCCAGCTACAGTGCTGCAGCTAGCAGAAGTTGACTGATCTAGGAAAAGACCCCTGTCTTGTTAGGAGCTAATGCACATTCAGTTATCCCAGTTAAAGAATCCAGGTTTGTTGCAGGTTACTTTATGAGTCCAGAGTAGCAATCCATTTAAATATTGTCCAGGCAGGACTGGGTGTGACCCAGTCAAAGCCTCTTCTATCGGCCCCTTCCACCACCCCTGGATGATCCTCTTCTTGATTGAGCAGAGTTCATGTTATGTCCTCTTCCCCAGTTACTTCCACTCCTCCCTCCTCGAGAAGGGTTATTGCCTCCTGCAGGGCCTCCACCAAAAGCTTCATCTCTGTGGAATCCATCGTGATGGTCTCCATCTAAAGAACTGGATCTCCCAGATTTTGACGCTCTCTGCGAACTTCCTCGTCCTAAAAAAGAAGCACAGTCAGTTACTGGTGTTCGAGTCTAAGCAATGCCTCTTCTCAGCCATACCATATATTTAGCTGGTTCCTTTGTGGAAGGAACTATGGGATACTCATTTGCAGACCAAGCATAGTTGAGACCTGTAATTTTCTGCCTTCTCTCCCTTCTGCAAGATTTTTCTTACATAGATTTAGCGTCTCCATTACAGTCCAGAAGATGCACAGCAATCAGACAATTCCATGGGAATTAAGGGAGTTTATAGCTGATACAGTCAGCAATCACTTCAGTAAATTAGAGCAGTGATAGTCATGGTGTTCTCAGAACTGCCAGGTGTACCCGACTCTTGTGCTTTAACACCATCGTGGTTCGCTATACATTTTTGTTGAAAAACACTTTTTTTCCTAAAAAAAGGACATTGCACTGATGGATGGGTTGAGGTTGGTGGTGAAGACAATGAGTAACATTACTGGTTTTGTTCTATTTTTTGCTAGAAATAATGGAAAAATGCTCTATTTTAATCACTAACCAGGAACAAACTACATCAGCTCTTACTGCCAGAAACGGGATTTTCGGCTTCTCACAGGTCTTAGTACTGAGACTTAAATTAATATTAAAACCCCCAAAGTCATTAGCTCAAAATAACAAATAGTATCTGTGGGGGGGGAGGGAACCCAAAGTAGTAATGTTGACAGTGCTTTGTGGATACAACAAAGTGCTACAGCTGAATGAGGACATTTTTCCTCACTTTAGCAAGAAGGATTTTTTTGTTGACTGCTTGGTTGTATGTAAAATAAAGACCAAATTGTTCCACAGAGCGTATAATTCATGAAGTTTTAACCTTCACATGACTTTACCAATGAACTGAAAGTGACACAGCCCATACACGAAATAGTATTGTCGATGTTTCGGTATCAGGCTTTCTTGCCATTGTTCTAAACCGTCTTGGGTACATTAGTGAGTTGTCTAGGCACAAGAATCGTAGAGTCATAGAATCGTAGCATAGTTAGGGTTGGAAGGGACCTTAAGATTATCTAGTTCCAGCCCCCGTGCCATGGGCAGGGACCCCTCACACTAAAACATGTCACCCAAAGAAGCGTGGTAGTTAACAACTGTTTTGACTTCAATAAGGCATCTGATGGAGTTATCACAAATTACTATTGAAGCTGGAGAAGGAATCCTCACAGATTCGATAAGAAGCTGGCTAAATGAGAAACACAGCCTTTTGAAAGGAAAAATACTGATACAGAGGGAGCTCACCAGCAAGGTTTCATGAAAAACCTCTGTGAATGAAGGGCATAACCTACTGTCAGTGCACTTAACACTAAACAAGCTTCAGGACAACAGTAAGAGAAGTGGAGTGACATTTGGTGGCATCAAAGACAAAGCTGCACAGTAGAGGTCTAACAACAGAAAACAACAGGCTCTCAGCATCTGGAAGCAACTGAGAAGAACCTCTGTTACTGACCACTAAATAGTGGGTTGTCAATATGAGGACATTAAAAAAGCCCCAAAGACAACATTAACAAAAGACATCATCAATCCTGAGATTTATAAGAACAAGGATCAAGAACTGGTACAAGACTAACCGGATGATTGTGGAAACAACACACACAGCAATAGGGTCTGAACCAGCTGCTTACTCCAGAAGAAAGTTATTTTGTTGGTTACAGTAGCTAGGTGCATGAGGGTGCCGTGTGACTGTTCAGCAGTTAAAAAGGGAAATAAATAGGACATCAGAAGCTATTAGGAAGCAGAGGAGAACAAAACCAAGTGGACTACAGAAATAGATGATAAACCATATCTTAAATAGTGTGTGCAACTGTTAGTTACCCTGTTTAATTTACAAAAGGATAAATTAAAAGTGAAAATAATATATACAGAGTAATAAGGCGAGTAAATGATACGGATCAGAGCTGCGACTTGGAGAAGAGCTAGTTCAGGTTGGAAATCGCAGACTTTGATGCAATCAGAGATGGCATTCAGAAATAAGAGGCATCATCTTCCAGCTGTTCCAGTTAAAACACAAGACATCATTGAATGAAATTAGTGAGCAAAAGGCTTAAAGCAATAGGAAAACATTTTCCTTCCTCTTTTTTTAAGCATAGTCTACCGCAATTAAGTTTTAGAGCTCTCCGTAGATCTTGCAGATGCCAAAAGTTTGTATGATTCTTAAAGCAGTTAGAGAAGCACACAAAAGGTAAGTCAAAAGCCATTAGATATAAAAATATTGTAGCCAGTCACTGAACTACAGATCTTCAAGGTTGAGAAAGCATTTCAGGACATACCACTACAGATCTTCAATGTTGAGAAAGCATTTCAGACATACCACTACAGATCTTCAAGGTTGAGAAAGCATTTACAGGACATACCACTACAGACTTAGACTGTTAAGAACAGAGTAACACTTCCCTCTGTACCTGCTACTGGCTAGTGTTAAAGAAAAGCTACTGAGCTTTATGGACTTCTAGTCTGGTCATGGATGGCTGTGCTTACACTCTTACAAGTAGACAACTCACAGGCTGATACGGGTTGGAAGGGACCTTAAAGATCATTTAATTGCAATGTCCCTGACCTTCCACTAGACCAGGTTGCTCAAGAGCAAAGAGTTAAAACATTTGGGTCCAACAGAGTGAAAGCTGAGACAGGAAGGATATTTCCGATAAAGGGTGCTAGCACAAGCTTGAATAACAAGTAACTATACTGAAAATCAGAGGGGAAAAAAGCTTTTAACAGTTTTCTAGCTGGAGTAACAGGGAGCCAAAACCTAACTGGTTTTGATCAGGGCAATGAAGGAGAGGATTACATGAAGCTAGAGTAAAGATTTGGATGTGATGTTCCAGAAAACCCCTCCGTTCTTGTGTTCCTATGAGACTGGTGTTCAGCCTCACAGCTGGCAAGATCAGATATTTACCAGTTCAGCTTTATTGCCTCTGAACAGATAAAGAATTCTGGATAAGCCTACTGTTGAAAAATGTGCTGGTGTTAGATAAGATTTTCAATAGAAGGGGCTTTTTACCTTTGGCCCTCTCTTCTGGAGGTCCACCTGGAGCATCCATTTCTCTGTGGTCAGAGGTCCCTGGTCCATCGTTCCAGGGACGTTTACGTGGTGGCAGTGAGGCCATGTCCATGCCCTGGAGTGAAGAAGCACGTTCTCTGTTAGCTGGAGAATGCCTGTCATGAGAAGGGTGATCAGGACGAGGACCTGAGCATGAAGAGAAAAAACAGGACAATAAGTAATGTTGACGTGATTGGTATTCTTCACTTTTTTTGGAGGAAGTCACATCAATTTACACCTTTTCCATTGTACTTGGCACACAATTTTAAGTTAAAATTAACATAAAGCTTCCCCCCCTCCCCATCCCAACAGGAAAACAAGCAAACATTAGATGAGTAAGTTTTAAGAAAGCTAAAGGTAAAACTGGTCTCTAAAGGATGATGGGAATGAAAGTGACAAAACTAAAGGGTTCTTTCCGGTGTATTTTCATATATTTTAGAGATGTTCATATCTGCATCTATTCATTTGCGTTTTTTTCCATGACATTTGAAAACTCAGGTTTTCCCCCATTAGTAACACAAATGCAAATTTCAGTAAGCTGTCAGACACTGCAGCTGAAAACATGATTTTTGCAACAACAGAAGATGCCACCCAAGAGAAAGATTACTGTTGGCTTTAACGTACACCTCAAAAAATCCCCAGGTATGTACTTCACTCATCCACAGGTGACAACAACAGGCAGTCCCAGGCTGTACAGTAAATCAACTTAAAATTGAGGCTTTGAGGCCATAATAAATTTGTTTGCTGAGGCACCTGCATTTGGAGCCAGTTAAATTATGTATAGTATTTTTTTTCTTGAATTTAGAAGTCCAAAGAGCTATGTTTTGGTGTTCTTATAGTAAAAGACTGTTCATGAGCATGTGAGGTACAGGAAGAAGTAGTGATTTTTACACCTAAGTTTTTGGTCATTGGTTGGTTATATTATAGAAGTCTGCAGTTATCTAAACAAACCTCTCCAGTTTTTACCTGGTTCTCTGTTTCCATCCCAGGATTCTGGTTTCCGCCCTCCTTCAAAGCGTGGAAATTCATCTGGAGTGGGAAGTAAACCCTTCCGGCCTCCTGCGCAGTAAGAGATGCAGTGGACAGGAGACGTTGGATTCATGACAATACTGTAATTTGCCCAGGAAGTGTCTTTGCTTCCTTATCCTTGCATTTCAGTATGGAAGAATGTTCCACTCACCTCTCACAGCACCACGACCTCGCCCCCGAACACCATGGTCCCTTCCTCTTGAGTTTTCATCTGGAGAGTCAAAAGCATCATCTGGCCCAAAATCTTCAGGTCCAGGAAAGCCATCTCTCCCCCTGGGTCCCCGGCCCTCCTGTCTTGAGGGTCCTCCTCTTCTGAAACTACAAGAAAGAACATGGTACAAATGTGGGTTTTAGACAGAATTTAGATTGAGGAATTTCAGCCAGCTTCAGTTTAATCATCAACTCATTTCTGAACTGTTTTACTTAATACTGTAGCACATACAGTTACTAGAATAGGATTTGTAGGTGGAAAAGTGCTCGTTTTCTGCCTTTGAGCACTTTGTCTATTCTTTTTTGTAGTTTCCCCTTATTTCCTTCTGCTGATTGTGTTTGTTTCTCAAACAAGAAAAATACTTTCAAATATACTGTATTCATTTAATAAAGGGTGGGGGGGAGTAATCTGTGAGTGATGATAAATAGAAGGTAAAGTATAAGTGAATTTCCCTTAATGTGGTGGTCTTCTTTCCCCTTCCATTTTTTCCCCCTTCCATTGTAGTGATAAAAACAAACTGGAAGAATTCAAGCAATGAGAGTCATGACTATAACAGAACACATCAGCATCTCATTCCATTGATTTTTGCTAACCTAAAACATTCTTTTCTGTTCCATTCTTCTCAGTTTACGGTTTTAGCAGATGAATCTAGACAGCCTTTGGCTCTGTAGGGATGAGGGTGACTGTTGACCAGCATGCACAGTGGCATTCTACAACCTGAAGAGCAGTTTATTCAGCTGCAATAATGAAGGATTTTGCTTTGCAAAAGGTAGTTTTGACACTGAAGTTGATAATTTCT
The DNA here is from genome assembly GCF_033815535.1 of Pezoporus flaviventris. Lineage (NCBI taxonomy): Eukaryota > Metazoa > Chordata > Aves > Psittaciformes > Psittacidae > Pezoporus > Pezoporus flaviventris. The sequence goes on from NW_026892549.1 coordinate 64,148,227, forward strand.
ACTAGGTCCCGTGGCAGTAATTTGCTATGACTGGGTTGTGCATCTCCTGTGAAACGAGTGTAGCTCCTCCAGTATCACACTGAGGTTTTAACTGAGGTGTTCAGAGAGAAGAATGGTTCTTAATGAAATGTCAGCGCCACTTCAGGTAAGCCTGTAGGTGGCTGCATGAACACCGGTAGTTTCGGTTTTCACCTTGCCAGTTTAAACACCTGCAGCACAGATGTGTTCTGTGTGCTACTGCACCTCCAGAAGTGCGCCCTCTCTAGCGCCGGTTGTTAGGACTGCTTTAGTTTACAGCCCCGTTTCTGTGCAAGCACAGGTGAGAGCTTTATGCAGTGCAGGCACACTGGTTCTGGAGTGCTCACGGTCAGTGCGACCCCGCGCTGCTCCTGCCCACCCCTCAGCAGCAGCACACATCATGCAGGGCACTGTTTGCCCATTCCCGCTGATGCCCCCCACCTCCCCTCTCTTCCCAGTTCCACGCTGGCCAAACTGTAACCTCCATAATACAGGGGTGGTGTTTGCTTTGTGCAGCGTCCCCTTCCCCAGCTCATTAACGACACGGTGCATCCTATTACAAGCAAAACTTTAGATACCTTTATTTAGACTTTTAACAACATTAACCTTTTAATTACAAAGTTAAATATTTTAACAGTAGTCAGAACACAATACAATAGTGTTAAACTTTTACAATTTATGTTTCATGAAAAACAATAGGTCTGTCTCCACCTCCCAGAGAACAACCACAACACAGAGAGGAGGCTGCTGTGCCTGTAGAGGTACAACAGTGGATGGAGGGAGTGCTGTGTATGGACAATGAACCATTTTACATTAACCTGGATGATCTGGGAGAACAAACTGAGCAGTTTCAGGTACAAATGGTTCAGATGATCACATTGCAATATTGTTTAGCCTTGAAACAGCACAGTCTCCTAGATGTTCTTTAGAGGGCCTCCCATTTTAATACTGATATGGTATGATTCTGCTTAGCGTGTAAATCACCAAGATTTCCAACACAAAGTCTTATGGCTAGCAGGAATAGGGCCTTTCCTTTTTGTTTCCAGGCAACGTTATGGACATGGTTTAGTTTTGAAATCTATCACACCTATGCCTGACATAGCCACAGCTCCTAATATTGTGTTATGTATATTCTATTTCATATCAGTCACGTGTAAACCCCTGCCTTGCATAGGGCTCAGTTTCTGTTTAGACTGCTCTTGGATCTTCTTCCTTGAGGCCTAGGACCTTAACGTACAGAACTACAGACTGTGCAGATTAGCAGGCAGGAAGAGGCACGTCTCTACAGTAGAAGCATCATGTTAATGTGCATAGGTACAGTAAGAACAGGACAGGGATGAAAAGGACGGGAAATTAGAGAGAAACACACATACACACGCTTCCTTCATGCTTCATCAAACCAGTTACAGTCTAAATTCCAAACCAAGTCAGCTAAATGAGGAGTTGGGGTTCTTGAGTTCAAATCAGCATCTGCAGTAAATGGCACTTAATTTGCCTTCATTCAAAGGAATTCATTAAGTTTGCAAGCACAATAAGCCTTTTAGAGCCCTGTGCTGATTCCTTTTAAACCAGACTGTACAAACACTTGCACTCTGACAAACAGACTCCTCTTAGTTCATAAGTTAGACTTACAGGTCACAAGGTCCTTAGAATCTTCCTGAAACCTTTCTAAAACTCAGTATCATCATAAAATACCTTCCAGTCCCACAGCATTTCCAAGGTAAGATTTGAAAATCTCTACTGAGCTTCTAAAAGCGTTGTCTGCTGCATCTTAGAGTTCTGTACTGCAGGGCATTCAGCTTGGATTCTCTCTACTTTTACTTTTTAAAAATGGCTTTGTTACCTTTTCTTAGTTATTGTTCATTTCTTTTCATACTCTTCACACAAAAGGAAGGTACAGCTTTACAGAGCTAGGAAGAAAATAGCTAAAAGAAGAGCTGTGTAGATGCAAAGTAAAAGGAATGTAAGAAAACGATTAAAAAGGCAACTAAAACACACAAAGTTCACATTATGTGGAGACCACAAGATATTTGTACATGTTCTTATACATACAGAGTTGGTGGGCAGTGAGAGGCTTAGACCTTGGAGGCCAAATTTAACCCAGTTAAACTAGTATGAATGTGGAGCCATTTCAATGACAGTTAATCTTGCTGAGTTAGCATAATTCCTCCATATTTACATTTGTAACTAGACACAAATTCATCCCTTAATTTATTTGGAAACTGAGCAATGATGTGGACATTGCTGTAAGTTGGGTATCTCCGAGTTCTTTGCTTGGCATTAAGAAATAAAGTCAGAAAGAGAAATAAAATCTCTACAAGCAAACCCATGAGAAAATAGTCTCAACAGTCCAGCAGATGCTGTAGCTCTGTCCCTTATATTTGATAGCAGGATCACTGTTCTACTCCTTACAAGTATCTTACATCTCATTCTACAGTCCCTACAGTCATGCTGTAGTTTGTGACTGGAGACAAAGTCTCAAAATCCACTTCTAGTGTTCAAAAGTTTGCCACTTTAACCTCCAAGTTTCCTCTCAATTTTCATCAAAACGGTCTCAAATCTTCATCCTGTGTCACTGGATCTTCTCTAAAAATTTCCTGCCTTCTCTTTACTTACTGTTTAAAGACACGGAAGCTGCTGTGTACAATGACCATTTTTCTTCTATTACTGAATGATTTTTATGGACTCTATACTCAGGTATATTAGAGTTTTCATTTCCTTATTGGTTTCCAGTTTATAAATCTGAAACAGATAGACTCCTTAATGAAGAGGAAACCAGGAAGAAAGAATTCCCTCCATTTACCCTTTAACCCCCCACAAAAATGAATAGATTAATTCTTACCTCTCATCTCGTCTTCCTCGGAAGCGTGCATCCTCAGGATCCCGTGGATATCTATCATCTGAAGGTCTGCGTCCTTCCCAAGCACCAGGAGGCCCACGGTTAGAACCCCCTCCTTCAAATTCCCTGTGATCAGGAGGAAAGGGAGGCCCAGGTCCACCTCGTCTCCATTTCTCATCTTGCAACGGTGGGCCTCCTCTCCCCTCAAATTCCCGTAATCGATGGCCAAATCTCTTATCTGGATGGAAGTCGTCACGGAAGTCATCTGGTCGATCAAAGTCATCATGGAAATCTGGGTGAGGTCCTCGTCTATCTGGCATGCCCCTGCTGTCTCTACCATCACCCCACTCCTGGCCACCTCGAAACAACCCTCTCTCAGGCCCATGGTCAGGACCACCACTGTTCTGGTCGTGCCTTCTATCTGAGAGAGGGCCCATGTGATGGTTTGGTGGACCACGGGAGTCACCTTGAGGGAAAAAATCATAGCAGACTTCTGTAATGGTTTCTAAAAAGGCTTTAGGATGCCCTAGTTCGTGCAGTTCTACAAAGTACACACTATACATTTCATGTTACATCACTCTCTTCTGGCACAACGTTTCCTTCCAGCCCAAGTCTACAGAAGCTTTCCTCTCTGTCATGGCCCTGTCCTCTGCTGTAGCTTTTTCTGTCTCAAGGCACTGCACTGGAACAGCCTCTTCAGTAGAATTACTCACAGAAGAATAAACATACCTTTATTAAGACCTGGTCCTTGGTTGTGAGGGCCAAGGCGACCTTGTCCTCCCTGCTGCCCCAGTCCTGGTATCAGTGGTGGAGGACCTGGGTTCTGTCCATCCTATGAGCATATAATAAGAAAAGCCATGTGAATTGCCATGGGTGAGTATTTTTGTTTTTAAGCATTTTCTAAGGGGCAAAACAATTTTCTTTACATAAAGACTGCATCCACACAGGTATTACGAGAGAAACAGCTGCTTTTCCAAGGGTTTCAGCCTAATCTGTCAGACATTCATATCAGTAATGCTTTTCAGTCACTGTCTGAGGAACACATCATTTTATAGCAAACTTGGCTTTTTAGAGATTAGAATTTTACCCATAACAACCAAAGATATTAAAAGCTCATTCTAGCTAGAGTTAACGTATTCTAACAGAGCATCTGTTAGAGCAGATGAGGAAACTGTCTATTTGATTGAAAAATATCAGGTACTGATTTAAATGCAGTTAAAGAACTGCACAGACCAAGATTTCCTTTGGAAATGAAGAAAATAAAACAATGCCAAATAAAAAAATAAAGACTTTTACAAATAATCCTTGTAAACTTTTCACAAGGAAATACATGAGTTTCATTTTAAACATGCTGGATCAAAACATCATCTAGGATCAAAAGCAAGTCCTAACACCTGGCTAAGCATCAAGACACGTTAATGGGTTAGTAAGCAATGACAGGGCTCAAAGCAGGCAGTAACATGATCCCAAAGGAAAAATTAAGTATGTGTAAGTATTTTGTTATTTTCTCTCTTCTTTTGTGAATTTCAAAGGATAAAATAATAATCTTTAAATTCACTGTCACAAACCCATGAAAGATTTCTACAGGTACCACTTTTACACTGGGCCCACTATGACAACATTGGCCAGGAAACAGTACGGTTGAACTGTCCGATTCTGCCTTTAAATAGCAAAGGCCAGACAAAAAGTCATCATCTGGGGTTTGTACTCAACTGGAACTATGTAATTTACACTGTAGCAATGAGATCCAACAACAAAAACGTACCACTGTGAACAGGACAGACTTGAGACCTGCAAGATGGCTGCACAAAACCTTTTTTATGTTGGCATCACCAAAAAATAAAATCCCCCCAAACCCATACCAGAAAACCCTGAACACAGACTATTTTTTCCCCACACATGTCTAATTTGAAAAGATTTATGCTTGGCTTTCATATCGGCTTCTAAAAATCTCTCCAGACTGTAGGTAGTTTGTAAATACTTAAACTTCTCTACTCCATTCACTGTCATTGTACTTGTGATTACACTGCTTAAGCTCTCCATGAATCAAAGTTAAGTAATTTTCATGCTCTACATTTATTTTTTATAAACACTACCTTTTTCTTTCTCTTTACAAAGAAGCAGTAACTTACTTCATGTATTTTTCCCATCATATTTTGAAAGATGGGTGTTCAATTAAACCCATATTCAACTGCAGTCGAGTGCACAACAACAAAAAGCACACAAATATATACTACAAACATCATAGTTTTGTAGTGTACTTGCATTGAGTAATATCATAAGGGATTTGGAAAAAAAAATCATAATAAAAGGCCTGTTCCAACGCCTATTAAAAAATCTCCAACACAACAACACAACCACCAAACCCACTTTACTAATGACTGAATGTTGACTTGAGTCCAGAACAAATAAATCCCCTTACTAGGTAAGATCCAGCTCTACACAATGCTTCTGCTGTTCTTGACTAAAACCTTGCTGGAGTTCCAAGATTTCTCATATATTTAGCATACACTTACAATAATAAGCTTTAATGAACTTCTTAAATTTACACCACTGGTGTTTAACCAAAGCACCAGTTTTTGGCACTCACTGAATGAGTTTCCTCAGTGTTTAACAAAAACCTCTATTCCAAACAAAGCAACAAATTGTGCTTTGACAAGACAGGAAGCCAAAGCTGTAGTACTGCATTTCCACAAGCCTTTCAGGTTCTGCATAACTCATAAGCTGCTGCAGAATGCAACTGCTCCACATTACCAGCCTATCTGCCCTATATATGCAAATGGCACAGCTCGTTTATGATTGCACTGAAGGGGGAAAGAATCCTTTGTATTCACCCTTAAGAAAAAAATTGCATTTCTTCTGAAATCCTGCCCAAGCTCCTAAAGTTTGTGCCTATGTGGACAAGAGACAAGGCCTGGAGTATCTATACCTCACTTAACCAGTGAATGACAAGTCATTCTGCACATCTATCTAAAAGGAATGAGAAGATCAAAGCTAAATTAGTAATAGAAGTGCTCCAAAGCACTACTGCTATCTTGGGAATATTCTATTTATCTATCTGCATTTTAGTATCAACAGGCCTATTTCCAGAACAAGACTTTAACAATCACATCTCATTTCCTTCCCATAAACAGCTCTCTACCCTGTTTCACATTTGCAGAAGGTAGCAGATCTCATGTTCAGGAAGAGATGTATATCTTGCCCACACACTCTGCAGTAAACCTCTGCTTTCCCAAGTACAGCAGATGCAGGTCATAGTAGTATCTTACATGGAGATTAACCTTCACAAAGCCATATAGAGGTACAAGCCATTGATAAAGCAGATAGATATTCATAGGCTTCTGCTACTGAAAAGGAAGGCAAGTGATTTGTACAAGGTTACAGAAGATAAATTTGAAATTCCGAACAAAACCCAAGCTAAAGCCTATTATTTAAAAAAAACACAGACAGGGCCTTTTTAAATAGGAACTTTTCTTATATTCATATTACAAAGAAGCAAGCTGGAGCAAAAGCTGAGATGGTGAATTTTAAAATCTGCTCCGTTTTAAAAGACATCATACTAAAGCAGCACAAGGAAGGAAAAATGGTCAAACCCACCTTTGCCTTTTTTTAGTACCTGTAAAAGACCTCAAGATAGCAGCATTCATTGAAAATAAGCAGTCACCTATCAAAAGCTACTTACTGAATTCTGACCAGAGTGTTAACAGCAGGGTCAGGTAAGGCCAGCCCCCATATATATGCAAACACACCCAAACATTTATCCACACACAAGCTTGGTAATTATTCTCAGTGAAGAAAAGTTTGTCTCCCTGGGATAGCAATGGAAAACATTATTCTGATTTAAGTTAGACGGTTATGGAACCAACTCTCATTTGAAATCTCAGCAACAGCATCACATTAACAGACTTGTGAACATGAGCAGTAATTCCCTCCACAAGGAAAAAAAATAGTCACATAAAACCACAATTTGCAGGCTAGTCCACTTCAATCTGAAATGGTATCACTGAGTTAAAGCTCATTTCAGTATGTCATCACTCACTGTGATTGGTACCAGAGTACACACTAAGAACTACAGGTATACCTGCCTAAAGCTTTAACTACAAACTACTGAGTGCAAGTCTGAAAGAGTGAAGAAAACCCCACTTTCATAAAATTGAATGAACAGACTTTCATTTTCCAAACATCACCTTCAAAATTAACCTTGAAGCTGAAGAGAGTTAACAGAAATTTTAAGTACAGGATTAGTGCCATACAAACAGGAACTTGAAAGAGCTAATAAATACAGAAAGCTCTGCATTATCTGTGGTAGATCAGAAGATGGAAAAGCCTGTTATGAAGGATGCTGAAAAAGGCAGAGCAGGTTGTACCTGGTACTGAACCATACTTAGTCAAAACCTGACTTGATTTCTGCAGAATTAATTGGTGAGTCTGAAAGCATCAATATCGAGTATTCCAGGTCAGCTACGCACAAGTATATCGCCCAGCTGAGCTGGTGAATCCTCCTGGAGCTGAATGCCAAGGCAGTGCAGCATGGGAACAGCAGACAAACCTGTTTGGTACCTGTCCTCCTCCTCGTGCTTCTTGGCAAATGGTGCAGTAATAAATTCTCGGTGTACACCACCAATCTCTTAACTTGTGCTCCACAAAGTACAAAGGTAGGTAAAGTATTTCCATATCAAGGCAGGAAGCTGGGTGGATGTGGGTACTGAAACTGTGTTCCTGTGCACACAGTCTGAACTGGTAAATTCAACCAGACCCAAGCAGATTATAGATGTGCCAGCATCTATGGTAAATTCCTCCCATGGTTTGGGTTATCTAACCCTGGGACAACTGTGAGATGATAGTAACTTGCTTTGATTAATACATAAAAGTTTCAGTTTTCTTAGATACCACTCTTATGAGTGCTTACCTGCTCCCCAGGAAACTCCCCATTAACAGTTCAGTGTCTTCAAATTAAAACAACTGGAGTTACATATTTTCATAGCAGACTGATTTCAATACCAGTGCTTTCAATAATCCCTTTTCTACAGTTACCTCTGCTGTTTCCAAGCTACATAACTCTTTTCAATAGCATTTAAGTTTTCCTGAGGCCTCACTTTTGGCAAGCATACCAAACCTTCAGCCTCTCAGCACTTACTTTGCATTTCTACTGCATGACATTATAATTCCTACATTCTTAACACTCTCATTATACAGACCTTGTGATACATACCTGATTAAATGGGGGACGAGGCCCATCACCCAACAGAGGTGTTTTCTGCTGCTGGAAAGGCAGAGGCCCCTGGGAAGGGTGCGGCCCCCTTGAAGGGTTTGGTTGTCCCTGAGGTCCTTGGATGTTTCCTTGAGGCCCTACTAAAGAGCCTTGTGGAGGTCCCTGCTGGCCTTGTGGCCCACGCAATTCTTGCGGTGGTCCTAACATTGTACCTTGAGGTGGGGGCCCCTGGAGACCTCTCATCTCCTGGGGACCATGTCCTAGTAAACCACTTTGCATATGAGGACCTCTCATTTCTTGCGGATGACCCATCATCATCCCTTGTGGAGTAGGTCCCTGGTTATCTCTGGGTCCTGGTGGACCCTGCATCCCTCTTGGATTAAGTCCCATCAAAGGCCCTTGAGATATAGGGCCTTGCATCCCTTGAGATCCTGGAGCTCCTTGCATGCCATGAGGAAGAGGTCCTTGCATTCCACGGGGACCAGGTGGCCCTTGCATTCCTTGACCACCGGGAGGACCTTGAGGACCCAAGTGACCTTGTGGGCCAGGTGGACCCTGTGGTCCTAAATGAGTCTGAGACCCAGGCAGACCCTGTGGTCCCAAGTGGCCTTGTGGGCCAGCACTGCCCTGTGGGCCTGGAGGTCCCATTGGCCCATGAGGACCTGGATGTCTCTGCATTCCTTGATGTCCATGTAAATCCTGAGGCCGTGGCATTCCTTGTGGAGGCCCCTGAGGTCCCTGTGGTCCCATGAACCCTTGTGGACCTCCAGCTCCTTGGTGTAATGGAGGACCCTGAGGTCCCATTTGCCCTTGGGGTCCCGGAGGTCTGAACTGTCCTTGTGGACCAGGAGGTCCCATCTGAGGCATATTCATTTGCATCTGCTGAGGAAGAGGCTGCTGAAATCCTTGAGGCATCTGTGACATTGGGCCTTGGCCTGGAAAAGGCTGGGGTCCGTGAAGAGAGCCTCCTGGAGGTGGTGGCTGCACTTGTTCAGCTTGCTTCTGTGCAAGTCTCTCAATCTTCAATTGCTGCCCAAAGAAGAGACACTCAGATAATAAGCCAAGCACAGAAGTATATGTAACAACTAAATATCAGAAGCAATGCTCTCGTTTCTCAGGAGTTTAAAAAGGTTTAGTGCTTTTCTCTCCATTAACAGCAGTACAACTGCAGAGATCCATACATTGGTATGAGTTAACTGAAATGTGGGAGCCTCACTGAAGGTGTCAAAGCATCATGCATTAAGTCCAATTAGATGCTTAGTTGGTTGGTTTGTGGGTTTTTGGGGGGGGGTGTTAAAAGGTGAAGACAAAAATAAGATGCTAATTTTAAGGTTGAGGTCCAAACATTTCACACAGACCACTTGCTCAAACAAATCTGCTAATATCTGTCTTTACATACGTACCTCCAAGAGTTGCGGGTTTGTGTACTGAAGTGCTGCCATTTCCTGTTCAATCTCTGCCTGTGTCTTCTTTTTCTCCTCCAGCTTAATATCTTCCTTTCTATCATTCAATGGCTCAGGTGGGGGAGGCAGAGGAACTTTATTCTGCATCCATGCCTATAAAGAAGAGTAAACACAAGATGAATTCTGTGGAGCAACGTGTATGTGATATACTGCTGCATTAGGAAAGGATATGCTGGAATGCTGTGTAAGGTGGATATACAGAAGCTAAAAACAATACTGAATAAAACTTCCATATCTTGTAACATACTATTTTCCAGGTACAGTTACAAGATATAAGGATGTAACCAAATATTTTATGCTTAAATAGTAATGAAATTAACTACTGTGGTAAATTATTTTGCAATGGGTTTTGATACCAAAGAGCTGGTTCTGAAAATCCAAAGCAATTCAACAGTCACACACTTTCTGAAGTTGGAAAAGTAACAAGTTGTTCTTCTGGTCACTGTATATCAGGTGCTTACCTGCTGAAACTGTGCTGGTATTGGTTTTGCATAGGGCACTTTTTTCTGTGGCACCTTCTTTTGGTCCTTTTGCATTACCTCTTCCATTCCCCAGTCCAGTCCTGGGATTGTCATTTCAATATCATTGGAATCATCTTTCCCTTCAGCACCAGAGAGACAAACAGTCAGAGCAATGCAGGTTTACAGAGAAACACTGTTACTCTATAGCTTATTTCGCAAAAAAGACCACGAGGTTTTCGACTCTTCCTCCTTTACATGGGAAATAGGCACAATGCAGAACTTAGGGAAAAAAAAACAAACATCTGTGGCATCAAAATATAGAAAAGAATCAAAGAAGTCACAGTGTTTGGATTGCTCAGGAAAATGCTTCCCCATGGCTACTACTTACCCATCTGCTCTTGCTCCATGGCTATTTTCAATTGTTCAGGTATTCCCATCCCAGGAATAACTGCTAGGCTGTTGGGTTCCAGATCATCTAGAGAAAAACAACATTTATACTTGGAACAGTTTCCTTCACATTATCATTTTATCCCTTGAGATTCTCATGTGCTTTTACCATTGGTATCATGACATATTTCACAACTGGTGGGTCACTTTAATTCCATACCCAAATTACAGGATATTAAAAGAACTGCAAATTCAGATTCGAAAATACATTCCGAAAGGTCAGAAACTGTATTCTTTCAGGAAAGTTATACGTATGGTACCATATATAGTACTATGCATTTCCTCAGGAAAGGCAATAATAACCCATACCCATTCTTGTTAGAACAAATCTATATATTTTAAAACTTAAATTGTATTAAAGTGCTGCATTTCAATTAACATTCCCAAACACAAAAGAGCAGATCATCCCAAATCTGAAGAAGCAGATGCAACCCCAGAGATGAAAAGGTTGCTGAGGCATGCCATACAGCAAATTACCATTATCTTAACAATTGTAGGCCCTGAGCAGCCTAAAATTCCCAAGATAAAACCTTAAGAAAGTGCTAAGATTTTAGTCAAGTTCAATAATTTGAAAGATTTTCCTGCTGTCATTCAGGACTGTGGAAGTCTTGAAGTCACATGAAGGTTTCAAGAAGAAAAGGGTACTGGAGATACTGCCCGAGAGCGAGCCAAACCTTGTTCCTGTGATTCACAGAGCAGGTCTTACCTCCTGGAGCTGCAGAAACAAATGAAAACTCACTGTTGGAATGGTGATCACCGATAACATGGAGAGTAAAATCATGGTCGTCTCAATGAAAAAGTATCTTTGCCTAGGTTGTCACCAATGCTATAATACTATTTCATCACCTTACCTAGAGGCTGCACTCTAGTGTCAGCTAACGACCAAGGCTTGTTTCCTGAGCCCAACCCTCTTCCTTCCATATTAAGTGAAATTGCCTTACCATATTCCACGCCATCTTCCGACATCCCAGGCAGCAAATTCAAGTTGTAACGATCTCGCATCTTATCTCCAGGCCGATTTCTAGTCCAGAACTTGCTGTCAAAAGGAAGTTATATGATCTCAAATAAGGGTCCGATTAATGTAATTAGTTCTTTAACTTTTATAGTGTGCTATCTTGATTATATAAGGATTCAACTCTTACTAGATCAAGTGCAGTGCTAGATCTGAACGTTAGGTGTGAGGTTCAAAGCAAAAATAAAACCCCAGAATTATCATACTCAATTATAGTTACATTTCAGAAGATACTTCAAAATATAAGGAGTATAAGGATAAAGCATCAGCATCAGACCCTGAACAGACAGATATATTTCTAGTCCATTCAAAAAACTTCTCACTCAATTCAAATACATCCTTACACACAGCTAAACTTGTCAATACACACATCCACATAGAAAAATTTACTCCACTTATAGAACACTCCATGTTTACAGCATGTTCAACCTAAACGCATGTATTTTGTGCCTCCAAACATGCTTGCAATGTGAAAAGACAGACATGGCCAGCAGATGATCTGCAGGAAAAAAACGCTGTGGAGGTTAAGAATATTTCTTTAGCAAGAAACTACAACAATTCTTTCTTAAGAATTTCTTCAGGAGACTTCAAAGCTCTCATAAAACCCAAATCCTAGTATTTTTAAGGCTTCCTTAGATGAAAGAAAGACGTAAGACACTCCTTTCAGTGTAAAAAGTCAGTGCCTTTCCATTCAGGTAAGTTTGTGTCTCTGCTTTGCACATGACCAGAATCATCCCCATCTATTCTTTGTTCACTGATGCCATGCACCTTTCTAATGTATATACATTCCCTTAGATCTTTTACTTTAAATACTTGAGAATACCTCGTGTGATCATTTGAGCCTGAACAAAGAATGTGTCCAAGGGGATGCCACGCCAGACTCCAGATCATTCCCTCATGGGCCATTTCCATTCCACCAACCTCCTTCTCAACCCTGAAGTGTATTAATAAACAAATCAGTCATGACACTGGTGAATATCTGCCACAATACAAACCTTTTGCTATTCAGTTGCTCCTCTGTCCCATAAGCAACTAAGCTAAACATAAGCTAAACATAAGCCTGTTTTTTTTCTATTGGGTGAATTGAACATTCTCAATTGTTCTCAATAAGGAGCTCAGTAACGAAGGGATTTTAACTGTACATTTAGAAACAAAATAATTATAATATCTCAGAACAAGCTCTAAGAAACCAGGATTTTGAACCATTCATCACCCTCTCAACAAAAAGCTATTTTCCGTTCAAGCAACTGTGTCCTTTAAAAACACATCTGCACAGGAAAACTTCATCAGTGAAGCACATCTGACCAATACCTATCTAACATGCTGATGAAAATGCCACATACCCAACATGCCAGAATAACAAAGAACCATCAGATCCTCCACTGGCAAACAGCCCCTCATGAACAGGATGCCAGGCCACAGCTGAAATACAAAGTAAACCACAATCAGACAGTACAACACAGGATTTCTAATGAATGGAAATCAGGATCTCAAAAACTTTAATTTTTAATCCAAATCCACAGAATATAACAAATTCTGACCTGTGGCCTCCTTTTTATGACCTCTGAAGACCTGAAGTTCTTCTTTCAGATTACGAATATCAAAGAGCTTACAGAGATGATCACGAGAAGCTGTTAGCAGCCAGTTGCCATTCAGATTCAGTTTCACCTCCATCACTGTGTTTTTATGAGCATGCCTGCAAGCAGAGATAGACTGTTTGTCCCGATACTGATTTCTCAGACACACTAAAACCCTGATAATTTACCAGTCCCAAATATTCTGATCAATAGCAAAGTAGTTCAAGCTACTAATCCAGAATACTGTGGCTTTCTGTGCAAAGGCCCTATGCCTCAATCCTGTTCTTGGATACTTCAGAGCAACTGGTAGTGCCCATCGTGACAGTGTTCAGTTACTGTGCATGTTTCCCATGCAGCGTAAGAAATTTTTATCAGCCAGATGAAACATCTCATTTGTGTTTCCATATCTCAGGTTTGCTTTCAAATGAGAACTGTGTGAGCAAGAGGCCTACAGAGAAGGACAAAGGAAATTTAAATTCATATTCCATATTAAAGTCACAATTTTCCAAGTGTAGACTTGTCTTCATCTAACCTCTAGATTTTCTGGCAGAGCTAAAGCACGAGCTTCATATTTGAAGCAATCAGGTACAGATGAAAAGATGCAAGACAAGAAGCTAAGAAAGGAATGAAAAAGCTTTATGAAATTAGCTTGTGTTTCAGCAAATCAAGATCTGTGGGCAAGAACTTACAGTGTGGCAAGGCTCTGGCCAGTCTTTGGATCCCAGAACTTAATGGGCTGTTGGCTATCTTTACTTCCTGATACAACTAATCCCTTTGTAGGATGCCAGTCAACACATTTCACATCTGCTCCATGTCCTGTTAAGGAGATAAAAATTGTTCATTTTGAGATTTCAGATGCTGAAAAATGAAAGGGTACACACTTTGTAACTGTGATGTAAAACTGAATGAAGACCATCACAGAGCACAGGTCACAAAACCCAAGCAAACTAAATAAAATCTCCTTTGATTTAGGTGCCTTCCCACTAATCACTGGGACCACCTTCTCCTTGGATTACATCCTCAAACAAAGCTCACTTCAACAACATCAAAACTCTCTAAGAAGTTTCTGCTCAAACTGGTACTTTTCTTTAGGCTTTGGCCCTGTATTATTACAGTGTTTTAAACATAACCCTGATAAAAAGTTTGTATGGAATCGGAAAGGGAAAGAACCACTGTGGCACTTCCCTATCTGTGAAATGTTGCAGAAATCAAAAGCAAACACATTTATTCCTGTCCTATCAGTACGCTTTTGCTGTCCTGTCCGTAAACAAAGAAATGACATTATGGATCTGAAAACTAAATTAGCATATGATGAAAAGATATCTTATGAAATACAACCTCTTATCAGGTCAGAGGGATTCAGGTTTTTCTAATGCTCAAGAGTTAAGGATCACCCCAGTGATATCATTTCACTTTAAACAGACTGACTGACCTTGACAGAGAATCACTGCTGCTCATATGACGTAAGATCTGCAAGAAGAAATGCCTACTCCTGCTACACAACAAAACAAGGTTTCTGAGCTGAACTATAGGGATTTAGAGAAGAAATACCAAGCATTAATTTATTTCTCTGATCTCTCTCCATGCCAGCCCACTTTAAGGGAAAGACAACAGTTAATACCAGGAAATGAGGCAGCACGCAGAAACTAAAGAAAAAAGCAAGATGGGAAAGGAAGCGCTGTCTGCAACATAAAGGCACTGAAGTTATAAAATGGTATGGAAAAATGGTAGCATGTTCCCTGAAAGACAAAGATTTCCCATTAAAGTAAGGGTTAGGGTTTCTTCCAAGACCTGAGTTAAACCAGCCTAAATATGTACCCTGAGGGAAAAAAGGCTCAGAAGGGGCAATCCAGTTCAAGGTCAGAGCCATACTGGTGAACAGAGCAACTGAAGCCCCGTGCTTTTAAAGTCCTCAAAAGGGAGTGAGTGATGGGACAGCACCAGACTAATCAGCTGGTCAGAAGCCAGGTTTGATAGTCACTATGCACTAGGCCTAGACCACAAAGCTGAAAGGTCATAAAAGACAGCAGGCTTAAAAGACTCAGAACTTGAAACCAGAGAAGATAAATCATTAAGAATTTATTCAGCAGGCTTCTGACCATCGTAAGCACACTGAAATCGACTATAGGGTTCAGAAGCAGCCTAATGTATTTAAAAACATAATCATTATAAAGATAGCTAAGTGGCATTGCCTGCAGAGACCAATCTTTCAAACAGTGTGCTCCAGACTGTGATAATAGGGGGCAAAACTGGGGCCCTCCTTTGTAATCTAATCACAGTGATCTACCTTGCCCTCAAAGAGAGGTTCTGAACTAAACGGGATCATCATACACACTTAGCTACAGGTTCCTAATGCAGTAAAGCTTTCTCAAGAGAAACCGAACCCTTCTACAACAAATATGCTTCAAATAAACTATTCCCAAGGGACTAAGTCAGAAGAGAACTGAACAGCATCATCTCATCAGACCTCTTAATTTCTTTCTTCATCCTTATTTTTTCTTTTTCAAATTGGAGCAACTGACACTGTCTGTTGCTTCCCTTCTTTCTGCCGACAGTCGTATGTACTATTATTTGTAATGAGACAGATAATGCAGAAAATGTATTTAAAACAGAACTCCAGAGAAAATGCAGCCTGGTAGATTTTCCTTTGTACTTATTTTCAGTTTTTAGTTCTAGGCTGAGACCTGGGAATTGGACTCTTCTGTGGTACAGAACCCCTGTCACCAAGCATCACACTCAGCAAACCTTAATTAATGCAAATCTCTGTAGTTTACATTCCTTATTTGTTGATTGTAAACAGCTTTTGCTCAGTAACTTCAATAGTTGCATGTATGTCTCTCTGACCTAGGAGAGCCGGGATGGGGATTCCTCTCTGAACAACACGTGCACTCTTTCTGCCCCTGAGCCCATCTGTAAAATGCACAGATATTACAACGTCTCCTGTCTTTATGGATAAACAAATTGAAATGTGTGAGTGGTTAGAAGACATGGAAATGAAAGGCCTATAAACTGAGACAAAGGACTGAAGGTAAAGACTCTTCATAAACTGAACTTGTTTAAAATCATGAGTTACTGTCCAAGCATAAAAAAGTATTTTCTCATTTTTACAAAACCCCACAGAAAATAAAAACAAGCATATGTAGATTCTCTTAAAAGTTCAGATGCAAAAGTATTTCTCTAATAATACTTTTCATATACATTTTTGAGCTGTAGTCAAAATGTCGTAATACATTTTGTGACTGTAGTCACAACCCCATTAATTAAAACACTGATAGCATAACACTCGTTATAGCGTAACAAGCTATAATAAGATTATGGGTAATACTATTAGTTCAAATCCAGTACATCGCAAGCCTGGAAAAGCACATGTAAATTAAGGACTTGATTTCCTCCTCTCCCCTGATTTCTGCATATATGACTTACTGAATGTAGTAGTTGGTGTAAAAAAGTTGTTTTGGATCACTCCCTTTTTATTACAGTCTAGATTATATCTAGACTGTATACCTGTATATTTTCTCTCTCTATATAGAGATATTTTATAATGCAACTGTGTATAAACTATCAATTACAGATATATCAGCTTTACTGCTATAGCTATTTTTTTTTCTATTATATCCTTTCCCCTAGGAATGACCCTTTCTAAAGGCTATTCTATTTGTTTGGATTTGTTTTGTTCTTTTAAAGACACGTGGTTCTCTTATGCTGTTTTAAGTGGGGAGTAAATAGAACTGGATATCCTCTACTTGCATTGGTCAGACTTGAAGCCTGTTCATCAGCACACAGTAATGTTCACCTTCCTGTAATCTTTATCTCCAAAATAACAGAACACCTCTCAGAAGAGCAGGCCCTTTGTAGCGGACTATTTCCAAAGGATCTGCAGAGACATCAGGTCCTACTACTGTCCAAGCTATGACTTTCCACCCCCAAAAAGAAGGTGGGGTGAGGGGAACACAGACACCTGCAAGTCAAAGATAATGGAAAACAAGCATGTGAGCAGGAAGATACTCGAGTTTTCTCCATAATCCTCTTAGACTTTATTAGTTGCTTCCAGCCTACTGGGCAAATTGAATTAATCTGCCCATTCTGTTTTTAGAGAAAGCTTTTAAAATGTTATCTGACAGTCACCCATTCCCCTAGCAATTCCTCGCTTCTACATAAAGCTCACTTAGGAACTGAATACCTCATACCCACAAGACCCTAGCTACTGTTTTGACAACAGCAATCAAGCTAACACTAAGAATGTATTTTAACTGCATTAATTCAGTGCTCTTTGCCCCATGCAGTACAGTATGTGAACTCTGCTCCTCTTGAAATCTGTCCTATTCACTTCCTATTCCCTGCTCCAGGAATGAATACCACAGAAACCCTCCACCTTCAGATACACAGTATGCTTTTTCTTATGAGCATAATGGGGGAGACTGGTGAATAAGGAATTAAGGGAAAAGGCCCTTTCAGTCTTCAGTGGATTAAGAACAGTGCCTCCCACCATACTTCCAGACCTTGGTCCCATAATCTCACATTTTTTTCCCTTTATTTGCCCACAGTCTTTCTGTAGCTGTTAGTTTATTAAACACAGTATCTAGAGAGACTGCTAGAGCTTTAATCTATGTATAGGGATTCTTTCTTACAGTTCTATAATAAGTTTTCTTCACAGACAAAAGCTTTTCTATCAGGACAGGGATTTTTTTTTTCTCATCTGTGAAATCAGAAGGTTTAAAAAAAACCATAATAATCAGTACACACTCATGAGATTAGTTTTTGAAATTACAGGTGAGGGGAAATGAGTTTTCCCAACATTACCTGTAACAGGTAATCAACCCCCAAAATGTTCCCTTTAGAATTTGTATGTGCTAGTCCTAACTGAGCGTATCCCACTCAGTGAATAGTCTGAACTCCAAAAAATCCTGAAACACTAGAAAAAAAAAAAACCAAACAACAAAACCAAGTTTAAACTTAATGCTACTTGTGGGCTTGCACAGCTTGCACAATAGCAAAGAATCATGACACAAATGTTATGGTACATGTAATTATCAGTAATGGCATGTAGTGGTCTGAATTCTTTACATCGGTTGAAATTCAATGAC
The DNA here is from genome assembly GCF_033815535.1 of Pezoporus flaviventris. Lineage (NCBI taxonomy): Eukaryota > Metazoa > Chordata > Aves > Psittaciformes > Psittacidae > Pezoporus > Pezoporus flaviventris. The sequence goes on from NW_026892549.1 coordinate 64,166,340, forward strand.
AGTACCTTCTGTATGGGTTTATAGCAAGGGCAAGAAATGCAGCTGTGTCCCAAGTGTATGTGGGACCTGGATCATACAGGGTTCAGTTTGTAGCTAATGGGACTACTTGTATGTTAAAGTGAATGTTTAGATTCTTCAGTGAATTGAAGGTAAAATGCTGAGCAGCTTCCACAGCTGAAATGCACTGCTTTGAACAGAAACAGAAGTTACACACTGAAAATGTCTACTGCTTCAGATTTGTGGTACCAGGTCTTTTTTGGTTTCAACCATTAAGCATGTTCATGCTAGAGCCTACAAACACTATAGAGATACATTTCCTTTTAGATTTGGTTGTCCCTAACTCCTGAAGGTATTTTTGAGCATTAGCACTACCTACACCCAATCAGGTTGTTTCCTGTATACGCTTAAAACATCTAGATAGAAACCAAGTTTGACAGTAGGTTGTGCAACAGCACAGTAATGAGACCAGCGTCTGCAGCAAGCAAAGAGCTGTTTGACATTCTCTTAGAAGTGAGAACTATACGACAAAATCAATTCAGTACGCATGTTTCACAATTTCTAATCATAAGACATAGTTATTACCTAGATTGAGCACAGATAATTATCAAAGTTACTTTAGCCTCTAAAAATATAACAATTTTCTCGAATTTTGCTTAATATCCAGATTTTCTAATTTTAAGTGCACTTTTATGCACTTAAAAAGAAACCCCCCTATATATAACATTAAATCTGTCACCCAGTTCACCTATGTGGCAATGCTTTAAAATGCAGCATAATGCTTAGTGCATTAGTCATCAAGAAGTCGTTATTAACCTTAAACAGAAAGCCACCAGGAAGCTCAGAGCTAGCTGAAGAGAAACGAGAGTTAAAAGTAGGGCAGGAAGTATGAAAGGAGAAGACACACCACATTAAAAAACTGTTCAACACCTTCTAATTCAATATATATATTAGTGCTTAGCAATAATGGCAGCTGAATTGAAGGACAAAGGCAGGTTTTCATCACAGTTGGAGTTAAATTACTTATGAAAAGCAGACTGGATTCTACTTTGCCCTCAGACTCAGTTATCTATTAAAATTCTCATGCCCTATTACTTATAACTCATTTGCAGGTATTCATCAGAAAATGAAGAGGGCTTTTTTAAACTGCAAAAGGCAGAAAATCATCCTTTATTTTTTTGCTGGTTACACTATTTGTCAAGTAGCTGGGACCAGATGTTCTTTTCTGCCCCAAAATTAACCAGCCTACTTTGAAAGCAGCAACACACTTGCTTTTCGTCAATAGAAAATATTTATTTACAACGATATTTACATTTAATGATATTAAAAACAAATGTTGTACAAGAAACATTAAAAATGAACAGCAACCATGAGAAAAATTCTCATTCCTTGTAACAAACAGCTGAAAAAGAGACAAAACCCCACTCTCAGAGGGAAAATATCGCACAATTTACTATTGCTTGTTTTCTGGCACCTTCAAGCATTTAATACTAGTCAATGGATCTGAAAGATCTTGCAGTGCCTCTAATGAGTGTTTACTGTCTTAAGCTATCAGACTAGACTGATCTCTCATCTAACATGCATGGCAAGTACTACATAATGCCATACAGAAAAGGGGACAGTGTAGCCATGCCCAGAAATAGAACAACTGGTGGTCCTTCAAGGGAAGAAAAGATATGAACTTTAAAGATGAGAAACAGAATGGTTTTGGCAATCATTAGTCTGCAGTTCCCATAGATTTGGAGCTTTATATCTGGGCACAGAATCAGTTTGCTGGGCAGCATAACAAAACAGAGAGCATCCCGGGAAAGTGTGAGCTTTCACATCATAGTGTTCCCAGTCAAGTCCTCCAAACAGAAACTATACAAGTGTTTTGGAGTCTGCTCACAGCCTGTACCATCAAAACTGGCAGAATCACAGTATTAGATACATTTTTAAATTAACTTGAAACTAATTAAGAGACCCTGGTGCATCCTAAATTTCAGCATGACAATTTAGTGAGAGAAGGGAAAAGGAAGGGTCAGTGGACAGAACTTACTACCAGCTCTGTGTTCTGACTGCAATTTCAGTCAAGGCTGTAAATTGAATACTTTGTTCCCAACTCAGGAAGAGAACAAATAGTTCTAAAAAAGCTAAGAGTAACCATCACTAATAATTTTCAGCACTTATTTCCTTGAACATCCTGCTGGATGTTCATTAAAGTTCTGCTGGTGATTATGGCTGTTGCAGGAGAAAAGCATAGTCCAAACACCTAGTTCAGAGGTTAATCCAAGTTTCAAAACACTATCTGGCCACATGAGCAGACACCACTCTCAGCAAGCTACTAAAACCCTAGGAAAAAAGAAGTATGGATTCCAGAAAAAAAAGTTATAAGAAGTCTTTTACTTTCATATAATTTGATATACCCTCACTCCAAAGTGAACCCAGAACCTTCTAATAAACATGCCTAAAACAGAAGGACTACCAAAATCTGTCAATCTGATATTCCTTCATTGGAAGAATTGTTTTCAATATGTTTTTACGATTGAGACTACAGAGCAGGATCCCACTTTTTTTACATCCCATTGACAGGTGAAGCACTGTCAACTCTCTTCTCTACCAGACAAGTAAATTACTTTTAGAGACAGCCATGTTCATCTGGCCAGTCACGGAACACCACTTGTCCAGCCAGCCTCTCACTTCAAGGAGCAGCAAGTTTACAGGAAAACTGTTTCCCTTCTTGCCAACCAAAAAAGCCACATAAGCTACTTTTGATGGCCAGGTTACCAATACAGAACACCCCACAGTATGAGACCATTATCATGTTAAGCGAGGAAATAATGAGTTTAGGTACACTGAAGTTAGGAAAACTATTTTCTTTGGTTCTAAGGCAAATACTGCATGAGCACCTCCTCTCAGTATAAGGGAGGAGCAGCTGGCCCAGGGGTGGGGTGAGGGAACAACAGAGAGATTATCAAACCTTGTATAGACTCTAGGAAAAGGTTTGTGTCAGCCAAAAATCCAGACGATTAGCAAGTGTAAGTGATAAAGAAGGGAGATGCAGACAGAGGCCACTGAATTTGTCTTTATACATGGACCCTGCATTTTACAATTGCCATTTTACAAAATACTCTGCATTTTAAATGCAGAGGCCATTTCAAATGTACTCTGCATTTTCTAATACCACCAAGACTGAGTACGCTAGGAAGCAGAAGGTCTACTGAACTAAACTGCTGGCAGAAAGCAGAGTACGTAACATTGGCCTAAACTACAAAGCACTACTGTTTCTACACAGAGATGAAGTGGAACAGACAGGAGAACTTTCATATCAAACACAAAGGAACAATTTTCAAGCCACTGAAATAAGAAAGGTCTGTAAATTAGGAGGACAGAAACACACACACAATGAGCAGAGTACCATGAACTAAAACAAAGCAAAGAAACCCCAAAACTCAGCATGTAATTATCATATGGTGGCTTATGAACGTGTCTAATCTAGTGGTGATATCTGGGCTAATGAGAAGAAACACACCAGAATTAAAACAACCAAACAAAAACAAAACAAGAAACAGTGCAAAAATGTAATTAAAATGCAGGAGCAAAACAGTGATTTAAATAGTGCTACAGAAATAGAATCATAGAACAGTTAGGGTTGGAAAAGACCTTAAGATCTTCTAGTTCCAACCCCCCTGCCATGATACTAAACCATGTCACCCAAGGCTCTGGAGAGATAATATGTTCCATTGACATATTCATCAAGCAGCAGAGAAAAGATGAGCTCAGGTGAGAGACAGAAACAAGGAATGTTTTATCACATCTTATTTCAAATTCCTTCACCATCAGTGCTCTTATTTTCTCTTCTTTTCCTCTGCTTTATTCTATCAGCACCACCACACCTGTGAACTGAGTCCACATTCCTGATAATTCCTGAGTCCACCTTACCTACTAATTCTGCAATGTAAGAATTTTGTTTCCTTTCAGATTTAAAGCTAATATTGAAGTTCCTATTTAAGTAGAGGTACCCAAATACTTTGTATTTCTGTTTCAATTCTAAAAATAGGTCTCAATTAAGGAAGTGTTTTGTAGAATGTGGCTGCATAAATATCCATGCAGCTCTCTAAAATATCATGCATCCCCATGTATCATTTTAAACTCCACAAGTACATAAATGGAAGAAATAGTAAAGCTCTTCCTTGACATCTATCCAACAGAGAGACAGGGAAAAAGATGGTGTTGAAAATTTACTAGGGATTTCATGCAATAAAACCTAACAAAGAAAGGGAGAGATGTCAACAGGGAGCAATGGGATAAAACAATCCAAATACTTAAATGACTCAGATATATCAAAACCAGGGGGGAAAAACATGGAGAACACATAAACACAACATGGTTGGTTATGGCAGAGGGGTTTCCTCTGACAATATATTATGGGACTGCTCTTTCAAGATGAGAACAGAGGATACAAAAATTAAACAGACCACACCACATCGTACTATGGATAGACTGAACACTTATTTGACCCCTGTAGTCCTTGAAATGACTACCAGTTACATATTTTCACTGCTGACTTCAAAGAAGTATAAAAGAAATCAGACAAGGTATGATACTGTACTGGCATTTAAATGCCGTGTTTACCTCTGTAATGCAGTCTATGACTGACTTTGCATTTGAATCTACAGGTAACTGCACTCAGTAGTATGTTATAAAGTCCCAAAAGCAGCATCAAATAATCATGTGGAGGTTTGCAGGCACGTATCCTAAGAGCACATTGCAACGCTAACTGCGGCGTACACGCTCATTAATTAATTGTACCTTTCATGGAAAAAATGTTGATTAGAACAGGAAATTTTTCTCCTTAGAAGCAAAAAATACTCAATTCAAATGCCACATCTGCTCTGAAGTAATAACTCCTGGATGTTATCACACACCCCTCCATGCTAGCACCAGAAACACTGTCTAACATTTCAAAATGAAACCTGTTCAATTTTCCATTTAAAGGATAGAAACTGTTTGACAAAAACCTTACACTGCCAGAGGAAAAAAAAAAAAAAGAAGTTTAAAATACTTTCTGAACTCTACAATAAAGTTTGAAAAAAGCTTCTTTAGAAGTTTATGCAAAAATCTAGAAAATACAAAAAAAAAAGCCAAATAAGAATCCAAGACAGAGAATGTCCAGAGATTTTAATTATTAGCATTCTGGAAATAAAAGCTGAAAATATAAACCATTTACCTATGGGATTTTCTTCCTGCCTTTTGGAGTATTTGTTACACGAAATCACCACCATAAAAGATCTTTGCTAAACTCCAGTCATGCATTTCAAACACCTACAACTGTGTACAAAATTTGGCCTCAAAGCACTACGAAAAAATTCTAACTAGGTAATCAATTTAAAAGGCAAAAGAAAACCAGTGTTTATTGGGCAGATGGCGTTCAGACAGAAGCTCTTCCCTTAGGAATCTTTACGTTTCTCTTGGTCTTTTTCTGTAGCAGCTTTTAAAGCTTTTGGTCTTACACCAAAAAAGAAAAGGAAATATAAAGTATCTTCTCAGTCTCCAAAATGTACAAGCCAGTCCACATAAGAACAATGACCTTGGGTCCATATATGAAACTACAGGGATAGCAGAGAGAAGCTAAACAGCAGTGCTTTTGGGAAAATGGTATGTTTGCAAAATAACAGGAAGAACAAAGTAAGTACGTTACGCACATAAACAGTGAGAGAAGTCATCACCAATAAGATTACTATCCTGATCCCCGAGTGTAACTATAATGTGTTCGTCAAATAAAACACCTTTTACAGTGCTGCTTGAGCTGTGCAGAAATAGCTAAGCTGAGGAATGAAAAACTGCAGGAATTCTCTTCTAGGAAGCTGGACCTTAGAAAATCTGTAAAATAGCTGGTAAACTGAATCAGTGACTGGGGGGAGAAGGGGGTAGTGAAGTCTCTTCACTTGCACAAATACTCTCATTCAAATACTAACAGAAGCAGAGATCAAACCCAGATGACTTTTATGAAAGAAGGTGGCACAACTGCTATTTCAGAAAAGCCTATGCAAGAGCATGCCACTGCTACTGAAGTAATCCACAAAAATAGATCTGTTGGCAAAGTGATGCAAGATACCAGTTCTGCCGAATGTATATTTAAGATTTTTGTTAATACCACAACCTTGTATCAGGGAGCAAAGTTCATTTTTAACCTTAAAATTTAACCAAAAGAAAAAAGGAAGCTTTAACAGGTATAATCCCATGTCAACAGTTTATTTTCAGTGCCAGTTAAAATACAGTTATTTTTTTAGTACAAAGAATACACCTTCATTAGACTAGTCTCTATTGTTGGAATACATAGCCCTTTGTGAATTATCTGTTGCTACAAGATGCAGTTTTACAAGCGTCAACGTGTCGTGAACGTGATCAACTGCAACACAAGCACTACATTGTAGAAAAAGGCACAGCAGGCTGAGAACCACCTGGCTTTAAGAATAACAGATTCTTCATCTACTGGAGACTGGCCAGTCATTTGTCTATTAATTAGTCATTACTCCATCAGCAGTATCCTAATTTCAGGATAGCACATCTATGAGGTTGGTTGTGCCTCTGTATCAACACATTTGCACAGGAAACACTAGGCGGTTTAAGTTCTTTTACACGATGTCTACAGTGAATGCAGAATGCATGACATACATTTGATGGCAAAATAAGCAGCAAAACCCATTATTCCTGCTATCAAATACAAACATGTGAACCTTTACAAAAGTTACAGTAGTTTTTAAACAAAATCCTCATTTATCTATCACACAGTTTTATGAAATCTTAATTTTATTTTTGTGAGGGATTCTCTAGAACATGGGTGTGATTTTCCACCTTTCACTAGGAGGAAGTTTATTCAGACTGATGTGAACTAGAATTATCACACAACATCTGGTTAGTAAAACACATTACCTAAATCAGCAGGGTTACCAGCTGCTACCATGGAGATGTTCAATTCACAGTAACTGGCATCAATGAGCTATGGACTGTAATAGACTGAAAAATTAATTTGCTTTTCACTCCTAAGCTCAAGTGCTCCTTTCTGTGCAAGAACTGTAGAGCAGACCCTTCAGGAAAAATATTCTAATGCTCTTCAGGTCTAGCAAATGCAACATTACTTCTAAGATTTTTACCATGGCACTTCAAATTAAGTCAAGTGAAATGCTAATTAAAGTTCCCCATACTGTTCTTTTTCATATACCGCTGCTAACTTGTGTTAGATAATTTGTGATACTGCTGCTTCTAAGTATTCTTCAAGAAAACTTGTCCCATACCTATTCCTTACTTGCATTTTAACATCTTGCAAAAAACCTTACTCAAATATCAACACTGTATTAGTTATTAATTAGTTATTAATTTGGTCAATAAAATATAGCACAATGGGTTAAAAATAGCTTCTAGTATTTCTAGCAAATAATTACTGTGCAATAAATCTCTGAATTTAAGTGCTATGGCTTGCTACAGATGTTGCAGAGATTGTACCCGATAGGACAGACTCCTGCAAAAACTAATGCAGCTTCAACCATTGCGCGAAACACAGTTTTTTTTTCATGCCAGTTATTTCCATCCAGACTTAATAGGAACAGACATCCTCATGATGAAATTGTAGACCGAAACATACATAGTTAAGTAAGTATTCTGAGGGAGAAAGACTATATTCCTTGAAAATAATTCTGTCACACAAGGAAAAGAAAATGGCAAAGTGGGTGAGAAGCAGGCAGCATGTGAAGAACCCCCTGAGCAAGCAAGATGTTTTTTTCAGACAGGAAGCAGCAGTTGCATCTCAACAAAAAAAAGGCTGGCAGGATTGCACCTGCTATTTAAAGCCTCCACCGTTCCAGTTTTATAATGTGAGCACAGAAACTGTGACGTTTAATCCTAGCAGTACAATTCCTCATTGCATAAGAGCCCTGTTTGAAACTGCAAATGCAACACATACTAGAGGAATGACAAATCTAATGCGCTTATGTAGGTGATTGGAATGATCGGACTTTTTCTCCATTCCCTTGGAAGCAAGGGATACTCCTGATAGGCTGGGAATAGTGTGAGAGAGAACCTACCTTTGCCTAAAGATCTCCAGAATACAACTGCAGAGTATAAACCGATTTAAGGAAAGAATTGTCTTGGGTGAATTTCGCTTTTCATGTTCCTAGTCTTCACACCATATATGTGAGTTTCTGGAGACCAGGGACTTCCAAAAGGAGAATGGCAATCCACAGAAATACATATTCATCAACAGTATTGATATCCCTAATCACTAGATTTAGCAAACTACCCAAGAGAATAATTATTTTGTGAATGTATGTATTGCCAAAGAGAAAACCCCAATATACAATCATTAAGTAAAAGGAGTTTCTGCTAGGGAAGCAACAAAGTGTCATTGCTGTTTGAGGATGTAAGAGCATAAAGTGAGATCTGTAGGGAAAAGACATCTGATTATCCAACTAGATCATCTGACCTAAAATAAGCAAGTTTGTGTGTTCCTAAGACAGGTTTGTATAGCCTTTCAAAAAAAAAAAAAAGGACAAAAAATTTTAAAAATTAAATAAAAAAACAAGCAAACAAAAAAAAAACACACAAAAAAACCCAAAACACAAAAAGCCAACCACACACACACACACAACCCCCAAACAAACACATGAACCCAAAGCAAACAAAACAAAACCTTTTTGTCTAACTCTATCAGCTGGTCCAATTTAAAACTTCATTTCTGCCTACAAATTATGCATGGGCAAGAAAGAGCAGAAGGTAGGCATAAAGAACAGGCAGGATTCTTCCTAAGCAGGCACAAACAGCAAGCAGTAACACTGCACCGTAACAAGCTGCAGACCTGGTCAACCTCTAGAAAAAGGGACATCTTGCTAACAGTTTTTAGAGCTTGTAACTATGCTATATACAAGTGTGCTTGACACTGTCCATAGTATTTTCCATGTGCACTAGTTCCTTGCTACTGATTAGTTACAATTCAGAAAGGGGAATTTTATCTACAGATTTAAGACACTAAATTCATCTGTAGCAGAAACACCACCACAAACCTGGTTTGGACTTTTCAAGTGCTTGAAAGAGAGCATCTTTCAAGACAAAGCATCTCTTTTTTTTTTTAATAATTTTAGTCTCAAAATTATATTTAGTATTGTGCAGTCTTCTGTTATTATACCTTAACTTGGAAATTATTACTGACATAATGGTCAGTCAACACTTGGGATAGGTGTAGGCATGAACAACGAAATACACTAGGTAGATCAGTTTTTGTTTGGTATAAAACCCAAGTATTCTTTAACACCCATTTCATTTAGACATAAAGGCTGATGTTTGCAAACACATCAGGCCTACTTATGGCTCCTTTGGAAAACTTAGAAACATGATCTAGGGAAACACATCTTCAGGAACAGTAATGACAAAGTAGGTGGACAAAGCCAGGCTGCTTCACTTTAAGGAGTATAAGTTACCTGTATTACTTTTTAAAGCAAACACTTTGAACCTATTTTTATTGTGCATGTGCTTTAAAGCTTTACAACACTACCTGCACAATCTAATTCAGGATTGCATAATTCTGAAACAAGTAAGAAAGCAGCAAGCTAATATGAAGTCCATAAATGTGCCACTTGGTAACATTATAAATGCTGTATACTTACAGACACTGACTGAAATTATATATGCATGTATAACAAATGGATACATATCTATATATAGAAGTACCTCTTTACTTCACTACATAATCAGGAGCTTTGAAGACACTGACAGCATACTATCACATTTTCCATCTTATTTATAACAAATTTTCACTGCTTGTAGGAGGATTCTGATTAAGTATTTAAACTTCAGTGATGATTAAGTTGAACAAACTATTAGTCACTATGGAACGGCCAAACATTTATGTCTGGAAAAAGTTCCATTAAACATTAAGAAATCTTTCTAACCCAAACAGAATGGTGTGCATTACCTCCAGCATGTTAAAAGCTGGAAGAAAACCAACTAAATAAAACCCCAGAACACTGATTTTCGATAGTCTTTTGAAGGGTCAGTTCCTTATGTCATACTTGCTGGTGTACACCTAAAGGCAACTGAACATTTAACTACTAGGATTCATTGTTCCTTTGTTTCCCCTTTGGCATAACAGGGAAATTCAGTATCAAAAGAACACAGGACAAGTCAGAGGGAAGGAACCTCAGAAGTCCTCTCAAATAGAAGTTTAACCTCCTGCTCAAAGTCATTAGGTCAAAGCTGGTTTCTCATGAGTTTAACCAGTTTTATTTTGAAAACCTTCAAGGACAGAGACTGCACAATACTAAGATTAAGCAAAGCTCACATTCTTCTACTGCACTGGTAAGAAAACAGCTTAAAAACAAAAAACAATCCCAAGCAAACAAAAAAGCAAAGCAAACACCAAAACCAAATGAAAATCAAAACAAAACCCAAACATCTCCCCCCCCCCCCAAATGGCATTTTTAATGTGTTTCCTGCTGAACTAAACAAAAACATTTTCCTTTTTAGCACTGTTAACTTTACTATACTAGTTATATTTCTAATGGCAACATACCTGGAACATCAAATGAGTCTGAACTCAAACTTCTGGGGACTCCCATTAGACTTGAACTTAAGTGGCGAATTACTTACCTGTGAGTACCATTTACACATCAATTTGTGCTATGTATCTCCAAATGTAAAAAAAATAATGAAAATTCTCTGGTCAAAGAAAAATGTTCTACTTTCATCTAAAAATCTCTGCCCCATCCCAGGTCAAGTTTCTCCCATGGAAAGTTGAGGGTGGCTGAGGGGGAATCAGTTCTTCATTGAATTTAAAGAAGGTACTCAGATTTTTCTAAACCTTAAGTGTACTAATTATTTATGAAGCCAGGAAGAACCTTAACCACTGATGAAGAAGAGTTCTCAAGGAGCATTCAGCCTTGTTTTAAGCAAGGAAGGGTGTTAGTCTTGCAATGCAAATTCTTAATGTCAAGATGGCAAATATTTATCAGAGGCACTCCTTCCTTAAATCTTAGCACTTATAGACAAATAAAGCGGCACAGGATATATCCTGGAGAAGACAGAAAGAAGGCAGCTCTGGAGATAAGTTAAAATGTAAAAGTCTGTATAAATATTTAGACTTTTTTCCCCCTAATCATATATAATAATAGTAATAATTGGCTGGATCTTGAGCTACATATTTTCATCAAATAATTCAACTTGTTTTAAGAGTTAGAATAGCTACAGTTAAGCTACTAATTGTTACGACTCTTTGGAAGTATTTTTAAAGTGATGGAAGGTTAAAAACTAAGGTTTTAAGATAACATTTAGAATATTTTCGTGCTACATCATTCTAAATGAAAAGGCAAAGAAAATAAAGCTATTGCACATATGCTAGAATATGCATCTGCCAGCACACACCAGGAAGCTGGGTTTGCTTTTTACTAACTGGTATTATTCTTACCAATTTTAAGCAGCCAAGGGAACACATTCCTCATCTCTTTTGAATGGAAATCCTAAGTTTACTCTCTGAGATCTTGGGGACTTGGTAGAAGCACCTATTCTAGCCCTGTTACAGTGAACTTTGTTTCTCAGGCAAGGCTCGTATCTAAATGGCCATTGTAAGTTCTTCTAAAAGCTTATTCTGATAAGTTAAAAAGTCCACACACATTTTCTATTAATGGTCAAAACCAGCGATAGCTAACTTTGTCTTCAAAGACAATATATGCAAGATATTTGCAATCCGTGCCTTGTCTATACCAGAAAATGATAATGTAGTGTCACAAGCGCATCTTTTTGTGCCTATAGTTATATCTGGAACAGCGCTACCTACGTATCTTATCTGGAGCAAAATCAATTTATACACAATATGACAACTATTGGAATTTAAAAAAAAAGATACATAACTAACCTGTGCTTTAAATTGTTCAGCAAAAGCCAGAACTTTACATACTCTGCAATGTCTCAAATGTTTTGCAGAAACAGAAATACCAGATGCTTCCACTGACATAATAATAACAAACAGTAATCCAAACTGTCTGCAATGGAAGAAATATCAAACTTATTAAACTGGGCAAATGTTTTTAAGATAAAAATATTTGGAAAAGTCATCCTTTTCTCCTATATACTACCTGTAGTTCTGATGCTTACAGTTGTGCTTCTTTGAAGCCATGACATTTAACAGCCCAATCATTTTTTAATTCTCATATTTTACAGAGGTCAGCATTTTACAAGGTCTTTTTTAATTTATAAAACTTCCAAGATAGTTACTTTACCTACAATGCACACATGTACTTTCAGCAGTAAAAATAAAAATGTCTTCCCTTGAAAAGTGTTGTATTCCACAAAAAGCCTTTATCTGTAAGTAGCAAAATTAAATGACAGTTTGTATTTTCACTGTGAAATAAGTATCAGTCACTTGGAAAGTTCTGGCACTGTACTTGGATAACATGTTTGCACGCTTAATATAGTCACCCACTTTTTCCAGAGGCATATAGCATGTTATATTCCTTGATTATACTCTCAACTGAAGCAACCCAGAGTTAGCATTAGGTCTGAAGAGTAACTATCAGTTATTGCTACAGCAACTGAGCTTGCCCTGATTAATCTCCGCAATGCTAGGGCATAACTTTGGTTAGATTCCACCACCTAATTCTCATCTCCTTGTTCACACTGCCAATATATTTTTCTCAATCCTTGTACAAGCTGTTTATTTATTAAGTTGGAGGGTTTTCATACTGACACAGACTCCACACTTTCCATCTCTTTGCTGTCCTTCTTCCAGCTACTTTTCACCCAGGTTTGGTTTTTTTCCACAATTCTTATTTATCCCTTTCTCATGGTTTGCTATACAATCCCATTCAGCACAGTTTCAATTTTGACTCAAAGTGTCTTCCTAAAAACACGTGATGAGCAGGACTGGGTTTCTCATTAGAATGTAAGGCCAGGCAGGTATAGAAACATGAAAAAAACTCCCCCTCTATTTTAGGGAAGATACTTGCAAGCTGTCTCCTCATCTCCCTGTTCTGGGTTATTTAAGTAGGAGTACTGCAATGTTATTCATATGATAAAATGATGCAAAGTGCCTCACTACTAAAACAGGAATATCACTCACAAGCTAAATGTACTATAATAGGAAATAATTGGATCATATGGAATTGAAATTATGCAAAAGAAAATATCAAATGCTTCACAAACTATCCATGCTTACTTTGATCCACAAAAGCTTTTAGTACAGTAACTAGAGGATATGAAGCAAAAAAAGGGAGCGGGGATGGGGGAAGTGGTCCATTTAATCCACACGCAAAAGAAAAATGGAGTCAAACAGCCTGCAAGGTAAGTTTCTAAGGACTGATATGGATTATTTTCACCAGGGAATTGTGGGGTTTGTTTTTTTAACACTTCTAACCATTTATTCTGAAACCTTACTGCAGTAGTTGCAGTCTATTAGGAAACAGTATGTCAGATGAAAGATTCCATAAAACACAATGTCCAATTCTGTCCACGTATGATATTATCAAAGTAGATGAATTACTAACATAACTTGCATAAAGAATAACTCCAGATGATTTTGTTTCTGTTGAGAACTTCTGATATGACAAATACTGGTGAGTAGGATACCAAGAGGTCACCACCCCTAACGCACACAACCTGCATCGTTTTCCAGATTACACTTGTGCCAAGAAAGGAAGACCGGTGCCACCTTATAGTCAGTATTTAAATGCCCCTGCAGCTCAGGATTTCCTTCATCAAGTACCAACCTCATGAAAAAGTGCTTTGCTTTCTCAGTAAGAACGCAGGGTTTGAGGAGAAAGCTCAGTGCTGCATCAGTGGTGCTGTCAGTGAATCCTGACCACTATGTATTGTGCACTTCTATATGTATTATAACCGATGACAGTTAAGTTCTCACCACAGAAGTATTTACACTAGTAAGCCATAAAAAAAGGTTTCAAAGTTCAGTATGTATACCAGAATGGTATGGTCTGGAAGGGACCTCAAAGCTCATCTAGTTCCACAGCTTCCACTAGCTCAGGTTGCTCAAAGCCCCATCTAACCTGGCCTTGAACACTGCCAGGGATGGGGCAGCCATACAATTATTCTTTCCTCAAAAGGAAGTAGATGCAAGGAATCCTAATGATGCAGTCATACAACTTCTGAAAGAAGTATCATGTATTTCAGCAGCACTAAGTGCTGGATGCCCTGTGAAACACTAGGGGGTTTTAACATTCCTCCAAGCTTAACAAAATATTTACTAGAAATATTAGTCTTTTTAGCATAAATTTGCCCTTGGACTCAAAGTGAGAGATCCGTGATTCAGCTTCAGGACAATTTTCAGGGAAGAAAAGATTTCAGAACTGAATCTAAAATAATCTCACTCTCACACAGTGCTTCTTCATTCCTGTCTCACAAAATGTGTGGAAAGAAGAGTTTTGTATAACTTTCTTATAGCATGGTGTTGTGGTCATCTCTCATGATCTCTTTTACTCATTGAGAATTATGTATCTTCTTACTTATCAACTCTTCAGGATTGTTAAAACACTAGATTCTAGTTGAAAAACAGACCTCAGACTTATTATGCTGTATTTTAATGATATTCAGAACTGAACTTCATTATAAACCTTAAGGCATGGCTTAGCAGATGCAATCACCTACTGAAGAAGTCTTCAATACCCTCTAATTCTTGTGGCATTATTTAGGGAGCAGAGCAAAGCTATCATGAAACTAACTCCTAATCACTACATTTAATCGCAGAAATCAAGGAACTCAATTATAGTTGAGCAAAATAAAATTTGTCCTATCTAGAAAACACCACAAATAGGAACCTGATGTAAGTCACCATAGCAGGAAGTTTCTCAACTTTCAGATGGTTTTTACATTTCACACAACTATAGTCAGAGATTTTAAACACAGTCTACCTCTAATAAAGCTTTCTATACAGAGAAAACGAAGATGCTGCAGCCTTGAAAGACAGTCAGAGATAGAACTGAGCTGCAAGTTAACACTTGTACACTTTTTGTAGCCTCAGGCAAGAAAAGATTAGGTTCTTCCCATCTAATCTAGGTTACACCCACCATTCTAACAAGCAGCAGTAAATTCATTTTACGAGCTCAGGAAGTTGTACATGTGTTCACACTTTAAGTCCTTAGTGTTACTTTGGGAAAAGTGTAGCAAAAAATGCTGTATTTTGCATTATAACATCCATTTATGAAGCTGGGAATTGCATACAATATTTCTCAGTCTCGTTTCCTAACAAGATGAAAAAGTGAGTAAGACTGTGTAGAGAGCCCCCTATGCAACCCCGAAGAAGCAGCATCAGAGCTGGCACAACACATACAGCATAATTAAAAGGCTCCTGCATCACTGATTGTGCAGCTAATTTGAACTGTTTGTAAAGAAAAAAACCTCTCAGTCACTATCAACGTCCCACTAAGTGAGTTCCCTACCATTTCTTGCACCTAAAATGCATAAAAATCTTGATGCACACCAACTTAAGAGTACAACTGTAGCTCAAAAGACTTGGCTGCAACTTATCGCTCTCCCCCACCCCAAAATTTGTTGTGGCAATGAAGATTCATGAAGATGAGAGACCTGCAAGATAAGCTGGCATACTAAAACCCACCAACAAAGAGGAGATTTAACTGATTCAATACTTGAATCTTGAAACAGCTCATCTTCTTCAAATTCAAAAATTCAAGGACTTTCCTTCTCTAGATTGATATTGTTGGTGCCAATATCAGCGAGGTCTCATCTCACCCTAAGGTTGGTTTTGAGGGAAAAGTCCTAATATTTATTCTTGCAGGGATGCTTCTGTGGACTAAAAGCGTATCAGACAGACCTTAAACCCTAACAGTACAAAGTAACAAGGCCCCACAAATAAACCTGAAGGTTTAAACACTAATCTCATTACAAGAAACACAGTATCAACACACACGCACACACTCGGTAAACTTGCTGAGTTTACCCTCCCTACTGAGACAAGGAAAACAAAAGAAAAACCTCACATAAAGGTAAGAAAGATGGAAACAGCAACATCAGGACACTTTTTTCCCTTTTGAATTATCTAATGTAGAGTTCAACTACATCCCAGGAAAAGGTAAATTTTAGAAGCTACCTGATTCAAATCAGTAGCTAGCTCTTAGTCTTTACACTTAAAAGTGAGGGAACAAAATGAAGATGTAATTTTGGTTAGTTCTGGCTCTCAGATTCCTTTTAACTACTGAACACACCATCTCTAAAATTTAAACACAGGATTTGCTATTTGACTGAGGAAGTGCATGTCAAAGTCTAAAGACACCCTTCACTTTCAGGCAGGAAGTTCAGAGTATAGAAACCATGCCACAGATTTAAACCACAAAAGACATTTTATGGTATTTTATTTGCTGATGAAGATCCAGAAACAGAAGGGGTGAAGGAAAAAAGGAATAAACCAAAAATACTCTAGTTATTTCAGTATGACTAGCTGTGGAGATGCTTCTTCAGAACTTGTAGCAGATGAAAACTAAGTTTACTGTAACTGCTTTGACTTCTGCATGGATATACACATACACGTCATTTTGTACGTGATGCAGTTTTGCACTGGTGTTATGCCCAAATGGAAAATTCCAGGCAAAACAATGTTATTAAAGACAGACAAAGACTTTCCTTAGAGTGAATCACATACCAGTAAGAAATTACATCTTGTTACAAACACCAAATACCAAATCCAGATAGAATGTAAAGGAATGACGCCTGCTTTTTATTATTCAAACGAGGATATGAAAAACCTTTTTCCAAATTTCAGATCTTGGGTTGGCATCTCTTAGAAAGCTGGGTAGTCACCCTCACCAAAAGACAAGGGCAGACAACCTTTGAAATCCTGGGAACATAATGCTCATCTAGACTTCAGACTGAAAACTTTACAATCCTCCAAAGCACACTTTTCTACTGGATTTTGTGCATGTGACTGTGAAAGGAAGAAGGAAGGAAGGATGGATGGACAAGGGAACCAACAACACTGAAATGTGTTTGTAGCCTCCTAACCCATCATGTCAAGCTGAGAGTAATTAAGAAATGATGTGTTTAATAATGATCTACCCAAAGTGTTCTCAGGGACACACGAGTACAGACTCAGTACCCAGCCACTAGTCAAATCACCATTAATTTCTGAACAGAAAAAAAGGGATGACATCAAGCTTTAACTTGATGTTTTTAGCATTATTAAAAGTTTGATGTTTTTAGCATTATTAAAAGCCATCAGTGTGTATGTTTTTACAGAAATGGGGACTGTTTACGTGAGTCCTGACATTAACTTTAGTGTGCAAATGCAAAACTGAAAACCTGACAGTGTTTTGTTCCAAGTGCTGTTATTGGAAATGCCTTGCAGAGCAACAGATTGACATGAAAACAACATACTGCTATGCTATAGCCTCTTTTCCATGTCTTGTTATTTAAAAAAAAATCATTTTTATTTTAACATCAGTTATTTTCCTACCAGTGTATTTTAGCAAATGCAAACTGTACTTGCTATGATCATCAAGATGGCAACACATCAGACGTTAACACAGGCAAAGAATACCGGTGCAGAATTAAGAGTACAGCACCTTTACTTCAAGAGAAAAAACAGACAGTAATTGGGTTGAGGGGAAGCAAGCAGGTCAGTAACTAGGTCACTCAATGCCATTTCCTTCATCTTCAAGCTCTTTGAAGGTAATTCACTTTAAGATGAATTACTCAAAGACGGTTCCCCAAAAACCTCATGCAAAATCTATTCATGGGTTCAACTACCCCCAAAATTGTGTAGCCTAATATACACAGCTGGAAGAACTACAGGAAAACCTTAATAAGTCCCATGTAATTTACAGGTTCCAATTTGATTTTCTAATGCTCTTTGGAAGGTAAGACTAGAATTGATGTTTCAGACCAGTTTTAAGGGGAAAATTTAATCATATAATAAATTGCATTTGGTCATTTCAGTGCAAACAAAAGCACGTGTCACAAGTCTACAGAATTTTGTCCTTTCCATGTACCAGTTTACCCCAGTATCTTTAATACTTTTTATAATTTACTTTAAAAGCATTCCTTAGCATTAAAATCCTCAAACCTGTTTTGGTTTTAAATATTTTTTAAATATATTTTTAAATATATGAAAATATCTGTAGGAATAACTATATACTGACACAGCAACCCTGCATTCTAAACTTGTTTATGAATACACGAGTGTAAATTGATAATTACATTTGATTTTTATTATTCTGTGTGATAACCTGAAGAATCCCTTACCATACTAAGTGAAGCTTTGGATCTAAACTACACTGTAAAATGCCTTCAATTTCAAAGCACCAATAATAATCAGAACACCTGAAGCATGATTTGTGAAAGCAGGAAAGAACATTCCTTAACCTGGTATTTGATGCAAACACTTTTTGTACATAATGAAACGTGTTTCTAATGGAGCGCCACCAGAATTTTAATTTGGAGATTATCAACATTGGAACGGCAATGGCATGTGTATTTACATCATCTGAAGGCTGTACTAAGCAAAAGTATTAGAGGTCACACTCCTAAATAAGTAAAAGCAGGATGTATGTGGTGAAGCGAAAAGGTGAGGTCGAGTTTCCTAAAATTCCAAACAACAAACTGAAAGCTAATATCTTCACCAAGAAAGCTAACGAAGCATTACCCTTACAGCTCTTTCAAATAAGTCTTCTGATCCTATTTCCCAGCAGTGCTTAGGGATCAAAACTAGATTAAACTTGCACGCGTTGCAGAGACATCCTCCCAGTCCCAATACTCAGGGGTTTGGTATTATTTTTGTTCTGTTTTGGGGAAGTTTTTTGGTGGGGGTGTTTGGGTTGCTTTGCTTTTCTGATTGTTTTTATTATCTGACAGCAAAACCAAGGAATAATCTGTCCTGTCCAATTTTATCCAGAGACACAGATTTTCAATATTCTATGTAAGTCAGAAATATTTTGAAGTGTATTGTGGGTAAATAAACAGAAGCAAATATGTTCTTTATAGAGCTATTTTGCAAACTAAAAATTATATACGAGATGTATAAGGTAAGAAATTAAAGCATAATTTTATTTGCGATCTAGTCATAATTGTAATGTTGAAGTAAGCAAGGTAACAGAAAGAAATGTATTACAAGTTCTGTTCTCTATGGCCCAAATTAAACATTTTACTCCCATTTGTGCAGAAGGTCGTAAGAATATAGAAGAATTGGAGGGATTTTCATAATCTTAAAGACTCTGCATGAAGGAAATCTCTGTTTCCTCTACACAGTTTAAATGAATAGTTAGTACAAAGCTGGAGGAGAGTACAGAATGTGTTTAGTGCAGAATGATTTCTCTTTCAAAGCATCAAGCAAAACTGTTTGGGTCCTTCCAGAACAGCAGGTGTAAATGATATAGCCTAGCAACCTGCTTGCCACCTCCTGCAAAGAATACTTCTACTTTCATGCCTATGCACAGATTGTTAGAATATTATCACTGCAAGATCGCTGGAGCTCAGTGTCTTCTCAAAGTAGTGGTGTTTAAAAGTAATGCATTAGTAAAACAAGAGAGCTTAAGAGTCAAGAGAAACAGGGAGAGATCTAGTTCATAAAATACATAACGCAGGACCAAGCTGGAAGCATGATTTAAGAAATAAAAACAAAAAAATCCACCTTAGTTTAGGAAAGCACTTAAAAAGCTCCCCCCTAAAACTGAAATTCCGTGGTTTTACTGTATACCCTCTTTGCCGTGTATCTGCATGTCTACAACCCCCAATCTCATAGCACTCTTTAATATATTCTATTATGTTCCTTTGACATCTTCTGCAAGAAAGGAATGGTTGTCATAAACTGTTGTTATCAGTCAGTAAGATTGTGACAACAGAAGAAGAAAGCTCAAGGCCAGCGGAAAGGCACCAGAAGTTAGCAGACACAGATGCGGGACAAAGAACTACTGAACTGAAGCTAAGATCATCCACATGTGCTATGCATGATGTGACTAAAGTCACTTGTTTTCTCTACCTAACTGCTCTCCTCCTCTTAAGGACTGAGAAATAGTAACTATCTTGCCTCTGAAGAAATTATAATGGAAGGCACTCCCATGAAAAGAATGGAGTCCTCTGCATGAAGATGTGTGTTCTGAATTGAAAGTGGTCAGAAAGATTAAGTTTTGCAGAAAGATAAATGTATTCCTGATGCAGAAACAGCTGTTTCTACTAACATTAGCAGTAGGAAAATGCCTTTATATTCACCTCCATTGGTTAGAGCCTAAGTGGACAGTAAACAGAGTAAAGCCATTGTGAACTGCAGCCTATCAAATATTATAAAGCACCTATAGCAGCAGCCAAACAAAATCTTGTTTGGAGGATTCAAGACAAGGATGTAATACAAAACTTGTAGACAAGATGATACTTCTGTATTGTGAACACCTAGTTAAAAAAAGGTTTTACCCCTCTTGAAATACCCCAATCAGTACTTTTGGTACACATACCTCGAAGAATTCTCTCCTCATGGCAACGTAGAAAGTCCCAGATTCTAACAGTGCCGTCGTCAGAGCATGTAGCAAATTTATTATCCGTGGGTGAGAAACTGTTACATGAAGACACACAGCAGGGGAAAGAAGTCAGCATTTAACAGATTATCTATGCTTCTCAGACAGGGCAAAATAATACTTAATGTGTTATACACCGAAGGATGCATTGGAACATAGGGGCTTTAAAGTGAATACAGTGCCTGTCAAATGACACTTCATTACAAGACATGAATTAAGCATAGGATTACTATTGCATTGCAGTCCCGTCAAAAGAGGAAAAATATTCCACAATTTATTCTTAGCACCTTCTTATCTATAACTGCACACTGTAGCACTTGATCTGCAGGATGAGAAGCAACATCAGTATGATTTGAGAACTGACACCCTAGATTTGCATGTTGGGTAATATTATAAGTGACACTGCATAGAAGCACAAGAGAACAGTTCTTAGGGGGAAAAAAAACACCCTCCTCTTCATCCACAGGTGCTTTGCAGCAGAGAAGCAAAAATAAGGGAAAGCTGGTCACAGGAGAATGCTAGCTGGATTAACTGTTGGGAAAAAATGTATATAAAGTAAGTGTACCACTTATTGCAAAAGTAATTTGGAAAAAATCCTCTCATTACACCCCATCAACACCATGAAAAGAATTCTATAGACACCGAAGCAGCTTCCAGATTGAACAGTCAATATTGCTTGATGAAAGTCACTGGAAAAGCAAGAGGTTATTTAGCGATGTGATTAGGGCCAGAACATCTCCAGCAACTGAGGCACTCACTTTCTTTCTCGTGCAGTGAAAGACCAGGATGGAGCCCTTGCAAAACCCTGTATCTTTATAATCAGGAAAGGGCTTAAAATAGCAGAGAAATTCAGTGTATGGGCCATGATAGTCAGACTGAATCCAATGTAAGCACTTCTCAAAACCAAACTCTGGCAGAAAATGCTGCACCCTAAAGAAAAATGGTGACTTTAATGGGTTTGTGGCAGTGAACCTTTACAACCAAGGGCCAGCACCTAAACCCGAAGAAACACTGCTTTAACCTCATTTTGGATCTGCAGCTTCTCTTCAGGCTTACTTTAAAAACACTTCCGTATCTTACTAAAGATTATATGCAGGTCTGCTTTAGAAACATCGTTCTTTTACATCTTACTGATAGTATCACTTTAGATTCCATTTTTTTTTATATAGACATTTGCACAATTGAGGCATCAACACTGAACCAAGAGAATACCCTACAGTCTTCTTTTCAATGGCTTGCTTACAGTTTCAAGCTTGAAGAACCCATTCAATATTAACATTAGACTTCTGTATGTGGCAGTCTGCGTGGGTATTTAGTATTACTGGAAGTCTTGGCTTCACCAAGCCAAGCAGTTCTTCACTTTATTTAGTATTTTATTATTTTGTGAGAACTATGCAGGTGTTTTATTTCTGAAGGCTTTATATTTTATTCAGTTAGATTATTAAAGACTGAATTCTTTATTTGGAATGAAATTGTAGTCTTACACAGTGCGTATAAAAAGGAATAACTGATACACATTGTCACCATATTAAAATGAAAAGAATACCAGTGCAAAATGCGGCAGACAAATACATCTCTAACATACTGCAGAGGCGGATACTGGGACAATACTAAGTCAGAAAGGTGCCAGCAAAACGGTGAGAATGTGGAAACAAAAGAAAATATTGTGTTTATGTGGTGCAGGAAGTTTCCCAGAATCTGACAGAACCCATGCATTTCTGCACCCAGAATACACTTAGAGAACAGTCTAATCATGGCAATAGGTACTACAGAAAATGGTATATTGTGTATAAACCTGGCCTCTCTAATCGCCTCCTTATGTGCCTGGAACATCTTGACGTTGTTCATGTTGGACTGCCAGTATTTCACATATCCCCCGTGGTCTGCTGTCAGCATCCACATATCATTGTGTGACCAAGTCATAGCCCTTACAGGGCTGTCATGAGCCTGTAAATTCAGAAAAGAAACTTCTAGCAAACTTGTTCAAACACTATCTGACCCACACAAACACAAAAGTCAGTAAAGTTCCCACTTAACAGCTGCAACAAAGAAATGAACACCACGATGATGATCTACTTAGATTCATGCTGTTACTGCAGCAAAAAATATCCCATACTCTCTATACAATGGTCTCTTAAACAATATATGAAGAGTATTTGTATTGTGTTTCCAAAATGGCTCTGTTTTATTTACAAATACCGAGAGTATGCTTTTGAGAACAGTTAGTATAGCATATGAAGATGGAATGAGAAGCATTAAACGAACTGCCTTTAGCCATGGTCTGACACGGAATCAGAGCAGAATACAAACATAAAAGACTTATAAGGCTCCAATTACCACACTTAGACTAGATGAACATGATGAGCAGGGTGAAGATGCTTTCCTAAAACATGCTCCCGAGACCTCAGGGAATACACAGAAATCTTGATAGATGAATTTACCTGCAATATCGTTTCAAAATTGAAAGTCAGTCCATTCCATAAAGTGAACTCTCCACTAGATGCACCAGTGACCAAACGTCTCCCCTCAGGAGTCCACTGCAAAAGAAAAGTATAACTAAACTGTGCAAATACAACATTCAAATATTTCTTCACAATTCTACAAATAAATCATGAGCTTCTTTCAGGGAAACTGCAGAACTGCAATTTTCCTAATGACTTCCTAGACGATGTGAGACAAAAATACAGAACTGTGCCAGAAGGCTTTTGACTTTAATAACAAGAGGACAAAGCCCACTGTAAAAGCAATAAAAAAAAAATGTTGCTGTAAAGAAACAACTTATGGGCACCAATGCATTTCCAGCACAATATCCATACTAAACAATATTGCTGACATCATGGAAAAGTTAAAAGATGCCATAAGAGTCAAAGAGCAGAGACCAAACTGCCTTTTCTTCTGAGAATCAAGATGTATTAGCCCCTCAAAATGGGGAGAAACAAAACTAAGCAGGAAGAGCACCTCAAACTCAAGTGAGGTATTTATTTTGTACTCAGACCTTCTAACTTTCTAAAACCATCCACAGAAAGACTAGACACAGAAGTAGT
This sequence comes from Pezoporus flaviventris, assembly GCF_033815535.1. Lineage (NCBI taxonomy): Eukaryota > Metazoa > Chordata > Aves > Psittaciformes > Psittacidae > Pezoporus > Pezoporus flaviventris. Next base: position 64,189,870 of record NW_026892549.1, read on the forward strand.
CAATATATTCCACATGCTGGTTTTATTTGGAATTGCTATCTTGGAATATCTGGAATACATTGGAATATATTTGGAATTATCTTTTTTCTTGATTCAGTTAAGAATATCACTCTAATGTAAATGAAGACAATACAACTAAGTGAATCCAACACTATACTCACCCTAACAACAAACACTGGGCATTTTACTTTATTAGTAGATGTCCGAACAAATTTTGTTGTTACAGCATTCATAGGGTTGTTCAGCATTCCTATAGGAGGGACCAACTGTGAGAGAACAAACCAAAGATTTAGTAATAACATTTCTAACCAGAAACTGCAAGAAAAGCATATCTACTGAACACCCATTTTTGGAAAATCAAGTTTTTCATTTGCAGGGATATTATCAAAAGTGTTCAAAAGTCTGCATGATTTACCACCTCAAACATCCAGAACTAGCATCTTTGCAAGCTTAGTGCCTTACAAGTATTCTTTTTTTCCAAAAATTAAAGCCTAACCAATTTCAGATTCTCTTCTGCCCTAGTTTCAGCTGGGATAGAATTAGTTTTCTTCCCAGTAGCTGGTACAGTGCTGTATTTTAGCTTTAGTCTGAAAACAGTGCTGATAACACACCGATGTTTTAGCTGTTGCTCAGTAGCACTTACCCTGATCAAGGACTTCCCAGTCTCTCATACTCTGCCAGTGAGGAGAGACAAGAAGCCAGGAAGAAGCAGTCAGGACATCCAACCCAAACTAGCCAAAGGGATATTCCACACCACAGCACATGATGCTCAGTGTAGAAACGGGGGACTTACCCAGGAGGCACAGGGGCTTGTTGGCCATCAGTCAGCAGGTGGTGAGTATTTTTTCGCTTGTTAGTTTCTTGTGTTTTATTTATACTTCCTTCTCCTTTTCATTAAAATTATTATTATGGTTATTACTATATTTTACTTTTTTCCCCAGTAATTAAACTGCTCTTATCTCAATCCACTGTTTTACCTTTTTCTGATTCTCCTCCCTGTACCACAGGGGCAGCCTGGGAGAAGTGAGCAAACAGCTCACTGGCACTTATTTGCCAACCAGGCAACATGTGGGACACGAATACCAACAGAACAAGATAATGCAGAATCAGGATAACCTTCAAGTCTTTAGGGCCTCTTGTGAGCAAGAAAGATAACTTCAGCTGATAGACAGAATCTTTCAAATGTCCTGGAAAAATTTTATGCACAGATAATCATGAAACAGAAACATTTTACTTACATCATTATAATACCCTGCATCAGGCTGTATTGCTCGCATATCTCGCTGGTCTCTCTGCCATACTCTATTCTGGAAGAAGAAAAAAAATCCTAGTTCATACCACCACTACACTTCACTGTTAAACAACAGAAAATAAAGGAACACACTGACAGCTTAATTAGGAAATTCCAAAGCACTCCAAGGATTTTAAATTAACTCAGTTAAAAGACTTTGGTCTCAGGACACCTGTAGAATTTGTACAGCATAAACAACAGATTCAAGAATGCTTTAAGTCTTCATTTCATCAGACTAAAGCAGCTCTTCTAAAATGACAGCTTAACAATATGAAAAGAGCAGTCCCATGTAATAAGGCACACAACTGTAACAAAGATGACTGGTTCTTTGCTGCCCAGGCTAATAGGTACTCTAAAAGCTATCAAACTTATTCGAAAACACTTTACATGAACTAAACATGAAATTATTTCAGCTTTGTGCTGTACATTTTAACAGTTTGGATCTGTGTACATATTAGAAATAAAAGCTAAAATTCTAGGTAAAACACTTCCAGTAGACACTACTACAGTTTGCTAGAATTTCTTAAGCCAAAAGCAAGTTATGTTTTTAATAGTACCACATCAAGTTAACTCAGTCAAATTGAAGTTGGGACCAAATTGGGATTCTGGTGTATCCTGATTTTGTGTAAGGCAAAACACACAGATCTGATTTTTGGTTGTTTTGCCACAAACAGAAGTTTGTGGGTGCTTATTTCTGCCAAAAAAAAAACCACCAAAAAAACCCCACAAAAAAAACAAAAGGTCCTGAACTACTAATTCTTGGGGGGGGGGGGCATTTCTAAAACGTAAGAGTATGTTTCAAATGTTTAGTGTCTAAACAGATCTTAGTAGGTATTTAGGTATTTTATTATTAAGAAAACCTTCAAACTGTCAACACCTACAAGCTATAATCATGCACATGCCACATAAAATCAATTTCATCATGATCTTGCAATGTTGCCGCTGAGATTCCAACAATCCCTGTATGTACGGATGTGATTCTATTTCTTCTGAGCTAATATCCAGAAAATATTGATCGTATTATTGTACAGTAAATCTTGATCATATTTAAAAAATTAATACTAACCCATCAGGAACATTAAATAAGCATTTTTACAGAAACATTTATTCAACAAAACTTAATTTGAAGTTGTTCTTTAGCTATTAACTGTACAGAAAGGCATCTTCAGAGAACACAGTGCAAGTTTCAATGCTGTTTAGTAGAATGATGAGAAAACATTTTTATGGTGCCCTGGTTTTGGAGGGGAACGGGGTAACAGTTTATTTCCCATTTTAGGAAATTTCCATGTCAAAAATGGAAATAAGAACAATTACGTTATAGAATGAATTTTTATGTTCACTGAGAAGTCAGAACATCACACAAAACACTCAAGTGCGCTCCAAGTTGAAATTCCAAGACAGAACGTAAAAACTGGTGGATACACACACAACAAATTCAGCTGTGTGCATGTGCAGTTTTATTACCAAGGACCAACCCCTTTTTATTCATACTCTACCAAATTTACAAGCATTTGTCATTTAGTTTGAAACTGCAGCAGTAGATCTTCCAGAATTCTACACTGCTCTTTGGACACTGAAAAGAACAATTACAAATGTCAGGCAAGAAAAGCTTTCCAAACAAAACCAGAAAATTAACTAACCTCCAAATATTTAATTACAGAGGGATTGTAGTCTATGGTCTTCCGGTTCACAGCTTTTCTCATCCGCTTTCCATCAAAAGTAAGCTGTTGCATTGCTTGCTGCTGTGCAAAATCAGGTCTTTTGTAGAACAACTGCCGAGGCGCCTGATGCTGGAACCTCGGCATGTGGAAAAATCGGGGCGGGGAGCCAATTTCTGTGGCCATGGCTGTCTTGTTTCTGGAAGTCTGCAAAAAGTAAAACACTTGGTTACTTAATAACAATGATAAAAACCCCACACTAGTATCCCCACTACATTTACAAGAATGAATGACAACTTCATGAAGAATTGTTTATTGGGAAGAAATATCTGCAGGTTCCTTGAATTATTCTTCCCCTGTGTCACATAACAGTGACAATTAAAGTGGTTAAGCACTTTGTTCTCTAGCAAGAAGAACTCTGTTTTGAAACAGATCACTGTAGTTTGCATCACCACCCCTAAGCTAGAATTGTGTGGGTAAAGAACTCTTCAGTAAAATAAGCATACGTAAATGCAAGAGATGGTAAGAGCATTCAACAGAAGATATTTCACATTCAATACACACCAGGAAAAACCACATTAGTTACAAATCCATTTAAATATTAACAAGGAAAAAAGTTTTAAATGGCTGCCTCAAAACCTTTTTCTAGGACCTGAAAATAAAATTACATTCCCTTTACATAATTCATGGTAAGCACAGCATGGATCACATTCCACCTCCACGTATACTTTCAATTCCTTTACTGCAAAATAAATGGATTATGTATTTATCAAGGTTTGGTGAATTTATCAAAGTTTGGTAACATCAAACATCACTTTCTCCCAACAAAACCCACTGAGTATGTTCAGAAAACATGGGGGGGGGGAATATTAAACTTTTTCCTGACAGAGGGAATTGAGGCTAAATTAATTTTTCAGCCTGTAAAATCCTTTAATGAGATTATAGCAACCTCTTCACAACTGAAAACTATAACATACACTGTCTTTGAAGTATATACTAACTTCATACTAAGCAGTGTTACACTCTGAAGCAATGAAAAGCTCAACCTTGATTTTTGACTTTTACCCCCTATTTTGGAAATAATTTTCAATTAAAACCTGCCACGGTCACTAAGGGAATGCAGAAGTCCAAGCAACCCTCCTTTGTATGAAGGCTAAAGTGTTTATACAAAGTACATTTAATAAAGATTAGAACTAAAACTGGTGGTTTGTTGGTTTGGTTTTTTTTTTAGGTTGAAATGGTCTGTTTCATTCATTACTGGACTTCCCTATTTCCTTCTAGCCTCAATTTGAAAGAGTTGGAAAGCTAGTTCAACTGCCAGTCTTAAATTTTATCTCTTCTTTTTTGACCCAAATAACTAAAAAACATGCCATTTTTTTTAAACAGCAAAATAAAGCCAAGATAAAAGTACTAGACATAAAAGGGTTTTGAAAGTAATGAATGCATAGTTTGATTCTTACTAGGAGGTTCTTTGTAACTACAAGGAGCAGTTTGCATTTTAAATACAGGTCAGATTTCTGGCACAGGGAAGATATTAACCTTCACAGGCTTTGCAAACTTGGAAGTCACACACTCCTTTCCACTGGTAACTGAAAGTGTGGCAGGCCAGCTACAAAAGCTATGACACCTGCCTGTTAGCTACACAAACAACTCTGATGTACAAGGGAAAAACCAAACTAACGCCATTACAACTGTTCTCCATTCAAGACAAACAAGTCCAAACTAAAACAGCGTGTTTCCTTAAATAAGGTAAGGAAATTTAAGACCTTTGGCAGGAGTTTCATCTTTTATTAGACAAATTCTTGCTAACTGGAAAGAGACCAGCTTTCAAACCAACCAACGTTCATCTTGGGGCTGAAAGGCTCACTTGCCTGAAAGCTGCTTAATACCAGGTGGTCTGTTAAGACACAACATCTTCCTCCCAGTACCACCACATCCGTAACAGCACTCTAACTCCACAATTACTACAATATTAAGCTCATCTGAAACAAGAAAAAGACATCAAAACTTTCTCATGCAGGAAGTATGTCAAGCACCCCTAACACTATTATAAGATTCTCTTGCAACTTGTCAGAAGGTAGCTAACTTGTACAGAAAGTTTCAGGTGTTAAATCTCAAAAGGTAAATTCAAAGAGATAGTGCTTTTATATCAGAGGATAAAGCAGCTTCTTCAAATGAGCAAAACAAGCTGGCATCAAACATGGAAGGCCATTAATGGCCTTTTTAATGTAGTTTAAAAGCTATTAATTACTCAGGGTGAAAAAAAAGGGGTGGGGGGATTTCCAGTACTACTCTCTCTTAAGTCTAAAGATATACACTCCTATACTAACCAGTCCTTTAAACCAGAGGGAAAAAGATATTTTTTCAAAGCCACACATCTGTACTTTCTTACAGGCAACGCAAATACATTTCAAGAACCCAGGCCAAGAATGCAAAGCTAACTGCTGGAGCCTCCACAACCACTTTGATCAGCAGTATTTGCAAGAAAACAAACAAACAAAAATGCCTTTTTAGAGAAATACTTCAAAGCAGTAATTTAATTCATTCTCATTTTTCAGAAAATTAAGTCTGCTGAAGAAAATTTTTCAATTACTAACACAGGTGAATAAAGCATTAGCTATGATAAGGATAAATTTATCACAAGCAGTGTCTATCTTTGATTCCCATAAACAATATTAACTTTACATACAATCAACAGCAGCAAAATCTATTGTTTAAAAGGTGACCAAAGGCATAAATACATTAATTACACCTCTTTATGCCTCCAGCCCCTTCCAAGTTCATGATTATGACAGGACAGTATGTGGCATCAGAGCTTCAACAACCTGACAAGGGAGACGACACAGGATTAGGAAAATGAAGGGTTTATGTTCCAAACTGTTTCTCCAACTTTTTAGATCACTGCCTCTACCACAAAAAGCTTCCTACTTACAGCTATAAATGCCCAAGTCAATTTGCATACATCATATATATATACATATGAACAGATGCATTAAAAAAGTATATACACACAGATTGAAGTTTCCAAACAAGTAAGCTTTAGAAATGAAGGTCGGGGGGGAGGGTGGTGGTGGGTTTGTTCAGATTAATTTATCAGATGAACCTGGAACATTTATTTCCAAAGGTCTCTACTCCAGTCAAACAAATATACCCATTTAACACTTTAATTACCAGTATCCTACTTCATCTTTTGTTGCAATAAATCAATGCCTCAACATGCTCTCCTGATACACCTCATACCAACTTAAAAAAGTACTTGATTCAGTGTGTCTACAGCTAAAGCTCCCATTGTACTGGGAGCATGAGTAGAAACATGCAAACAAATACCAGAGGACAATGTATAATCCAGAGTAGTAACATCCAATTTATTTTTTTTTTAAGCAAAGTACCGAAGTTATATTTTATTTGGAGTCCATCAACAAGGTTTCAAATGGAAGACTGTGTTTTCCTTAGCACACAATCAGAAAGAACAGCAAGATTTTTTCAAGACCAGTTACAGGTCAGCTCTGCCACAAATATTGCTTTCAAAGATGACTAGATTTCATACAGTTGGGGGGTAGGGTGGGGGGGGTGTGGTGTGTAAATAAAAGTATTTGGGATATACAGAGAATATGTAATTAATTCACTGAGCAAAAATAGAGCCATCCAGTAACACTAGAAGTAACTGGGCCTAGTTTTCAGTTCAAATGACAAAAGACAGACTTGAGAAATGCAATCAAATTGTGGAATAAATGAAAGCATATCTAATGTGAAACTGAAGGCAGGATTAGGACCAGATGGACAAAAAAAGCCCAAAGACAAGTCAGAATAAATTCAGTAGGAGTGGGAGCAATTACAGAAGCAAAAACACAATTACAGAAGCAAAAACACTGAGAAGCAAGATCAGTCAAGAAAGAGAGTGTAAATGAGAAACCTGAAAAATAGACACAGGTTAAAAAACATGACAAATAAAAAAGAAATGAGTTGAGAGAGAATAGGACAGAAGAAACTACACAACATATGTCAAGGAGCTTGTGATAGTACCAAAGATGTCCACTGCTGTTCCTTAACCATCAAACACACACATACCCAAGGGCAGCATAGTATCATGGAATAGGTGGATTGGTGGAGAGAAAATGAATGGGATAATGCATTTAGTAACACTATTATTTTATCACCTTATTTGGGTATAGCTGTTTCTTTGATATCAAAATGAATACCTCGGAAAGTTCTGAAAATTTACAGATTTGGGCTTTGTTGCCTGAAATCATACAACCAAAGCAATTCCCATATAACTTGACTAAATAGAGCAAATTAGGCTACTCAAACCAAAATAAAACCACCAAAGTATCCTGCCACACTGTTTTAATCAGGTAAAGCTTGAAGAATTAGAATGCCATGGCTGCTATTGAATGCATCACTTCTTACAGATAGTTCACTACTAAAAGAAAATACAAAACCTGATTTATTTATAATATTGAAAAACTTTATATGGTTTATCAAAAAAAGTAACAATCACCATTAATGATGTGCACCAATATGAAACTAAAACACACTTGCCAATTAAACTGAGGTGAAGCGACTTGGGTGCAACACAGTAATAACCTGAATACATCAAAAGAAAAGTATGTTTCCAAATGCTAGAACAGAAGGCTGCTCTCTTGGGGAGTACAAGCAGCCAGTGACTTTGCAAACACTATACTGCCCTTTAAACAGAACAATCTGCAGCTGAAAAGACATTTCCCTGAAATGGCTACAGCAGCAAAGGAAAACAAACAACACCTGAACAAGTGCTAAAACTATCCTGAATCCCTATACTACTCCTTCAAGTACATATCAGATAGTTAAAGCACACATAGGCTTTAAAGCAAGGACTTTTACAGTGTAAAATTAACAGCAAGTATTTACATTGAATAGCACATAGGAGTCTAAAACATCTCAGATATTCAGTAAAAAACTACAACACAATGAAAACCACGACCTCAGCTTTCTGAGCCAGAAGAGAAGAACACCACCACGCAGAGTTAGCATAACAAGTTTATTGCTCAATACATCACTAGAAAACACTACCTTTCTTTGATTAGACAAGCACAGTTACATCTACAAGGCATAGATACCACTTCAGTAAATACTAATCTCTGAAAAGCTTCACCTCTGCATTTTTTTTAGTTGTAATTAAGAAATCCGTAAGCACATCTGAAAAAAACAAACCAACCAATCAGACCAAACATACTAAATTTCTTCTCTTCCCTCTTTTAGACTATAAACACTGAGTTCCAGAAAATTCTCCTTTCTTTCTTCCTTGGGAAGAATGTGCATCTCTGCTCTGGAGACCAGCAGTGGATCCTTCCATGGTTTCCCCATCTTGAAACATTCTCAGTATTTTCAGGAAAGCTCTTCCTTGGTCTCATCACCCAGTCTTTTTCCTTACCTGAGACTCTTACCTCTTCCCAGTGCAAGAGAATTACATGAAAGGATATATTCCAGACATAAATGTTCTATTTTTGCCATCTTTGGAAAAAGAACTGAACAACCAAAAAAACACATGCATGTACACACATTTCTCAATTACACAGGAATAGAGCCACCCATCCGGGTCAAGGGGTGAAGAGAGCGACAGGCTATTAAGCATTTCTTGAAAGCATAAAATCATCAGGTTGAGGGTTACATAGAGAAAGGGTTCTTCATTTCTGCAAACCAAGCAATCTCAAGGAAACGGTTTTCCAAATATTTTAAACTGCCTAAATTAGGTATTTCCAGAATAATCCCTCTCTTAGGAAATTAACCTAAGTGAAAGATTAGCTTTGAAATAGTGTTTCTGCATCTCCTTTGCTTCATTCACTGAAACAAATGGGCTTACAATCCACAAGGATCAGAAACTCACATTACTAACACTGTAAAAAGAGAGTAGCAGCAGCAAGCTTCCACCGCATGGTTCTGAAGATACAGCTGAAATCTGCTGAAACTAATTTGTGTGTATGCCAATGAATTAATCTCTCACAGTAGAAGTGACTTGGTTTCTGTTCTATCCATGTTATCCTTTTTCTGAAAAGATCAATCATAAGTTTCCTTCACACCACATTACAAGATTCCACTCTGAAAACACAGAAGCATTATGGAAAAGGAAAAATTATGCCAATCGGCAGATCCTGTGAATATATTAATTTGACCAATTCCTCAAATTGCTTTGTGCTTGTTTCCTATTGTGTTTGAGAAATATTTAATCATATCACCTAAATTATGAAAATTGCACATCTGTGAGGCACTCAAAAATCTTCACAAGTACTTTTCATAAAGTCTTTTTTTTTGGGGGGTGGGGGTGGTGAGGGGTTGTTGGGGTATTTTTTGAACATAGAACAAACTCAATCCAAAGAGAATGCTATGGACTTTCACTGATTTACAGTTCTGTAATTGCATTCTATCTTAGTTATGAAAGATAATGGCAGTATTAAGCAGGAAAATAAAGGAAATTTTTATTAAAAATTCATTCTCATTTTCAAAGCTACTCTGTGACTTATCTTCACTCACTGAAGATCACTTTCTGTAAAAACAGCATATGCTCCAGCAGGAAGGAAAGTTTCCATCAGGCAACGGGATGCAACAATGAAATGCCAAGATGCCCTATAGTGATGAAATGATCTACTTTTGTCAAAAGCAGGAAAAAAAAAAAACAAAACACCAAAACCAACAAACCCCACAACTTCTAAGAGTAAAAAGAGACTGGATAAGGTTCTTGTCCTTTTAAGTATTTAAAAATCCTATTCCCACTCTTGAATTACAAAGGGCATGGCAACAGCATGTACTTTTCAGCATTTTTGTATGTAGATCTTAAGATTTTCTAGAGGACGTGCAAACACGTAAATTTAAGCCTAAGAAACATAAGACCATTCTTACAATCTGAGAACAGATTCAATTATTCACAGGTGCTGGAGGTCTGTAACAATCCAAATCACAAAACTCAAGACAAAAATACAGAACTGTATTATACAGGACTGCAGTTAAGCAATATTACTGATCTCTGCAGCTCGCAGATTTCCCTAGAGTTCTACCCTGTACTCCCCATATACATTAGTATCCATTCACTATTGCATTCTACTTATGAACAAGATTTTCCTAGAAATGAGGTTTATGTTCTGACCATGCAAAGAGGGGCGGGAAGGATCTGGCAGCTTTCCCCATTCCAGTCATTCTATTCCAATACAAAAAAAATAAAGTTACCATCTCCTGTGTCTTCATTAAAAACACTGAAAGATACTTAAGTTAATCATTCATTAAGTCAAAATAAACTACTCTCCCCAAAAGGTTCAGTGACCTTTTCTTATTTGGAGATACTCCAAAGATTTTTGTTTCACACACAGCCCAGAATCTACCACACAAACATGATCAAGGACCTAAAAATGCAGTACTATTCCCCCCCCCCTTTAATGTCATACACACACACACAGAGTTTGAAAGGATAGAAGATACAATACAACTAACATATCAAGAAAACAACCATCTTTCTTTTACCACTATCGCCACAATACAGTCTAGAATGATTCCCTCTCTGCACCTCACAAATGCAATCTGTACAGCAATCTACCTTAGGTGTACTTCAAAACATGCACTGAAGTAATCAACTGCAATATGAGGATGTTCAGCAGACTGCAACTAAAACTCAGTTATCATATTAGATGCACAGGATTTAGTCTGCTGTCATGATTTCAGTATTACAAATTTGATAGTTTTGCTTCAAGTTAAAGTTTACTCACAGTAGTTCAATAATAATATTCTTCCTCTGTGTCAACTACCAATGTATTCATTTATCTTGACTCCTGTTAGGAGCTGTCAAGACCTGCATTAAGATTATAATCCAAACTTTTACTACTGTGAATATCTATGATCACAGCAATTCATTGTAACAAGCTGAAATATATCAAGATTGATTTTCATGCCGAAGTGATTTAGGATGCTACCTTACCTTAGAGCTACCTGTTTGGAAACAAAATTTGAAGGCTAGCTTTAAATCACGTAACACAGCATGACAAATACTAGAATACAACAAAGGAAAAGTAGATGAAAGGCAAAAAAGGCTTCTCATCCTTCCTGATCCTAAATATCAGGATATTCTTCAGCTGGTTATTGTATCAAGACCTGCTGAACCAGCACTAATCTTGAAAAAAAAAACCCTGAAACCAATAACTGAGTCTGCTTGCAGCGTTCCTCCTAATTTGTAAGGAGGACATACTGTTGGTTCATATTCAACTTTGCATTCACTGGAACTGTCAGGTCCTATCAACTGTTATTTAGACAGTCACTCTGTAGCTTGTACAAATCTGTAAGGCTATGCGTGCACATAGAAAACTGTACGTCTCCTTGCCAACCCTCAGAACATTTCTGCTGAGCCATTCCTCAAGCATATTAAGGTCCCTCTTGACTTAAGTGTTACTGTTTAAGTACATAACCCCCCCAAATCACAATACTATCATCTTTCCTCCTCAGCTTGAGATTGAACTGGCATTTTACTGGATTCTAGAGACAATTATTTAGATCCCATATGGAAAAAATACAGACACACTGCTTTCACTTGTCTATACTTGGCTCCTGGGAGGAAATAACACATTATAAGACTCAAGTTCTCATTTGCATAAAACACACCAGCAGCAGAGAAGGGAGGACTAGGAAGACTACAGCAGTCAGCAGGGCAACAAGTAGGGAAATGCAGTAAGTACTTTGGTTTCAGAAACAACCTACTGAAATTCCGATGATAAAGAGAACAAAGTCCATAGAATCTAACAACAGTTTGATTTGTTTCACACTGTGGAACAAAAACATACATATCAGTATATTAAATAAATTTCATCTATTGAGTATCTGAGTCCCTAAGAGTTGCAAATTCAATGCTACCAAGAAGATACCAAGGCTCTTTTTACTAAGACTTGGGAATTATTAAGAGTTGTATTTTTTTTATAAAGAACTCACCTTTCATAATCTTTATTTACTGAATGCTTAACAAACCCATCCAGAACTCTTACAGCTTTTAAATAAATGTTAAAAGCATCAAAAGAAAATAATTAAGAAAATTTCTACTTTGTGATTCAAAGAATGTTTTTGGGGTTTTTGTATTTTGTTTTGGCTGTTTGGTTTGCCTCCCATCCCCTTAAACATCACTTAGGGCAGTCTTTTGACAAAGCAATGCTTTGCCATACCAAGTTTTCAGTTAAATAAAGGTAGAAGAATAGTGTTTTAAGGTTCCATAACGAAGAAAACTGCAGTCCAGAAAGGGGAGGAGGAGGAAGGAAAACACTGATATCATGTATGATCATGTAAAAAAAATGTTTCTTTATACGGTGAGAAGTGTAAGAAGGTAAAAAACAAAACCCACTGTGAAAAAGCAATGTTTTTCAGTAGTTACTAACAATACTTTGAAGATTGTTTTTTTATTTCTCTCTTCAAAAAGAGATTTTATACTACATTAGAACACTTAAAAAGAACTTATTTTTATTTAATTGCACGTTTAATGTTAAAAGCCATTCACCACCCATGTCTACAGCCTAATTCGCATGCAAAAACAGAGGCTTTGTGTGACAAAGTGTCCTGGGTTCAGCAGTAGCAGTCATGTTTTTTCCTTTGTGGTAGCTGGTGCAGTGCTGTGTTTTGACTTCCAGCCTGAGAACAGTGTTGGTGAAGCCGATGTTTTCAGTTGTTACTAAGTGATGTTTACCCTGACCAAGGACTTTGTGAGGCTCATGTTCTGCCAGGGAGGAGGGGAAGCTGTGAGGAAGCAGAGATGGGGCGCCTGACCCAGGCTAGCCAGGGAGGTATTCCATACCACAGCATGTCATGCCCAGGATGTAACTGGGAGTTAGCCGGAAGGGCTGGTAGACTGCAGGGTTGGAGGAGGTATGGGTCGGTGCTTGGTCGGGCTTGGGGGGCGAGTTATCGGTCGGCTGGTGGTGAGATGTTGTATTCTCTTCCCTTGTTATTTCCTTTATCATTGTTATTATTGGTGGTAGCAGTAGTGATCTGTGTTATACCTTAGTTACTAAAACTGTTCTTATCTCAACCCGTGGGAGTTGCATTCTTTTCGATTCTCCTCTCCATCCCTCCGGGAGTAGGGGGAGGGAAAGAAGGGGGGAAGTGAGTGAATGAGTTACCTGACTGGGTTTAAACCATGACACAAAGCCCCTCCATCTTCTGGACACATCAAGGTCATATACATACTTCATGTACTCAAGATAAGAAGACACCAAACACCTTTACAGATACACTGCAGAATAAGTGCCCTATAACATACTACCCCACAGTATTTTCCTATCAATATCCAAGGAGATAGTTTCCCTCTCCCAAGGGTTTTTGATTCAACGATGGAACAGATGCACACTTCAAGATTTACCTAAGACAGATTTGTTATCCCCCCCTCAAACCAAAACTTAAGGTTTTCAAGCAGTTAAATTAGCATATATTTACAGCAAAATATGCAAATTAATACCTACAGTTGCTATGCCCAGGCATAGCTAAAACAGACACCATTAAGCAAGAGAAGCAGAACTGGAAAGAACAATTCAAACTTGACCAAATCACACAATGCTACTAAACAAGCCTTATGAACTCTGCTAGAGAAATTCAGACCATACTTAAATTAGCAATGCTTCCCATTATTGACTTACTGGTCAGAGAAGTTTAAATAAAACCCAAATACCATCAAACACCCCCCCCCCCCCCAAATTATTCAAGTAGTGAAAGAAAACAGCACTTGCAGCTTACTTTGTCAAGTAAGTTCTGACTGTACATTATTTACATGGATAAAGAGAAATTCAAAAGTGTAGCTCTCCAGTACCTGCTCCACTTAAGACTGAAAGTCTAATGTATACGTAAACTACTCTTTTGAGAGAGTTTGGTGTGGAAGATCAATGCATAATCCCTGTTTGCTAGTGGTTATGCTAGAAACCTGTTAATCCAATAAGAAACAAACTTACAACAGGAAAAAAGAAACTGTTAGCTCTTCTAATTTTCAGCTTTCAGTGTCTACTTACGGAGTTCTAAAAGTTTTGTCAGAAACACACCTATTTTAAAATAGTCAATGTAGAGATTCTTCTATATAAAGGAACTTCTAATACTAGAATACTTTCTAAATTGATGGCTGATGTATACACCACTTGCTCACACAACTGAAAATGAGTAAGAAATACACTTGCTTTTAACTGCAAGCTTTTCTGGCAAAAGCAGCACTTCAGTCAACAGTTACAGGTCAGTATTTCATCTTACTGTATAAAAAGCTTGGCAGCTGTGGCTTATTACATCAGTCAAGAGTCTACAAAAGATATTATTAGAAATAGTTTATCAGGCTTAAATTTGCTGAGAAGACCAGTATTTGCATTCACCAGTAGATGACTGCAAAACATAGTTTGATGACTGACTCAAGCAGGAATTTAAATCCAAACTCCGTAATTTAGGAACAGTGCAAATACTGCAGAATTAACATACTCCATTAATACTTGTTCAGTCTGCAGTCCTCCTACTTGCAAGTTGGAGTAATTTTTCTTGTGATACAATCATAAAATTTCACAAGCCTCTGCAAAATGTAATTATTTGTTTACAAACATGTCCCAGTAGGAAGAATGGCATTTTCAAAGTGGCAATTTTTATAGGGGTTGGGGGAAGGAGGACAATGGTAGGGAGTGCAACTTGCTCACTGTGATCACACAGTGTAACTGTGGCAATAGTTACTGAATGAGCTTCAGCATTGTGGTTAGAGAATAGAGAACTCCTGAAATGAAGTTCCGCAACAACCTATACCCAACCTAAAACTGCTGACATCAAAAAAAGCAGTTCTGGCTAGACCCAAATTGTATGCTCCTGTCCTACATAAACCCTTTTTAGAGCCAATACAAACATCTGGTGACCATACTGACCCATCTCCCCAAGTAACAGTTCTGTGTTGAGACCATTTTTTGTAGTGTTCATGCAAAATATACAACTCCACTGCTGACATTTTCAAAACTTGAAAAGTTAATAGATTTTTTGGGGTGGTTTTCTTTTTTTTTAAATGAGCACATTTCATTTTATTGAAGACAAATTAAATAGCAGCAATGAGCTCATGACAAGCATATCAGCATTTTTAATAAAAAAAATTAACCAAGAAAAAGCAAACAGAAAGGGAGAAGTGCTCAGTGTATTAGAAAAAAATCCTCCTTAGAATGAAAAATTCAAGATAAGTTTCTAATGCCTTATTGACAGAAAAGTATGTACCGGGGTTACTTGATGAAGTGTGTAAGGGCCCAGAGAGGAAGAGAGGTTTTCATTTGTGTCTGAAGAACATGAAAATTGCTTGTATTTTTTTTACATTCAATACATGTCTAAGAACACTTCCATGTAATTGTTTGAAACACCACTTGGGTACAACAAAGAAGTTTTATCACGGTTGGTCAATGCAAAGTTTAATACTGTAGAGCAAGCCTTTCCTCCAACAACTGAGAGAAGTTGCAATAAAAGCAATGTCCAGTGAAATTGTTCAGAACAGAACCCCCAATTCCTGATAAGAGCTCACAGCAACTTACTCAGCACAATCCATTGTTTTTAGACATGATACACTCTTCAGCCCTTAAAGTAAATGGATTTTCTTGAGTATCCTTAGTCCTTTTTATTTACATGGATTTTCAGCATATCCCATATTACAGAAGTTGGCACTTACTCTTCCTGTTCAACAAGGTATCTTAATGAACAGGGTTTGTTTTCCCTCAAGTGAAAAACAGGTACATAGCTTCCTAAATAAACAGGGGTTTGTTTCTTACTACACAGAACCATACTTGACTTTACAATTTGGTGCAGAGATAAAACAGCAATAATACCAGTTAGCCGAGTTTCAAATGACAAAATATTTTGGTCTCCAGTATCCCTCTGCATCCAGAGAAAGCCTTAAAATTGTAACTGTGATCACTTAAATCATAACTGTGATCACTTAAAGCAAATAAGGAACTGTGCCAAAAAGAGTATAAAGGCTCAAAGGACAGTATCAAGTCAGTAGTAGATCTAAACACATAAGTTCTGATAGTACTTAAGTTATTTAAGAAGTATTACAGTTCCTGGGTTAGTTTTTTGTTTGGTTTTAGGTTTGTTAGTTTGGATTTTTTTTTTTTTTAAAGCGAGTCCTCTTTAGAAAAGGGAAAGAAACCTGAAATAAAACCCTTTAAAATAAGCAAACAATAATGGCCTGGAATACTTAGACACCTTTCTAATTACAACTTTCACAAAATGCAGGCTTCTACTGTGCTGTAACACACTCAGGCCTTACCTTTTCCCACCACCAACTTTAATCTGCATTATCAGAAACCGAAGAACAATTTTAACTGGTATTTCATATTGCTGTGCATGAACTGCCTTTATACTAAAGATGCAATCAAAAGTAATACTGCACAACAAAAGAGAAAATAACTTGCTTGCTTTCCTGGTAAATATATACTTCCTATCACATTTCAAGTTTCACAACAGAATGACTGGTACACCCAGACTGAATGTGGAAAGCTGGTTGAACCAGAAATTACATTCTATTACGTGCTGCGTAGTTTTTATAAACACTAGTTAAGTTTAGCACCATTTAAAAAATACGGAATCACAGGTGCTCTCAACAAAATACAAAGAACTATTTAGCTATCAGTCTACTTCTCTGCTCTTACTTTCAGAGATTTCTCTGTGAGAGACAAAAACTAAAGTTCTTTTAGGGTTTTAATATTTTGAAATATCTTTACTACATCTTCTCCCCACCATTAAGCTCTAACAGTGTTCAGTTTAACTGAGATTTACTTCCTAATGACATTTGTTTGTTAACTATACCAGCCAAACCTGCACATCTGTATTTCTACTTTGTACAGAACTTTCAGTAACAAAAAGTATATATCAGGAAATAACAAATTTTGTAAAATTCACAAACATACTACAGATGAAAGTTTTGAGCTTGTTCTTACAACTTCCCTGCACAAAGATATGAGCAGTTCTCTGAATTATAAACTAGAGTACCATCTGGGCAAAGCTAAAATTGTTTTCCTTTCCAGTGTTAGCGAGACAACCATAGAAATTCTCTGGATATTAACCCTATGGGGAGCAGATGCAAAAAGTGAAATATTTCGCATGGAATCCTCTCAGTAAAAAGTTAAACAGTATTCTTTTATTCCTACTCAACCAGAAGTCTTCCCTGCAATATTTTTTTCAGGCGAGCAAGAAGACTAGGACATCTGCCAGGGATGGAAACAAAACAGAAGATTTCTCATCCCCTCCTCAGACCAAGGCCTCCATTTCCTTCAGCAAAAGAAGGCATTTCTAGTATCTCTATCTCAAGAGCTATCTAGGAACACTATGTTATTACTTGTGCTAACCCCTGCTAATAGCAGGAATATGGAACAGATAAACAATTTTCAATGCCAATGGTTCAAAAAGTTTGCTGCTGCAAAGATTCAAAGGAGGACCAACACTTCAGGAAACTAGGAAAGGTCTGAACAGTTTTTAGTAACTGACATTCAAGTTAAAAGGTTTTAGCAGCTCTAGGAGCAGAGTACTAAGTTAAACATATACTAGTTACTAGTATTTAGCAGCTCAGGGATTTGATTTTTAACTTGCATCTCAACATTTATTCCTCAAAACTGATGACCTTCAAATCTGGTAGTTCCATCCACTTCTGAAACAGTCAAATGCAGGAAGGCTTTGGAAAGCTTATCTTCTCAACTGTAGTGGAGTTGGGCAGAGAACTCAAAACAAACAAACAAAAAAGCTACTTTAACTACATTTTCGGATCTTAAGATTAAAAATGTCACAGCACAACAGAATGAGATGTGAAAAAACAGATTTTGCAATATGTTTTATGATACCTGTTCTTACATTAATGATTATGGCGGAATATGGCAGCAAACTGTTGAGAAGTCAATTTACCTGATAAACAGTTCAGGAGGACAGAACCCCAAATTACTTTGACATAATATTGTTTGTATACTATAAGCTCTCCAACAAATATGTATGGAGTGCTGTCCTTCCTAAAGGAAGGATAGAACACTTCTAATTCACAAAAGCAAAAAAGAGTAAACATCTGTTGCAAGGAGAGAGTTGAGGGACAAATGTCTACACAGGAAAACAGAGTCCCAAATACTAATCACAAATTGCAATTAAGGATATAACCGCTTACCTATGACAACTTGTGTAGGACAAACAGATGTGCTCAAACGAGTACTAACGTTTCAAAACACTGTACTTGAAACCATGCATCTATCTACTCATAACCAAGAAGATAACAACAGGAGAGAAGTTACAACAATCTTCAAGAGTGCACAAGGTTTAATGAGCTCTCCCTAACAGAAAAAAGCTGGTTTGGTGGTTTTGCCTTTTTTAATTAATTTAACACATCCCCTAGGTTTCCTATCCATGTGATAATCATAGACTGGTGAGTCTCAACCAATGGAATGTGCCACCATATCATCATTAAAACCATCCACCCTTCCAGAATAAGCAGATGCCTGCTGCACATGGCTGCATCTACCCATAATGGCTAGGACTTCCCAAACCAGATCTTCAAGCAGTCATAACCCAATCTCCACTCAAATCAAAGGCGGACAGAAGAAAAGCAATATACACATAAAATAATAACAATTTCAATAACAGAAAAAGGCAGGATTGAGAGAGACCTCGGGAGAGGGCACAACCAGACAGCTACACAGGAGGCAGGCAAGAAACCTTCTCCCAGCCCCAGCTTTCGCCGCGACCTGAACCCTCCCGCACACCCCACGCCGTGGGCCCGTCGCCGCAGAGCTGGGCTCTGCGTGGACAAGGTCCCGTACTCCCAAGGGTGCCCCCAGTCCGAGCAACGCCCGTACCCTCACTACTGCACCTATGCCGCCCCGCTGCCGGGACGCGCCAGGGCTCGGCCGCTTCGCGAACCAAGCCGCTGTGCTTCTGGGCCGCGGCCTAAAAATGGCGGAGGCAGCCGCGCTTCCCACACCGCTCCCCACCGCACCCGCGGAGCAGCACCGAGCCGTACTCACCGCCCAGCCGCTCTCTCGCACCCCAGCTCCGCGCCCTGCCGCCTCGCCAGTCGCCTCGTCCCTCCGGGCCCCGGAAGCCGCCACCGCGCCGCCACCTCACGAACCCCCACCACGGCCGACCGCCATCTTCCTTCCCCACCAGCGGCCGGGCGGTGCACGCACGCTTACGTCACCACGCTCGGCGGCAGTGAAAGGCGGTGCTCACGGTAACGCGGCCGGAAGAAAGGCAGGTGGCGGCGCGAATCGTCCCGCGCATGCGCACGGGGCATGGTCTCTGTGTTACTCCCGCGCTCTGTGAGGGACGCTCAAGCTGTGAGGCGCGCAGGGCCAGCGGGCAGAGGGGTTTCTGCCGCGGTGCCTGTCTGCGGTTGCAGGCGCTGCAGAGCCGGTAGTACCGCTTCCTGAGCGCATCGGCCTCGCCTGGCTATGTCTAGCCTAGCTCCTAGCCCCGCATAGCTCTGTGTCCCTGTATTGCTGCATGCTCATGCTCCGCAGGTTTACCAAACAAGCAGGTGCTATGCGGAGCTGTAACTCCCGTGGATATCTTCCCCTTTAACCCCTCCGGGGTTTCAAAGCACAGCAATTAAGAACAACTAATGCCAAGGCTCATAATTATCTACTTGAAGGGAATGGTGCAAATCCCCTGAGATCACTTTCGGATCACTAAGTCTGTTACACTCCTTATTGGGAGACTAGTGATAGATTTCAGAGGTACCAATAAGAAGTAACACTCCCAATTGCATTTATTACATCATTTTCCCCAGAAGTGTAGACAAAGAGGTGGAGAATCAGAATCACAGAACGGTTGGAAAGCAGCTTAAAGCTCATCCAGCTCCAACCCCTGCCACAGACAGGGACACCTTCCACTACAGCAGGTTGCTCCAAGCCCCTGTGTCCAACCTGGCCTTGAACACAGCCAGGGATGGGGCAGCCACAGCTTCTCTGGGCACCCTGTGCCAGCATCTCAGCACTCTCACAGGGAACAGCTTCTGCCTAAGAGCTCATCTCAATCTCCCCTCTGTCAGGTTAAAGCCATTCCCCTTGTCCTGTCCCTACAGGCCCTTGCCAAAGGTCCCACTCCAGATTTCTTACTGGCCCCTTTAGGCACTGGAACTGCTCTAAGGTCTCCCCTCAAGGAGCCTTCTCTTCTCAAGACTGACCCAGGCCAGTTCTCTCAGCCTGGCTCCAGAGCAGAGCTGCTCCAGCTGTCACAGCATCTCCATAGGATCCTCTGGATTAGCTCCAACAGCTCCACTTCCCTCTCGCATTAGGACATCATCCATGTCCTTCTCCTGTCCATGACACTCAGTGCCACACCACACACAGTATTTGTGAGCATTCCACCATGTCAATATTAAAATGGAAGACCCTCTAAAGAACATCTAGGGGACTGTGCTGTTTCAAGGCTAAACAATATTGCAATGTGATCATCTGAACTATTTGTACCTGAAACTGCTCAGTTTGTTCTCCCAGATCATCCAGGTTAATGTAAAATGGTTCATTGTCCATACACAGCACTCCCTCCATCCACTGTTGTACCTCTACAGGCACAGCAGCCTCCTCTCTGTGTTGTGGTTGTTCTCTGGGAGGTGGAGACAGACCTATTGTTTTTCATGAAACATAAATTGTAAATTTTAACACTATTGTATTGTGTTCTGACTACTGTTAAAATATTTAACTTTGTAATTAAAAGGTTAATGTTGTTAAAAGTCTAAATAAAGGTATCTAAAGTTTTGCTTGTAATAGGATGCACCGTGTCGTTAATGAGCTGGGGAAGGGGACGCTGCACAAAGCAAACACCATCCCTGTATTATGGAGGTTACAGTTTGGCCAGCGTGGAACTGGGAAGAGAGGGGAGGTGGGGGGCATCAGCGGGAATGGGCAAACAGTGCCCTGCATGATGTGTGCTGCTGCTGAGGGGTGGGCAGGAGCAGCGCGGGGTCGCACTGACCGTGAGCACTCCTGAACCAGTGTGCCTGCACTGCATAAAGCTCTCGCCTGTGCTTGCACAGAAACGGGGCTGTAAACTAAAGCGGTCCTAACAACCGGCGCTAGAGAGGGCGCACTTCTGGAGGTGCAGTAGCACACAGAACACATCTCTGCTGCAGGTGTTTAAACTGGCAAGGTGAAAACCGAAACTACCGGTGTTCATGCAGCCACCTACAGGCTTACCTGAAGTGGCGCTGACATTTCATTAAGAACCATTCTTCTCTCTGAACACCTCAGTTAAAACCTCAGTGTGATACTGGAGGAGCTACACTCGTTTCACAGGAGATGCACAACCCAGTCATAGCAAATTACTGCCACGGGACTTAGTAGAAATTATCAACTTCAGTGTCAAAACTACCTTCTGCAAAGCAAAATCCTTCATTATTGCAGCTGAATAAACTGCTCTTCAGGTTGTGGAATGCCACTGTGCATGCTGGTCAACAGTCACCCTCATCCCTACAGAGCCAAAGGCTGTCTAGATTCATCTGCTAAAACCGTAAACTGAGAAGAATGGAACAGAAAAGAGAATGTTTTAGGTTAGCAAAAATCAATGGAATGAGATGCTGATGTGTTCTGTTATAGTCATGACTCTCATTGCTTGAATTCTTCCAGTTTGTTTTTATCACTACAATGGAAGGGGGAAAAAATGGAAGGGGAAAGAAGACCACCACATTAAGGGAAATTCACTTATACTTTACCTTCTGTTTATCATCACTCACAGATTACTCCCCCCCACCCTTTATTAAATGAATACAGTATATTTGAAAGTATTTTTCTTTGAGAAACAAACACAATCAGCAGAAGGAAATGAGGGGAAACTACAAAAAAAATAGACAAAGTGCTCAAAGGCAGAAAACGAGCACTTTTCTACCTACAAATCCTATTCTAGTAACTGTATGTGCTACAGTATTAAGTAAAACAGTTCAGAAATGAGTTGATGATTAATCTGAAGCTGGCTGAAGTTTCTCAATCTAAATTCTGTCTAAAACCCACATTTGTACCATGTTCTTTCTTGTAGCTTCAGAAGAGAAGGACCCTCAAGACATGAGGGCCGGGGACCCAGGGGGAGAGATGGCTTTCCTGGACCTGAAGATTTTGGGCCAGATGATGCTTTTGACTCTCCAGATGAAAACTCAAGAGGAAGGGACCATGGTGTTCGGGGGCGAGGTCGTGGTGCTGTGAGAGGTGAGTGGAACATTCTTCCATACTGAAATGCAAGGATAAGGAAGCAAAGACATTTCCTGGGCAAATTACAGTATTGTCATGAAACCAACGTCTCCTGTCCACTGCATCTCTTACTGCGCAGGAGGCCGGAAGGGTTTACTTCCCACTCCAGATGAATTTACACGCTTTGAAGGAGGGCGGAAACCAGAATCCTGGGATGGAAACAGAGAACCAGGTAAAAACTGGAGAGGTTTGTTTAGATAACTGCAGACTTCTGTAATATAACCAACCAATGATGCCTCTTATTTCTGAATGCCATCTCTGATTGCATCAAAGTCTGCGATTTCCAACCTGAACTAGCTCTTCTCCAAGTCGCAGCTCTGATCCGTATCATTTACTCGCCTTATTACTCTGTATATATTATTTTCATTTTTAATTTATCCTTTTGTAAATTAAACAGGGTAACTAACAGTTGCACACACTATTTAAGATATGGTTTATCATCTATTTCTGTAGTCCACTTGGTTTTGTTCTCCTTTGCTTCCTAATAGCTTCTGATGTCCTATTTATTTCCCTTTTTAACTATTGAACAGTCACATGGCACCCTCATGCACCTAGCTACTGTAACCAACAAAATAACTTTCTTCTGGAGTAAGCAGCTGGTTCAGACCCTATTGCTGTGTGTGTTGTTTCCACAATCATCCGGTTAGTCTTGTACCAGTTCTTGATCCTTGTTCTTATAAATCTCAGGATTGATGATGTCTTTTGTTAATGTTATCTTTGGGGCTTTTTTAATGTCCTCATATTGACAACCCACTATTAGTAGTCAGTGACAGAGGTTCTTCTCAGTTGCTTCCAGATGCTGAGAGCCTGTTGTTTTCTGTTGTTAGACCTCTACTGTGCAGCTTTGTCTTTGATGCCACCAAATGTCACTCCACTTCTCTTACTGTTGTCCTGAAGCTTGTTTAGTGTTAAGTGCACTGACAGTAGGTTATGCCCTTCATTCACAGAGGTTTTTCATGAAACCTTGCTGGTGAGCTCCCTCTGTATCAGTATTTTTCCTTTCAAAAGGCTGTGTTTCTCATTTAGCCAGCTTCTTATCGAATCTGTGAGGATTCCTTCTCCAGCTTCAATAGTAATTTGTGATAACTCCATCAGATGCCTTATTGAAGTCAAAACAGTTGTTAACTACCACGCTTCTTTGGGTGACATGTTTTAGTGTGAGGGGTCCCTGCCCATGGCACGGGGGCTGGAACTAGATAATCTTAAGGTCCCTTCCAACCCTAACTATGCTACGATTCTATGACTCTACGATTCTTGTGCCTAGACAACTCACTAATGTACCCAAGACGGTTTAGAACAATGGCAAGAAAGCCTGATACCGAAACATCGACAATACTATTTCGTGTATGGGCTGTGTCACTTTCAGTTCATTGGTAAAGTCATGTGAAGGTTAAAACTTCATGAATTATACGCTCTGTGGAACAATTTGGTCTTTATTTTACATACAACCAAGCAGTCAACAAAAAAATCCTTCTTGCTAAAGTGAGGAAAAATGTCCTCATTCAGCTGTAGCACTTTGTTGTATCCACAAAGCACTGTCAACATTACTACTTTGGGTTCCCTCCCCCCCCACAGATACTATTTGTTATTTTGAGCTAATGACTTTGGGGGTTTTAATATTAATTTAAGTCTCAGTACTAAGACCTGTGAGAAGCCGAAAATCCCGTTTCTGGCAGTAAGAGCTGATGTAGTTTGTTCCTGGTTAGTGATTAAAATAGAGCATTTTTCCATTATTTCTAGCAAAAAATAGAACAAAACCAGTAATGTTACTCATTGTCTTCACCACCAACCTCAACCCATCCATCAGTGCAATGTCCTTTTTTTAGGAAAAAAAGTGTTTTTCAACAAAAATGTATAGCGAACCACGATGGTGTTAAAGCACAAGAGTCGGGTACACCTGGCAGTTCTGAGAACACCATGACTATCACTGCTCTAATTTACTGAAGTGATTGCTGACTGTATCAGCTATAAACTCCCTTAATTCCCATGGAATTGTCTGATTGCTGTCCATCTTCTGGACTGTAATGGAGACGCTAAATCTATGTAAGAAAAATCTTGCAGAAGGGAGAGAAGGCAGAAAATTACAGGTCTCAACTATGCTTGGTCTGCAAATGAGTATCCCATAGTTCCTTCCACAAAGGAACCAGCTAAATATATGGTATGGCTGAGAAGAGGCATTGCTTAGACTCGAACACCAGTAACTGACTGTGCTTCTTTTTTAGGACGAGGAAGTTCGCAGAGAGCGTCAAAATCTGGGAGATCCAGTTCTTTAGATGGAGACCATCACGATGGATTCCACAGAGATGAAGCTTTTGGTGGAGGCCCTGCAGGAGGCAATAACCCTTCTCGAGGAGGGAGGAGTGGAAGTAACTGGGGAAGAGGACATAACATGAACTCTGCTCAATCAAGAAGAGGATCATCCAGGGGTGGTGGAAGGGGCCGATAGAAGAGGCTTTGACTGGGTCACACCCAGTCCTGCCTGGACAATATTTAAATGGATTGCTACTCTGGACTCATAAAGTAACCTGCAACAAACCTGGATTCTTTAACTGGGATAACTGAATGTGCATTAGCTCCTAACAAGACAGGGGTCTTTTCCTAGATCAGTCAACTTCTGCTAGCTGCAGCACTGTAGCTGGCTTTCTGGTTTGTCCTCTCCACCCTTGTTTTCCTCACCTTCTTTTACCTGCTTGGTTTTGTGAAGAGCTGGAATTTTTTTAAGTGATATGAGGCATGGAGCACCTCCACAGATTTCAGTTCACCTCCAGACAGAAACCTGTTCCTATGTGTACAGTTTGTCAGAAGAGTTACGTTGGTTTTGTATGAATACAGAATGTAATTTGTGCAAAAATTAACATAAAATCAACCCAGCGTGTGATTCTTTACTCACCTATCACTATAAAGAGGGTGGTCTTTAGGCAGACTTGTGTATCAGATGGAGCAACAGAACTGCCTCCTGAAACCTCAGCTGTCTGAAATACTCATAGCTGCATGATTCCTAGGTTTTTTGTTTATGATGCACAGAGAGCTTTCATTTTCACCTTTAGCCACAGCTGTCTACTGATTACAAGTGGTGCTGACGTTAACATTCCAAACCAGGGGAAACCACCGCTGCTTGCTAGTCTGCCATCCTGAAAGATAAAAACGTGGAACACTGCTTAGAAAAAGCTGTCATAGACATAGTGTGAGTTACATCCTGGACTACCAGCAAGACAGGCATCATGACAGACGTTGTCATTCTGTGCTTCAGCTGGGCAAGTCAAATATCTTTGTTCAAAACAGCATCTGGTTATAGAAGCTGAGGAAGAAAGTTTAGCAGATTGATTAATATGGATGCACACGCTTTACAATGGCTGTAGGAGGCACTGCTTAAAGATAGCTGGTTTCGGTAGGGTCTGGTATGTTCAAACCTCAACAGCTGATCGCTTTCTAATCGCTTTTTAAGTATAGTTTTCTTTAGGATATAGCTTCCCAGTTTTATGAGCAGAGGGAAATGATGAGGAAGAGTTATTCCCATTTCCCACATTTCACAATAAAGCTGTTTACGCCCATGAATTTGTTTCCCCATAAATCATTCATATTAATCATCTCCAGTCACCAAGTTATCAAAAGGCTCCTTTAATACCTAAAGCCTCAATGAAAATTTCACCACAGAAGTACGTATTCTAAAGCCAGGAAGGTCCCACATTAAAAGCATGGGATATAATGTATAATGAACAATACTACCAGGCATCCATCCCCCCTGCCCTGACTTTTCTGTTTTAATAGTCAGGATACTATGGTTTTGTACTTCTATAGCTGTCAAGGCTATTGCAGCAACATAGTGAAACACGGCAGCTATTTTATCTGACATCTCAGTCAGATTTACCAAAGACCTGATGACCTATCTTATAGGAAGAGATCAAAACACGGGTTAACACTTATCTGCTCTTCTCTTGCTTCAATCAGTCACAGATAGCATTTTCTTTCTTAGTTTTGTAGTATATAAAATGGCATTTGAAAGTTACAGTATTTAACTGATCATTAGCCTATAAAATCCTTGTCATGTGGCTCTAGAGACAATGATTTTAAAGGCATTAACTGGGGAACAGCTGATAGAACACAGTTTCTTCTTTGAGGACTAAAAATGGAACTGCTTTTTAACCTGTACTTGAAGAAAGGCTTTGGTCACTTTTGGTATACATCAGTGAGTTAGGATCTATTCTGAAGTTTTGATGATAAATATCAGTATTTTGATAGCAAAGTGGAAAGCGTGCCCTCTCTTTTTTTTAACAAGCCCTACATATTTTTTAAGGGGCTGAAAGTTATTTTTATGTAATAGTTAGAGTATGATTTAGAGGATGAGCTTTAGTCCTCAATTAAACTACAGTCCTCTACCAAAACAAGAGTGCACCCAACAGCAAACCCAGCTGTTTCTGTCTAGACAAAAGGGAGTATGCTTGGGTTTCCTCTGATGTTTCCTGAACTCTTTAAACCACTGGGGTACTTGGTGTTGAGTGAAATTCCTTATCAAGGGGCAGCTTTTTTAATTAAATTTTGAAATACTCCACTAGCATGGAATATGCACAAAACGTTTAAGAAAAATGGAAAGTGAGCTAGCTTTTGCGTAAAATCTTAGAAGGTGACAGCATGGCAGGAGAGACACAAGTGTCCCAGTCCATGGTCCTGTGACCACTGTTGCTGGGAAACGGTAAGATTACTTAATGGGAATATACTGCTGTACGCTTTGGGTCAAGTTCTTTTACCAGAATGTGGAATCCTTATCCTCTACCTGCTAGTTTACAGCTCCGCCTTCTCTTGGATTGGTTTAGTATGTTAGTGCTGTTAGGAATAAACTAATTCTCTATACTATAGAAGTTGCAAAAATGAGAGAACCAATTTAGTTCTGTTCAGATAGCTCAGATCTACGTTTTTATGGCAAAAGAGTGACCATTAGTGGAATGTCTGTATTGAAATTTGGTACACAATTGGTTTTATTGAAGTAATCTCTGTACATTTAGGTACCCCCATTTAACAGTTTCAGCTTAATTCAGAGTATTAGCTGAATACACTAAAGTCTAAGTAGTGATATCAGGTAAATATTACATTGTTTAGCTTTATTTTGTGTATAAGGCACAAGTAGTGAGATACTCAGGCTCTGAGCAGGTTAGGCCTGGTATTCCCCTTTACGTGCAGTAGTACAGTACACAGCCCAGCTGAAGCACCAGGCTCCCAGCAGGGACTGTCAGCCCAAATTCAGCACCTTCCTAAGGCTGCTTAGCTTCTGCATTGAAACTGAGCTGTGCTGACAAAAGCCCTAATTACCAGCAAGTCTTATTTCTCAAGGTCACACTGTGGCAAGTAAGCAATTCCTGCCTAAATTGAGAAATCGAAATACATATATATATATATATATGTAAATTAAGTTCTAAGAGCTGAAGCTAGCCTTGTAAAGCCCAACTGTTACAGCAGCTGTAAGGCAGCAGCAACACCTTCAAAGACTTAAGGCTCTTACCTAAGATTAGCACCTGCCATCCTATCACTGTCATGCACCAAGACCTTAAGGTTATGGCAGTCTTTGTGACCCATAGTCCCAGGAAGGTTTGTTCCACTGACTGGATGGTGTTTTAAAGACTGGGGTTTTAGAAAGGAAAGCAGTTCAGTAGAAACTGTATTCATATTTACCACTGGTCTGATGTGGCTGATGCCTGTACCACTCAGCAACTGAACCATGTTCAGTGTAGGGGTCAGCACAGTAATGAGTTAATAGCAGTTAACTGTTTTGAACGTTGACCCTGACA
Source organism: Pezoporus flaviventris (assembly GCF_033815535.1). Taxonomy (NCBI): domain Eukaryota; kingdom Metazoa; phylum Chordata; class Aves; order Psittaciformes; family Psittacidae; genus Pezoporus; species Pezoporus flaviventris. The sequence continues at coordinate 64,217,798 of NW_026892549.1, forward strand.
CTTGACCAGATTTCACTAAGCTGTCCCCACATTTCAACACCAGCCAGCCCTGCAGCCTCAGCTGTAAGACACTTGCTTTTCATGTCATGGGCAGGTCAATCCTTATGTTTCACTGGCTCCGTAATCTCACTCACGTTTTGAAGTAGGCTGCAGCAGCCACATGGTCCTAGACTGGAGGCAGGGAAGTGGGATGCTGCCAGCTCCTACCCGAACCGGAGAGGCTCCAGACCACGGCTATGGAGCTGCCTTTGCAGTAAGGCAGAATCCTGTGCTCAGCTGGCACCAAGCCCGTCCCACCTGAGCACAGACAACGCGTTCAGAGTCCCCGGTGCCGCTCGCGGGTGCCAGCCCCTGTTCTTCTGGGTCAAGAACTGGCGAGGAAAGCCCAGCAGCAAAGCCAAGGAGGTGAAGGAAGCGGCGTGCAGACGGCGCCATCCTCATCCCCGTCTCGGAGAGGCGCCTCCGTGCTCCGCCGAGCGCGAGTCTCTCAGTCCCTCCGTCCGAGTCCCGGCGGGCTGCGGCGCGGGGCTCACACCGGCAGCGCTTTGCCCCCGCGCCGCACCGCAGCGAACACGAGGCCGCCGAGGCGGCCGAGGCCGGCGGCGCCCCCGGGCAGCGCGGCCAGGAGCGCGGCGGCGGCGGCGCCCAGCTGGGCCGCGGCGCCCAGCGCCGTCAGGAGGGTGCTGCGCAGCGCCAGCGCCGCGTAGAGGGTGCCGCCGAGGGCGCCCAGGTAGAGCAGGGAGCCGCGGCTAGGCTCCCGCAGCAGGCGGGCGGGCCCGCGCAGGAGGGCGGCGGCGCCCAGGGCGCAGAGCGAGCCGAGCGACCAGAGCAGCGCGAACTTGCGGGCGCGGAGAAGCAGCAGCGGCACGTACAGCGCGGCCAGCCCGAAGCAGAGCGCGGCCAGCAGCAGGCACAGCCCGCTCCCCGCCAGCCGCTGCCAGCGCGACAGCCCCGGCAGGCAGGGGTCCGCCTCGGCGGCCCATGGCCAGCCCGAGCCCGGCCCGGCCGCCGCAGGTGGGGCGCCGCGGCCCGGCGAGAAGGGGTTCACCGGGCCCAGCCAGGCCCCCAGGCCGCCACTCCCCACTGCCTCCTCCTGCGAGCAGCCGGCGGGAGGCGGCGCAGGGCCCGCGTTGGCCGTGGCCTTTGAGTGCGCCAGGTACTCCTGCAGCTGCCGGCCCAGGTCCGCCATGGCGAGGCCCGGCACCGCTCCACGGCGCTACGGCGACCAGCCTAACCGCCCCGCGGCCATCTTGCGGAGCAGCTGCATCCGGGTTACCGGGGCGGCGCGCGTGCGCGGAAGGCTGAGGCGGCGGGGGCGCGCCCTCGGGTCCCTCAGTGCCGGCGGCGCGGGGCTGGGCTGGGCTGCGGGAGGCGGCCGCTGCTTTTGGGCAGGCGGGGCCGGTGAAGGAGGTGTCCTTTAAAAGAGATGTCTGAGAGGAGGAGTGGTGGGGTTCGCCGGGCAGGGGGTGCTGGGACTGGGGCGGGCGGGCAGGCAGGCAGGCACATACGTACATACATACATACATACATACATACATACATACATATATACATACGTACATACATACATACATTCATACAGGGAGAGCCCTCAGCCGCTCCGCATGGAGCCACTGGAAGAGCTTGGCAGCTGTGACCTGCAGCACCTCATGGTCTCTTCAGCAGGGAAGAAGATGGCGTCACGTTCAAAACGTAGATGGGTAAGAGGAAGGTGGTATCTGAGGTTGATGGAGCCCACAGGGAGCTCCATGGGACACAGCAGTCCCGGAGGCCGAGCGCTGCCCAGCGCCGTGTTCCCCCAAGGTTGGCACCTGGAGTCTTCTTACGTCTAACCCTAGGTCTCTGCCTCTCTGAAGGAGAGCTGCAAGAGCAGAGACATTACATGTAGGAACCATCCCAGTGGGGCTGAAGACGTCGAGAATCACCAAGAGCTTGTCTTGTACCCCTGTGTGCTCAGCCAAACCTGTTAACTCATTGGCTGTTCATTAATAACACTAACTACTATTCTGTCCTCAACCAACTGTTACACCAAAATAAGAACGTCCAATTCTTCACCCTGGTTTAAAAAAGTAATAAATAAAAACATCAAATGCTAATTTAACCTTTATGATTCTAAATGTTCACTGCAGGGCTGAAAAAAATGAGTTGTTTGGACAGCAGGAAACAGCCAGCACAGTTTCCATCATCAGTGTGCAGCACTATCCATAGCAATGGTGAGTCACAGTGTATTCGGCTGCCTCACAAGATGCAGATCAAGTCTGAAATCGCTGTTGGCCAGGAGCTGCCTGCCCCATTTGGGGGATCAATTTAGCATTGGTACATTGATACAAGTCAGAGGGCATAGCACTCTCTACCTGCTCAGGACAAAGTTTAATGGTTGGCAAGACTGGATTGGATCATAGAATGGTTTGGGTTAGAAGGAATCTTAACGCTCATCCAGTTCCAACCCCCTGCCACAGACAGGGACACCTTTCACTAGAGCAGGTTGTTCCAAGCCCCTGTGTCCAACTTGGCCTTGAACACTGCGAGGGATGGGGCAGCCACAGCTTCTCTGGGCACCCTGTGCCAGTGCCTCAGCACCCTCGCAGGGAAGAGCTTCTGCCTAATTTGGGGTGTGGGGTGTTGTGTCATAAAAATGACTTCTCATGAAGACAGACTGTATTTAAAAGATGAAAACGTCTTAAAGCTGCTATAACAGCAACATTTTACAGGGCAAACTGAGTTACAATGGAAGCAGCTACTGGAAAGAGCATGAAAAGGGGCCACTGGAGTTTATAAAATAAAGATTTGCCATGCCTCCTTGCTTTTGTATTTAATTAGATCTGTGTTCTTTAGTTATAATTATTCCGATCCAGTTAAATTACTGTGGTTAATTAGAAAAGCATGCCTGGTTTTTTGGCTTGCAGGAGAGGTAATGCCAGTAAAGCACAAAAATAAATGCTATTTTGAGGTAAAGTACTTCAGCTGAAGTAACCCATCCAGCTGTCATGAAATGAATGAACCAGCTTGGCCTTCCAACATAGCAGCAACATTAAGTTTGTAGCAAGAGCTGAAATAATCCCATCTTTCTGTCCCTTTTGCCACGTTTTCTGTCCCCTTTTGCTTATCACCGTAAGTAGTGCCTTGACGTAACACACCCATCTTCCTTTCTGTCCCAGCTTTCCTGCAAAAGTGTCCTTCTTCCAGGTGTGATGGTACAATTGCTAAAGATTTGAGGGGGCTGAGTAAGAATTTTATCCTAACTAAAAGCTAACAGTCTGTGATGGTTGCCAACTCCCACTTCTGAACTAAGGTAAGGCTGAGTGTGCCACTCCCACAGGCTCTACCACCAAGAGCCATCAGTCCACAGTCTCATGTCATTTACTGTTTGATTCTTAGGATTGTGGCCATTAGAAGCTACTGAAAGAGTCCAGCCCTGCCAGGGTAGAGACCTGACTTTCTTAGTATCAAAATTATTGCTTTTCCTCACCTTTTTCTTTTCTGAAACAGAATATATGTTGGGTCCCTACCATCAACTTGGCAGAGAATAGGAAAGCAAACAGGGAGATGCTGCCCAAATGTTCTCTCACTATGATCATAGTTACTAATGCCTCTTATACACCTGGAGTCCTCAACACAGATTAGTAATCACAGGATATGTTTAACAAAAAGGGTCCTCATTAATAAAATTGTAATATGCACCCAGTGTTTATGAACCACATGGCCTTGATTAGAAATATCTTTTAATTTACACTAAACAATAATAGGAAATTACTGAAGCTGTAAAAATCCAGTGCACTGATCAAACAATAAAAAAAGAAACCATCACAGAAATTGATGCCACCCATCACCAAGCCTTCTGAGAGTCGAGGACAAGTTTCTCCATCTCCATCTCTTCACCAAAAAAAGCATTCACATCTACATTTCTGCTGAAGAAAACAGAATCACATGGAAAATTTCCAAATCAGGCAGAGGGATGTGGAAGAAACAAATACTTGAGCCACTGGGAAAAGGCTTCAGGTTCTTTGGCTCTCACAATACAGGCACCCTTGCCAACACACGTGAAACAAACCAAAAGGATGACACTGATCTCCAGTCTGAATACACCTGTGGGTGACACAGCACTGGAATACCCTGTATCCACAACTCCCCTCACTCAGCCAGGAGCAAGACTGGTCCAGAGGGCTAAGACACAGTACAGGTTTTCCTGTTCAGATAAAGGGGTTGAGTGTTAACCTTAATACTGGAAGCTGCGTTTAGTCTGAATGTCGTCAAGGATCTGCTGTAATTCCTCATCTTCAAACCGACCCTCCAGGCTGCAAGATAAGAACAATGAGGATATATTAAAGCTTTCAGAAATAATCTCATCCACTAGATTAATTTCAGACAGCCACAATTCTGTCCCATCAGTCTCAACACCATCATCACCCACCTGTATGGTACCACCAGAACCCACCTACAATGTTACTGTACAACTACCACTCTAACCCCTATGCAGTGCCTCCTCTCTAAGTGACAGAACTCCATCCTGCCAAGAACCTTCTGCTGAATGATTTCAAAGCATTTCATCAAAAAGGCAAGGCAGGTGCAGGTTTAAACAGACTCTAAATGAAGTTGTTGTAGCCACATGCTCATAAATCCGATTTCGCTATGAAATCTACAGTGTGTGAGGAAGAAACTGTAGTTCAGCTGAATGTGCTCTTCCCTCCTCTATCTCAGGCCATGAGGCAGTAAACCAAATACGAAGAAATTACTGCTTGTACATCATCCACAAAGTTCATAGGAGCACTGTCATTTGCTCCAATGGAAGAAAAAGAACCCCACAGAACAAAACCCCAACAAACATAACCACAGCTGGGTGGGCTAAGACCCTCAATTTAACCTGTTTACACTTAATCTGGTAAAAATTGTCTGAAGTGCATTAGGGACACTTACAAACAGTGCCTCATGGTCATATCAATGGGCAGGTGAAGAAAGACCAAGACCAGAAGTGTTTCCATCAACAGAGCTGGACTGCAGGGAGGACATCTGCCCATAGCTGGCTTTAGGTCATGGAAAAAGTACCAAGCAGTCTTTTTATGATACATAAACACTTACCTAGGAATCAAAGCTTTTGCCTCCTCAGCTGTCTCTGGACACAGGTTAGCCAAACATGCCAATTCAAATTTATGGAGCTTTTTCTGGAGCAGCAAACTGTAAGGAAAGACAACAACTTGGTGAAATTAAAGGAAAGAAAGAAATAGAAAAGGGCATAAACTAAACCAGATAGATCTATTTTCTTCATTCTGCTTTTGGCACTGAAGCCAATGATTTTTTCAGGAGGAAAGACTCATTACATAATTGCATAGATTAAAAAAACAGTCACATCTGTTCACTTCCCCTCTATCACTCCACAAAGTCCACAAAATCCTCCTGTTTAACGCAACCAGCTGTCATATAAATATTGGAAACAAAGCCATTCAGGAGGCTTGGCCTAGACAAAGCACAGTGCTCCATGAAGAACTACAATCAAATTTCTGTCCTCTTCAGAAAGACAAGATTCAGAATTATAGTACAAATCAAGAAACACCACTGAACTGTACTTACCTAAAGCAGCATCAGTAATATACAGCAAATTCTCCAGTATGCTCCTACACCCTAACTCTTCCACTCACCTACGCACGCTGGCAATGGTTTCCCGGTTTTTGAAGCGGCTGAAGCGCGCTGTGTAGTTCAGGGTCTTCATGAAGACTTCTGAAAGCTCCTGCTCATCTTCTGCACTCTCATTCTGTTGCTTACGATGCTCAAGCAGCATATGTACTTCTGAATTTAGAAGAGTTTCCGCAGTTTCAAATTCTACATTTGAATGAGTGAACACCAGCAAGAAAGAAAAAGGCAAAGCATGGATGAAAAAGTCCATTTACAGAGGTTTTATGTGTAAGTTTAGCTTTGGGCAATAAAGAAATGAATAGTGTGTTTCAGGGTTAATTGTGCAAGCCCTTTCACCTGTGATTGGGCAGCAATACTGAAAATGCTGGTAAAAATTACACCACTTTGAGTAACAATCCAATGTGTTTGTCTTTTTGACCATTTTACATTTGCAGCCAGAACCTTCCGATTTGTCACATTTTTGCAATGCCTTTTTCTTTCACCCGCTTTTGGCAGAACTTAAGTGAAATATGACTTGTTTTAGAGAAAAGTAGTTACAACTGTAGTACCCCAAAAATTCAGAAGTGATGACTGCAACCTTTGGAAGCCTCTGAATTCTTAAAGTAAATGTGGATGCTGCTGAATGTATTAAAAAACGGCTTCGTTTACCTCAAATGTTAACTGACCTGCTGAAATTCTATCATCAGAAAAAAAGTTGTAACCAATCTTAACAGATTCCCCCTTCTCCCCCTTTTTAGCTAACTCTCTTTTGTTCATTATTACTGTATTTATTGCAATAACAAGGTCTTTCAACACCAGCAGTATGAGCTGTTCAGAGACTGCATTCCGAGATGCCCTTCAGCACTGTTTTATAAAAGCAGTCAGATGCAGGGCACAGTCAGATACTGGGGACCTTTCTTTCATACAGAGTGGTACAGTATCTTGGGCTGCACATGGGTAAGCTATAGATTTTAATGTAAAACATCCACAAAACCTGTCTTTCAGGGCTATGTTTTTGTTCATAACTAAAAACCAATGCAGCACGATGCCATTTTCTTTTTCCTTCTCCTCATCCAGAACTGCTCTGAGGTGTAAACACAGCTCTGGAATTTATACTAAGAAGTTTTCTGAAAAGCATATACAGCCTGTTAGTGCCCTCAGTTACCACACACGATCTGGGCAGCTGGTATCCTGAGATACTGCACTGTTCTTATGTCAGGAAACATTGATGAAAAAGTAATGGTTATATAAAAAAAAAAAACAGGAGTCTTTTTGTTATACCCTGGTAGGGTTTTTGTTTTAATTTCTGTATGCATGCACAGCAGTCCACATGAGAACAGCCGTATCTTAGCAAATCACAGGGTTCTTCTTAATCCTAGAATAGTTTGGGTTGGAAGGGACCTTAAAGCTCATCCAGTTCCAACCTCTGCCACAGGCAGGGACACCTTCCACTACAGCAGGTTGCTCCAAGCCCCTGTGTCCAACCTGGCCTTGAACACTGCCAGGCATGGGGCAGCCACAGCTTCTCTGGGCACCCTGTGCCAGCGCCTCGGCACCCTCAGAGGGAAGAACTTTGCCTAAGAGCTCATCTCAGTCTCTCCTCTGTCACTTTAAAGCCATTCCCCTTGTCCTGTCCCTACAGGCCCTTGTCCAAAGCCCCCCTACATGTTTCTTGTAGCCCCTGACGCACCGGAAGATGCCCTAAGGGCGGCGCGGCGGGGAAGGGAGCGCTCCTCCCCTCAGGGAAGCGAAGCGCGGGCTCCGCACGCCGCCCGCCCTCAGCCCTTCGCCGGCCCTGCTCAGCCAGCCCGCGGCGCGTACCTTTGGGGAAGACGAGCTGCGAAGCATCCTCCTCCACGTCCGCCGACCGCGGGTCGCCGCCGCCCGCCGCCATCGCCTCAGCCGCACCGGAAGCCCCGCCGCCCGCCAGAGGGAGCCGCTGCTCCGGAGCCACCCGGCGCTGACAGGAGGCGGGGCGGGCCTGGGCCGGGCTAGGCGGGAGGGAGGAGCGGTGCTGGGGGGGGCGCAAGCCACGATCTGAAGGCGCAGACTGTGTGTGTGGGAACCGCCCGACACCGGCTTTCACACGAGCAAACACGGAGAAGGCTCCTTCTGCTCGGTTCATCAGGAGATAGATGAAGAGCTCAAAACTGTGCCGGTCCCCTTCATGAGACTGTGCAGCAGCAGATGGATCTTCACCGGGCTGGCTTCACACCACTAGTGAATCACAGAGATAGAGCCTGTTCCGTTCGGCTACCAGGGCATCCTCCAGCCACACAGCAAACTGTGACCTGAGGAAGTGTTAACTGTGTACCAGGCTTTCTGTCTAGCTCCCTGTGGTTAATATACCTCAGTCTGTATGGATATCATAAATCACGCACTTTGAAAAGCTGCTTTTACAGGCTATCCAGGAGCAATTTCCAGACCCCGGAAAGTCACAGGCAAGCTGAACATGGTAACAGCTCTCCCAACACTATGTCATCGAAACTGTGCAGGCAGAATAACTTACGAAGTAGTATTTTCCCTGGAGAGCTCACATGTAAGTGCCAAACCAGCCTAAGACTCCTCAAGTAATCATCTTATCAGACCTTACCATGTCATCCTGCACCCTTAAAGAAAGGTAAAAATAGACTGTTGGGGGATTTATGATGAAACCACCCCTGTTATCGTCAACTTGCATCTGTGCCTAGGTGAATCGTTTCCTGCATGCTGGGAAAAGGAATGCATTAAACATAAACTGTAAGAACATAAAAGAATCAAGTAACAGATCTTTAACATTTGTTACCTGGATAAATAAGCATGCAGGAAAACTGACTGAAAACTGGTTCACCATGTGGTACAAGCAGAAAGACATTCAGGAACATGGAATGAAAATATCTCAGAGAACATCTGGCAAGTTAAACAAATTCAATTTGGTTTACAGGAAAGCAAGGAAATTCGTGCCAGACTGATGAGAGTAGCATTTGAAATCACTTGGAATCCTCATGGCTTCTCATTCTATCTACTGAGAACCTCATGATTCTCAGAGCAGCAGGTAGTTTGCAGAAGTTACTAATTCCCCAACACCCCCCCCCCCCCCGGATTTGTTCTACGTAACTATACAAAATCAAACACAATTAAGAGAAAGTCAGATACTTGCAAGAGTTTATAAGTACAGCTAAAGAAGCTATCATGAAAGGTAAAGGTTCATTATCACCAATAGGTTTGGTTAAGGTCTCAAGTGTCAAACAAGAAATAAATAAGAGCATTCCAACTTTAATAATAGCCCCCCAAACCTAAAAAACACAGTAAATATTGTTCAGCTACTACAACAAGCTAAACTTAACAGAGTGCTTGATTTTTCTGTGTTATTTTTAAAGTGCACTGGCTTCCTCCTCACTAATGACTGCTCCAGCATTTCGATTGCAAAATGTGCATAAAGAAGGAAGATGAGCTAGGTTAAAATAAAGTGAATGACTATACGAAGATGCAGACATATTTACAGGCTGTATCCTAAAATGAACTGACTAAAAAAAGACTTGGCCAAATGTAATTTATCATGAAACAGAGCCTCTAGTATTCCATATTCCAGGACAAAAAGTACTGACTTGCTGGAGCCGCATTATTAGGTAGTGGATTGTTAGATAGACCTACTATGGTAATTTCTACATTGCCATAGTGTAAAAACAACCCAGTAACAACTAAATGCTCCAGCACGGTTGTTAAAAAAAATAGCATGGATTAAAATTGATGAGATTAGGATATTGAAACCTTAATCTCTTTTCATTGTCATCAACATCTCTAGCATGTGACAAGAGTAGATTCTTGGGGAGATAACATCACCAGCTCAGACCACAACGTGCCATAATAGCACATGATGCATGCTTTTTCACCTGTGTTCTCAAATTGTAACTCTTCAGGTTTAGTTTTTCATACCATTTTACCTGTGTTTATTTTTACTGCTTTTAAAAGTATCTAGCCAAAACTAATGGACACATATAAGCAATATTAATCATATTAATACCAGTAATAAAGCAATAATAAGCCTCTGAATGCAAAACTGGCTCCTGCACAATCTGTTAAGTTTTAAAGTACATATATAATGACATCTAAACATACTATCAGCTGGTTGCGCAATATATAATTAATGTCAGAATTCATCTAGGAGTAGTCTAGCTGACTATAAAGAAGATAAAAAACCATGGTTCAGTAATCTGGATATCGGTCAACTAGTAGAGTTACACACTTGTTTTAAGGAACATGGTAACAATAGTCTTCTTGGCTTTCCGAGTTTTAGGAGTGATCATCAAATATATTTGCAGGTCATCTTTTCCCAGACTGTAGCAAAAGTTTAGGAACTTTCCAGTCCTACTTCTCTATCCCACTACTACAACTCAGTTCGAGAGCAATCCTCAAAATACATAGGTCAGTATAAATATTAATTTATTGAGTCACGGGGGTGTTAGTTTTAATCTTCTAGAAGTGGCATTTCTCACTCAGAATAGGGTAGCTTATAATATAAATTTAGACAAAAAAAAGTATTTTTTTGTGTGTGTGTTTAGAAAAAAAATCCTCAAGTATTCTTCATTTGAAGTTATCTTGTAGAAATTTCTAACCTTCCTGTAATTTGTTTTTAGAAGGGAGTGAGTGCTAAATGGCCAATCCATGCTTCTTATTTCAAACAGAAGTGAAAAAAGAAGCAAGAGTTTTCTGGAGAATTATCCTGGCTTACATTTAGTCTGGACTGAACTATTTCAGTGTGCAGTCATATGTATGCCCTTTTACCTGGCCTCATTGTCACTGTGAGATGCTGAGTGTTACTGCTGTCACAGAAAGCAACAAGCATGAAGGAACTTCTGATGAGACACTGCACAAAGACTTTATGTCTGACCAAATCTGGTTTATGTGAAACTAAAACAATCAAGTAAGGAAAAAACATATGCCATAAAAATACACAAGTAAGTCACCGTATTCTAGCCAGCAACAAATCTGAGAGAATATACTTGATAAATTGCCTGGGCACATGACAACAGTGCAAGCTGATTGTAAAGTTAACTTCAGAATTTACAATAAGTCACTTGGAAACCAGTTTAGCCCCAGAGCCCTCCTCAGCCCACTCCTCATATTACATAGGGGATTTACTTCCTAGCTGTACTAGTACCAGAAATGTATTTTCTGAAAATATGGTTTTGCTTTGTAGTTGCACTGAAGTCAATGAGCCTCTCGGATATACTTAGGTCAAAACTATGCCCCCCTCCTTGGTTTGGTTGGGGGCTTTGATGGGTGTAGCTGTTGTTGATCAATATCCAGGGCTGCCCTTCCCAAGAACCCACACAGGAAATGTAGGATCTTTATATATCTGCCATAGATAAAAAATGAACAATGACCTGAAGAAAAAACCCCAAACATTACACAAATCAATAGATCTTTTCCCTAACATGAAAAGATCTAGCAAGAATCTAGAGAGATGGACATTGCTTTTTCCTGAAATCAAACGTTGAAGTCATCTGAAGACTACGACCTGTGAAGTGCAGATAATCTATTTTCATTAGTTCATTTTAAAATAGCAAAGAACAAAGAACAAATAACAATTCTGGAAGTTTAAGCCAGGTTTCTGAATTCAAGGTTTTCAGTACAATACAGAATTCTGTATGTATGTGCTTTATTTATTTTCCCATCATGACAACTAACAGAGTTATTGTCAAGCAAACATCATTTCAGGATACAAAGATACTTTGCTATGCCATTATTAATAAAACATATTTAATCTTTGTTTCTACATTTCCCTACTGTTTTTCCTCAGTTTCTTCCAGTGAGCCTGTCTTTTGACTGTATTATGCTTCCAGATAGCTGTCATCCCATTCTGTCAACCCTCCTGGCTCTGAACATTTAATCTAATGTACAGGTCGGGTATTCATATATGAAGTGTATTGTTCATCTTTTTAGATAAGAAAGATTTCACCTTATTCCCCATGAAGGCTCTGAGAAAACATATAAAGAGGACAGTACAAATAGTCTTTATCCATTATGATTTATTCTCTACAATACTTCATTAGAGGATAGAGTTCAATTATTTACACTCAGAAGTTATAATATAGGTAGGAGGCAACCAAGTGTAATACAAAGAATTGGTCTGACATCTCTGCACTGAAGGTCAAAAGAGGTCTCCTGCTTTAAGGAAATAAATTAACCAAAAAAAAACCCAAGAAAACAACATGTAGTTTCCAGAATACAAACAGAAAACAGCACTAATAGTGAAGATTGCAGATGTCTGTTAATGTACTATGAAAACAAATCATTCTGTGCAAAGGTTAAAATGAACTCTTAGATTCTCTTACGGATTTTTTTCTCTGATAAATTGTAGATATGTGATATTTTGATTATAAAACATTCCCAAACTGAAATGGCATCAGCTGAGATTGACTGTTGAACATTATGGAAAAAGAAAAAGGTAAAGAACCTCACAGTGGCAACATTCCAACACTGACAGACTCCAGTGATCAAAGACATTCTCCTGCAGTTACTGTAAAACAAAGACAATTCATAATTGCAGTGAGATTATTTCTCATTTGTGGTTGTCATGAGAATAAGCCCTTCTAGACCAAAAGGCACTTGCTCCTAAGGATGAGTTAAGTCCAGATCAAACCAGGTAGCAGTTGCTTTGAGAAGGAGCAGTTCTAACCTGCGGTCCCAGTCAAATTACTGTTGAGAAATTCTTACATCAACTGGTCACTGATCTTGGTCGCCTCTGTCTCAAGACAACTCAAAGCAAGTTTTGTTTCTAGTTCACCTCTTCCATCCTTATGCATAGCTGCCATGTAATGATCTAGAAATGGGATTATTTCCTGAGACCACATGTCCTTGTCATGCATTTTTCTTCTGAGCTAACTTAACTATTGACACACCTTTTGACTAGTTTTACAGCTGGACCCTTATGGGACTAAAGCTGCGAGGGCCTGTTTCTTAGGCAGACCAATGTTTCTGATTTGCCAACTTCTTTTCTCACTGCAACAAGACAAGAACACAGTACATATTTAGAGGCATTTTTGTTTTTGCTTTCTTAAACAGGCTGAGTGGGGAAATGGAAGTGGGAGAGGATAAAACTTCCCCAGTCCCAGACCACCTGCCCACTTCAGGCTTCAACCAACCAAGTCACTCGATCCTAAAATCCTGTTCTTAAAAATGACAGCTAACCCTCCCCACCCCACCCCTTAGATATCCCCTATTCAAATAAAATGAAATCAGGAAACACCATACACTGTTGAAGACACAGAACAGGGCAAACATTGGGAAAAGAAACAATACTGTTGAAAAGCCTGGCACTATATGCCTGCATGACCAGTCTCACTGAGCGTGCTCAGGGGTGAAGTTTTAGCACCATTTTTTTTGCTTGTTTTAAACTTCTTAGAAATTAAATTCTAACATAGAACACTTGAACAGTAATGAGTGTAGCCCTATGTATCATACTGTTTGACAGCTGAAAGGTGAATGGCATGTCCAGAGCTGACCCCACCCTCGCCCATCACTACACGGCACCTGGGAGAGTAATTACAAACCACTCGAGTTTTTAACAAGACCGATTTATTCTCAGCAGCAGGAAACGAAGAAACAATCCCTTAATCTTCAACTGCTTTTCAACAACATCACAAGGGAAAAGTGGCAATTTCTAAGGACGACCCAGTACAGGAGGAAAGCTGGGTCAATATTGCACCATTATCCAGAATAGGACCCCCTCCTTTCCCTCACGTATCTGTCCTCCAGCAGGAGGATATTACACCAATATGAAGCAAAACTGCACAATTCTGTGTGCTTCTCTAGGACCAGAAGGAGCAGCAGCATGCAGTTCTGAGCTTTCTACCAGCCCTATTCCCTGCCATGCCAGGAGAGAATTTCAGGCTTCAAACACCAGTCAGTTTTAAAAGCCATCATTACCACACGCATGAAAGCTTTAAAGATATACGCAACCAAGCAGCCATTACTCTTGCTATGCACTTGTTTTTTTCTTTCCCAATCATTGTTGACCATACAGAAACTTGGAAAACAAAGCAAGCCCCCACAAATTACATTTGGACATCCATCACTGAGTTCACGACATCCCTCAATGACACTGCAGAATAACAACGGGATAACTTCACTCTTCCTTTTAGGAGAAAGTATTTCTTGTAATCATCAACGATGGGAGAAGAAACAAGGGATGCATACGAGTTTTACACACTCTGGGTAATACGGGTTTCCCCACTCATTGCCTTAATGTGGTAATGATTAAACTGTGTAAGATAATAATTTACCAGTTAAACTACACAGCTCTTCTCTATAGGCCTGCTATAAACTGGAATACTCACAGTTCTCAAAGGTCAGTAGTCACACCAGAGAAAGTGGCTGTCCTGTCAAAAGGAAGGTCCCCGAGACTTTAGCTTAAGCTAAACAGATTTCAGTCACTAGTCTCGCTTGTATGACTACAGCCAATGCCCTCCCCACCCCTCGTGCAATCAGGCTCTGCTACAAATGTTTAGGCAAAACACTTGGTTGCAACAGAGCAGACTGTCCACGGACACTCAAGTAACTCATCCTATGCACACACAGCATGTGCCATGCTGCTCTCTTACAGGTCTAATAGTATTCTGTTTCATAGCAGGCTGCATTACAAAGCACTGTCTGAAAAAAACCCAGAAAACTGTAAACGAAGAGGATTTCTAGAAACCCATCCCTCAGTGGGATCTGATAATTAAAGCCTTCTTATTTAAATAATAAATTCATCTGCAATACCATCCAAAGGCTTTTCACGTCTTTAAGTGTTTTCTGTCTGCGAGGATGAGGTGCTATCCAGATGTGCAACACTCCCCAGTATCATAATGTCCGTCTGTGATGTGTGGGGACTGCAATCAGCTCTCAGTACACAACAGATACAAGAGATTAAAAAAAAAATCAACTTAAAAAGAACCTAAAAAATGTTTTGTTGGACTCCGTTGCCCAGACTGCCAGGGGAATGATCCTACTTGATCTGGGGGGCTTCCATAACAAACAACTCAAGATTCCAGAGCGTCGGTAATACACAAGAATGCATCAGTCCGAAGTGGCACTTTCACTCCTAGAGGTCTTCTGCACCTCACGACAGTTCATAGGCATGGAGCCCCAATCCAACTGAACCCTCGTTCAGAGGGAAGGCTGAGATAAGGCTTGGGCCCCTGAAGTTCTGTCATGCTCTCATCGTCCCCCCAGGTCAGCTGGAAGGCAGACTTGGCAACGGAAGCTAGCATCATAAAATGGTGCAGTAATAGAAATAACTGGACCAGGAAGAGGAGGCATCTGCCCCAATGATGTCATAGCTGTTGGCAGCAACTGGGGAGTGGGACTGGTCATGCAGCCGTGTGTCAGGAGTAATGATTGTAAAGGGGGGGGGCATGAAGAGTGCCATTCTGGAAACAATGCTGACGCGAGGCCATGTATTCTGCATAACTGATTGTCACCTTCTCACTGCGGTACCTATGGGAACAGCACAAGAAAAAATAATGTAAACAGACTATGCAACATGAAGGGACTAGGCAACATGAAGGGACTAGGCATAAAAACATTCATCCCAGATCCCCTTTTAGCTCATGACCAGTAGTGACCAAGAGGAATCCTACTAACTTCATAAATTACTTGGTTTTGTTTTATATTGCCTCATACAGCAGTCTGAATAAGTCTGAATTAGCTTCACTGTCCCAAAAGTTGAACCCTATTCAAGGCAATCATAATTAAGAAGACTCCTGAAGCAGTACACAGGAAACAAATGATCCATTTGTATTCCTTTTATCCACTTGCTGTGGAAAAAAAGGGACACAAAAAGTTGTCTGGGAACAGACTCAGTTTCAGCGACTAAACAACCAGTATTTCACTATTACTTACTTTTGTGATTATCTCCACATTTGAAAAGCCAGTAACGAAAATGATGGAGTTGGGTAAAGGGGATTCACATGTATGTGACTTGGGCCATGTTGTACAGTCAGAATTACAAAACCTGAAGTCCCTTCTGAGAGACCAGAGGTTTCCAAGTGCTTCTAAAGCATGGAACTTCAGAGTGGTTGTGAACTGCACCAAGTCCATGTTACACCAGATGTGAATGGAAACCTTCATCCTGTCCTCTCCTGTTAAAAAAACTCCAAACACTGCATAACCACTTCATTTCTCCAGAGGTAAGGAATGACCTGATAAATTAACGGTTCTATACAAAATCAGAATGTTCCAATTTTTACTAACATAAAGGGAGCTGAAACCAATAGGACAGCTGCGGGGTATAGAAAAGCGAGCAAATTCTGAAAACTAGCCAAATATGAGTGTGGTTGGGTTTCAAGACAGCTGTCGCCTCCAAACAGCTACAACATCCACACATGAGCACACTGAGAAAGGGAAGTCCATTGTAAAGATAGATAAAAATCAACCTTTTTCACTTTCAAAGGTTCTTTTGATCTTTCATGTGGATGATAACATTAAAACCAGTGGCATTTCTCTTAGAAAATGCCAAGTTCAATCTGGACAGACTGAACATATCACACTTCATTCCATATAGATTTTATGACTAACACGTGACATTTACGATTTTGTCTTTCAGACCACATCCCTCAGCTGAAAGAGGCATGAAGACTTACATCAAGCACAAATGATTTAAATTACACACAAAACACTCTGAAGCAAAATTAAAAGGCAACAAATATATTGACTTACCTGGTGAGTTTAATCGTTTTCCTAAAATCATTGGTAATCGGAGCCTTAAAGCCACCTTTCCTGAGTAAGGAGTCTATGGTCTGGATCTGATCCCAGTCTATTAAAAAGTAGAAGCAAGGGAAATGCTTCAATATATAAGTGATTTTTCAACAAGGTTAGAGATGCATTAAAAGGCTTCTAGAAAAGCACGCAATTAAACAGCAAATTTTGAGCTGTTAAGACATTCGTGGTCTTATGCATGCACACTATCTGCACATGCCAACAACGCCTTTAACTCATATTGGAACTGGTCTATAAAACAGTAATTCCATTTTCCATATGACCTCTCGTCTTACAAAGGTATGTGCCTTGCTTCTGTTGCAGGGACCCCAACCTGTTTTATTATGTGCCACTCAAGGTTAGCTCCTTAAGCCTTAAAATAAGGTAACACTTAGCTCTTTACATAGATAAATTGGGATCAACCTGATGCTCTAGTGATAGCACAGTGCACTGCTATGTGAGAGATCAGAGTTAAAATTCCTACCTTCGTCTTTTGCCCCAGAGCCGGGAGGATGCGATCACTCCACTCTGCTAGGTGGAGGAAAGGAGGCAATATTTTGAGCAGTTACCATGGTGACCGCTACTATATTTGAGTGGGAAGCGTGCTCCAGAGGGGCCCTGTTTTCTGCCCTCATCTGGAGGATGCTACTTTAGCAAGAATGAGGAGGAAAGGGACTCTCCTGTTGGTGCTGTGCAGCCTGCAGTTATCCTAGTTGGTGGGAGAAACATAGAAGAGGAAAGATGCAACGCTGAATGAAGCTAGAAGATCCATACTTCGAGATCCTCTATTTCTTAAGCCCTAAAGCATTTTTATGCTAAGATACAGCTGCACACAGATGTGGGATGAGAGAAAGGCCAGATGGAAACCCAGCAGCAAACAGCTGTATCAGGTGTCAGTTATCCAGATTAAGCCTGGTGGTTCCATGGCACTACTGTGAAGATAGCATGGCAATCCAAAAACAAAATCCGTACATTTCTGTTACCCAATCCTGTGACACAATGTGTTGACATTTTTGGCTGCCATCTCAAACCCACCTTGTTCCTTAGCAACCTCAGGTAAATACGTGGCTGTGCGTTTGACACCTTTCTCATTGATGAACTCTATTCTGATCCCATGGATCCCAACCTATAGATGGAAATGAATAGCCAAATAAGAGGTGTTTGCTAGCACTGAGTCCATGACCAAGATGTCATTCCCAAAACACTCTGTGTATCTCTCTCTATGGCCAGTTTGGCTTTTGCCTGGATAAAGACATTCTCTTCCTCACTATCCTTACCAGGCAGGTGCTACTAATAGCTCTCTTAGCAGCATAAAGGGCCTCTAACACCTCTCCTAGATAAGCCTAACCAGTCTCCTTGCTACTTCTCCTGAAGTAAGTCTCGTCAGAAGTCTGACAGCTTTCCATCTCTTATATTGGGCAAGAAAGACAGGATCTCTACAACAGTCATGCCTAAAAGAGCCCAACCAGAAAGTCTGTTTAATCCTTCTTGAACTAAAAACACTTCCATGGACAAGGTCCTAAAAAAGAATACCTTTGCTCTTAACTACTTTTTCTACCCAGTATCAAAATACTTCCCATTTTTTTTTATATATGTATTTACACCCATCTCCTATTGGGCCAAATCCATAGAACACTTTCATGTCTCTCTTATTCCTGTTCAGACTCCCTCCAACCAAAAGCATACTGCTAGGTCATTCTCTTCCACCCTCCTAGTTTTCTAGCCCTATTTCTTCTATTCCCAGTTCCTTCTATCCCCATACACTTCTGTAACGAAGGAGACACATCACCATGTACTAACTGGAACCCGAACGGAACGAAAGTGATGCAGAGTTCCAAATGCACCTGGTTCTCACCTCCCAGTCCAGGTAGTCACTGGCATCTTCAAAGTTAGTGAGGAGGGAGACAGAGCAGAAGAGTTTGGGCAGCTCCTCGCGGGTCAGGGGTGGAAATCGGCTGTCCTTAAGTGCACTAAAGGAAAGAGAATATATATTGCCTAATACAAGCACCACATTAAAGCGTCAGATGCTGAGTTATTCCCTTTTTGATTATGCCACTGTGAAACCATTTCTTTTTGCTACTGCAGAGACAGTTATTTGCACCACCTCCTAATGTGATGAACTGTAATGATGAATGCACACACTAGTGCAAGCTTTCTGGTGCTTGTCTCCAACTTTCTGCAGCTGGAGACAAATTATGTGCTACATAAGATGTCAAAAGCATTAGTATGCAGGATAGGTTCCGTATTAGCCCTAAAACATCAACCAAAATTCACCAGTTGGAAAGATGTTCCACTAAATCCTGATGTACTACCTCACCCTAACTATCATACATTTCTCAGGTTTCTTTTATTGTGAAGCATATAAAACTGAATCATGGCAATCCAGCATCTTAACCTTGAATCCTTACAGATCTTTGGATAATTAAGTTCAGATTACCTGGTTAATGTGTATTCCCTGAGTCCTGAGTGAAGATTCATGGCTGAAAAGGTCCCAATGCAGCCACGAAGCCGCTTGTCTCGCCCCGTCTTCCACGTCACAAAGAGTGGACTGGAAAGGCAAAAAAGAGAAATACTCCAGCCTCTGGAGACACCCGGTTGCTAAGGGGAGACCAACAAGGTGTAAAAGGCAATGCATGCATGCACTTGCTTTCTCTGCCTCTAATAAACCCCAATAGGCATGTTTTCTCACCTGCTATCTAGCAATAATAAAACCCTACAGATCCTCAAATTCAAAACCTCAGCATCTTCCCCAAACTTGCCCTCCACTGACACTTTCCTGGCCAGACTCTGCCCTGTCTTCTGACAAATGATATGGTTATTTGACCCCACTGATTACCTCTGTGAGTAACGGCCTCACTTAGTAGCATCCACTAGTTTACATGACAACCCAGATAAAAATTCCTACAGGTGAAGCAACAGATTACTTATTTATAGTACCACTGAACCTGACAGATCCCCAAGTGTTCTGCAAATTATCTACAATTCAGGTTTGTGCTATGCTTTTCTTTTTAAGGGATAAAAAGCCAGTCTAGGTTGTTGGGTTGTGTTTTTGTTTTGTTTTTTTTTTCACTGATATTTCCAGGACTTTATCCGACTTCTGGGTCCATCCCTAGTGCTCAGTTTATGTTATCATCTTTTGCTTACATTACATTTGATCTATATTACACACACTCCCTCCTGTTGAACACATATCTAAATCACAATATTACGACTACTCAAACATCACATGGATTTCTATTTTCTCATCCATTATCATGAGTTTACAGGCGTAACAGTAGATTCTCATTTCAATCTGTTAATGTAGAAGCCATGGTTAAGCCTCAGAGAACAAACAGTTCAGGACAACAGCATTCAGTAAACAGGTAAAGATGACTGATCATATTAAAAGCAAAAAAATGACTTCTACAGATGAGTGAAATTGCAAACAGCTGTAGAGAGACACAGTAAAGAAAGGACAATGCACCTCTACAAGAGCATCTGGAAAACGTTGCAAGGCAACTGATGCTGCTGATCTAACTATAAAACCAGGATGAGTGATCTTACGTTTTTCAGATTACAGAGTACTGAATACAAGATGTGGTTGCTTCAAACACAAGCATAAATGAGAAAGTCATTAGTGATTCCAAACATCAGTCTGTGGGTATCTATTGCACTTTAAAGGCAAGTCATTTGACAGAAGACACGCAGTGTTAGTAACTTCTCTGAGATGAGACAAACGTTGACAGGAGTTCTAGAACATAAAGACAGATAAACTGATTCTACAGCAGAGATCTGACACTTTCCTCAAACTCTTGAGGCTCTTGTAAGCAATGCATCTGTAGCAAACATTACACAAAACAGTAAGATATTCTATTCGGACAATAAAACCAGCATGGATTGTGGATAATTTCTCAAACACAGGCAACAGAGCTTCTTATGTCTAAGTATTTAGAACATAACTTAAACTGTAGTCGTAGAGCAATGCCCAGTGATGCTCCTCAGAGCAACAATAGAATTAAAAAACACTATCACAACATAAATCCATCATTCAGGATCTAGTTACCAGCTACGACCAAAAATAACTACCCAAAATAGCAAATTGCCCTTAAGTGATAATTGTGAAGTACTCTGCCCACAGAGGAAGCAGAAACATTCTTCCACAATCATCAGCCACCTTATATATACTTGACCAAGACAGAGGAGTTACTGTTCTAGTTCTCCACCACCCCCTCAAGGCACTGGCAGGGTATCTTTCCGCTAGACTTTCATCTAGCTACCATGTATTGAAACAGAAAACAGCAACAGCGTAAGGAAATACATTAGAAAGATAAAAGATACTAAACTTACAAAGGAGATTTCTGAGCAGCTGTCACAAGCTCAGTGGAAATTTAGCTTAATCTAAATGAAGTTTTGCAACCATTACTTAGCCCACATGAAACTCACCCTAAACAGAAAAGGGAAGGGAGAAAACAAAAAGCATCGCTGACACAATACAACTCTAAGTAAGCTCATTCTCTTCTTCAATTCAAATTACAGGTTTGCATTTTCAATTCACCTCTTTCCCATTCCAAAGAAAGAAAAAGAAAAAGGGGGAAGGGAGAAGGATGTTTCCACTGAGCTGTGACACAGCTTTCTGCATCTGTAATAGATTGTATCAGGAAGGACAGGATAATTGCATTCAGAAGGCCGTCATGTTTTAAAATACCTTAAAGCACACTTGGAACAATTTTTCACTGCAATTGTAACAACTGAGGCATAAAACCCCCCATAGATATATGATTTTGTACAAGTATATAAAATTTCACTATTAGGAAGATTTTCACTGTAGAAAAGATGTTGTTTCTGTATCTGAAGAATAAATGCACTTAGCAAATTGCAGGTGTGGCTGACACTAAGTCAATTGTTCCATAGCCCCTCCCTGAGAAGCGTATTTCCCAGATGTACTGAGAAAATCCACAACCATCCTTTACCCATGTTGACCCAAAAGCATGCACTGGTACTTCGCAGACTTATCCTCAGCTGATTGTGGCAATTGTTTCTCCCCCAGCCACAACATCCTACCTAGTTGTGTTTGAGGAGGGTTTGCTAGGCTGAGGGGAATTCCAGCAACTTAAAAACTAGCTTCTCCAATTGCAACTGCAAAGGGAATTTTTAAGGAGCAAAATATAGTTTGTTCAAATCATAATTTAGCTTGTACCAGGGAAAAACCTGTTACAGTACAGATTTTATGATGCGAGTACCTTATTATTTGCCTTGTAAGGCAATTAGAAACTTGCATGGTGTAGTTTTAGTACCAGTTTGTAATACCTACTATTAAAAAAACTCAAAGAGCAAAGTACAGAAGTGGAAGAAGCAACCAATTAACTACTTGCGTGCCATACAGGTTCAAAACTGTAATTTTTTCTAGTAATCTGAATAGCAGGAGGGATATTACCAAGTTAATTCAGACTTAACTATAAATCTGCCAATGCCACCTTCTCTATAGCGGTTTGTGAACATCACTGCTCACACGTATGTAAGGTTCCCTCACTCCATAGATATTTACCAGCTCCATCATGCCCATCAAAATTATAGTCCAATCTCTCAAGTTGGTAACTGCAATTCACTATGGTTTTCAAGTCATAACCCTTTAACTTTTGTTATTGCACTGTTTATGCAGAATCCTTACCTTTATGACTACTTCTATTTTGACTTTAGGGTTCAGCATCAATCTAAAAGATCTGTTATGCAAGAAATAGGTCGGGACAAACCTGTGCATCTTTCTATTCCTTCCATCCACAAGGCTCTCTTCTGTCTGTCCAGACAGACTGCTGGTATATATCTCTGTTTTGTCCAAAGATCTCTTACATAGACATAAATTATGCTATGAAGGACAACAATCCAAATTATTTCTGCGTCTCACTTTGCTTACTCTTGTATTTGACAACATTTGGCTTGAAGTTCATTACATTACTGTCTCAAGTGTGACAGATCATCCCTGTGTGCTGCTTTCCAAGAGAGCAAACCCCATGCTTTTCCCTGGGGTACACAGAACTATTTGCTAGAAGCCACAGCATAAATGCTGAAA
Source organism: Pezoporus flaviventris (assembly GCF_033815535.1). Taxonomy (NCBI): domain Eukaryota; kingdom Metazoa; phylum Chordata; class Aves; order Psittaciformes; family Psittacidae; genus Pezoporus; species Pezoporus flaviventris. The sequence goes on from NW_026892549.1 coordinate 64,240,173, forward strand.
CACAGGAAAATTCAGGTAAATGCTGACATTTGCCCAGAGGGGAAATAAAAAGAAAAGCTGTTTTTTGCTCTGGAGTGCTGATATACAAGACTTGCAAATTGTCAGCACAGAAATGCCCAATGAATGATTTCGAACTTTTCAAATCTAGGCATCAAATTCAGACAGCCAATATTCCTGAAAGAACACCTTTTGTGGAACTAGTCAACAGGAAGAGCCACAAAATCCAGCTAGGAATCTCCTTTAACACCAAAATAACAGAGCTGTATAAAGCCATCTTTCTTACTGACTACAGAACAGAACAAGAAAAAAAAACCTTTGCATTTCAAGTGTCAAAATAATCAGCAAACTAACACATCATTTTCTAAAAGGAGCCTACTTAGCTTAGGTATGAGAAACAACAGCAGAAATACTTCAGTCTGGGGAGTCCCTGGAATTATTCTGTATTCCAGTCCAGTGTATTTCTCCATTCACTTGTATTTGCAATATTAAACAGCTTAGTCTGCAGTAGCATTCAGAACATGTATCCATAATCCTACTTGGATAATAACTGCATGGAAGCACAACCTACATCTACACTGACAGACAGTGAGGTGGGGAGACATTCAATACCTGGAAAAAGTCCTTGACCTGTTTAAGCCATTGTTCTTTTACATCAATTTAAAATTCATTAACTTAAATTAAGGATGTCAACAACTTTTTATTTTATCTATTGTTCTGGAGGTGGCCCCTGGAGGAGTGTCAGAAGGTGTCTCTGTCATTGATTCTTCCAACAAACACTTTAACAACATTAACATTTCCACACCCATGCACTCAACCTTCAGATAAACATTAGCTAAACCTCACCAAAGCAAAATACCTTCTTAAATCCTTCCCCTCACACATACCTCCTTTCCTATTAACCTTGGTATCACCCTTGAAAGTTAACTCTCCATTTCTCCCCATATTGCCCAACTAGCACTATCTCTGTAACACAGGTTTTGAGTTCTACAGCTAGTAAGTATTCCTTTCCCTGTTAAACCCATTAACTTGGACAGCTGAGCACCCTGGTGAGGGTCCTCATCCAGTTCTCACCAGCTCAGCGTTTGCTTCAGGATGAGCAGGGAACTTGTTTCAACTTCTTTATTTCCTTTCCATCTGCTTCACAGAAGGAAGTCTCTCCCCTGCCCCTTCACCAGTGCAGTGTCTGACAATAAAACCAAGACCCTCTTCAAATTAATGACATTATTTTACTGTTTTGTGGAAGTTCTGAGTTCAGTTTCACTCATTCCTTTAGTACACTTTTAAGGGAGGCACAGCCCAGTTAACCTTTTCAGAGCAATCTGTTTACAAAGAAGGGAGCAAACTTTAACAGAGCGTTATCACCAAGTGGGCTTGCACTCCTCGATAAAGTATGCAACGTCTAACGCAACACAGCAGACTGGGAGCTGAAGAAGCACCACTCTTCCTCCTATTTTGCCTAGCTCTCGTTCTGTCAAGCTGGGCATGTTCTCTTTTGAAGACCACTCCTCAAAGCTCCACTCATCCCCAATGACAAACACAACAGAGTATTTTGTACTCTTTCATACACTTACAGCACATCACTTTTTGTTTCCAATAGACAAAGCAAGCAGCAGAACAATCCCCTTCCTCCCCTCACAACAGTTTTCCCATCCACCAGAGGAAACCCTTCATCCCTCCCCAGCCAAACCACAGCTCTGGATGCTGGTTTCCAAGATATCCTCCCACACATGGATTTACTCACTAGGGGTCATTGGTAAATCGAGGAAGTCGTGGCTGAGGGAAACCATAAAGATGACAGTAGAGTACATCAAAGCAGTAGCAGCACATCTCTGCTGTCACCACCAGGTTCTTGGTGCTGTTGGCAGTTCCATTGGGCCGAGTAAGTGGGCTCAGAGCTCCTGAAGTGGGATTCATTCGAGTAACTGGGGAATTTCCTGGGCCCAAAGTCAAGTCAGATACATTCTCCCTTCCATTATTCCCGTCTGTGTGCTGGTGGTTCTGAAGAGGACCTGAACTGGAGCCTGGTATAGTTGTGGCCTGATTCCCATGACTGTGCGTTCCACTCCCAGATAACTTGGGCTTCTTCACCCCACAACAGCCAGCTGCCAGCTTGGGCTCAAGTGGAGGAACACAGCGTCTTTTTCCCATCCTGCTTCACAACTTGCTGCCTGGAGCACTGCAGAACCCTGGCAAGGAGGGAGGGAGAAAAAAAGCAATGAACAGTTACAGGTGAAAAGCCAACAACAGCTTCCTTGCTTCTGCTCAGATGTCAGAGAGGTTTGCTTCTGCAACAAAAAGAGGAAGAAAACCCTCACAATGTGCAACCAAGTACAGACCTAAAGCCAGTTCAGCAAGTAGAGTGGTTTTACACATAGATTGGAAGAGTGTGTACACAACATGCATGAAATCACACTTGTGAAGTCATTGCTGAGGTGTACTGAACACTTGGTGGCTCATCACACCCCCCCCAATAAACAAATGAACATAACCAGCTTTCCCATAAAGGGAATTAAACTGCTGGGAGAGCAGAACAAAAAAAGACAAAAGGACTTCAGACCAGATATACCCCGTCCACTGCTTTTCCAGATCACTCTCCAACCCCTGGTCAGTCCCTGCACAGATGGCAAACAAGCTACTGAACAACCACAGGTGCATTCCCCTTCCCCATTCTCAACAGAAGAGTGACAACTCCGAATGACACCTGCAGGGGTTGGAGTCCTAGGGTTTCTGCCCTTGATTTAGCTCTATCCTAAGCAAGACACAGAGAGAAGCTACAAGCACTGAACCTCCATTTTCTAAACAGCAGACTGTTTTCCAGACCCAGTGAACTCATGAATCTGCATTTACTTTCTAGGATTAAGTAAATCAATAGCACTCATAAATAAACACGTGCAGTCAGGATATGCAGGAGAGGAAGAGCTGAAGACTGCACACAGTCTGAACAGAGGGAAGTGATGATGGCAGGAAACAGATAGAGTACTTAAGAAAACCAAACAAACCAACCCCAGTATTTTGCTTGCAAAGAAGGTAATGCTAGCTCTTGCATCACAAGAAGGGGTGGAACAAATACAGGGAGGAAGGCCTATGCAGACAAAAATGATAGGCAAGGAACATATGTCAATGGTAACATCTTAATGAGTGTAATACCATCACCATGATATCTAAACACACACACACACAAAAACCAGTCCCCCATCTGTCAAATGGGGCTAAAGCATGGGCATGTTAATCACAGAGAACACAGTGGGGAACTGGAAGTCACACTCTGGCCCTTGCTGCTTCTTTAACCCCAGCACATCCCTCCAACTCTTCCAAGTACTTAACTGATGGCTGAACTGACAGCACATACAGAACGGAGGTAGGTGACAGGCACTGAAATCCACGGCATGACAACTCCCTTCCTTCTCTGTGCCTGTGGGTAATGCAAACTTGATCCATGAAGCTTCACCAGCCATCATTAGGAGTCCTATGATCCAGAATCCATATTCCAGAGAGATGCGCACCCTAACACAAAACACGAGCACTCGGAGTGCTTGCTCTGCCCCTCACATTCCAGAAGGATAATCTCTATCAGGAACAATTTACAAGGCCTAGCGAAATTTACCATTTTTACTTTGAACTCTGCCTTTGTAAAAAAAAAAAAAAAAGTATAACTTTGACAGTGAACACACCATTTTCTCCAGTGCCTAGTGGAAGTTACCTGCTGTGTCCCAGCGACGCTGCTGGGGCAGAGGAGCCTTTCCAAGTTACTCCTGAAGGCTCAGCCACATTTCAGGGTGAAAAACTATTTAAAGCTATAGCTCTTCATTTCACACCGGAGACGTGGCAGGGGACAGAGGAGAGATTGCCTCCATTTACCACCCCCTGCAGCAAGCAGAAAGGCCTCACAAAACCGGCGGTACCGCTCCCTGAGCGGCTTCAGCGAAGGGCACCGCTTTCCGCCGCGGGAGGCCCCTACTGCCCTGCCCGGGGCCGCCGCTGCACGGCGGCCCGAAGCGGTGCTGGCTGCCGAAGGCCCAGCCTGCCGCTCCGCCACCGGATCCGGACATGGGGTTGTCCCGCTCCCGAACCGGCCTCACTGCACCGGGGCAGCACCGCGCTGCCCGGACCCGCGGGACGAGCCCCTTGCGCTCGGACACAAACTTTGCGGCGGCGTCGCCGGGGTGGCGGCAGCACGGCCCGGGCAGAGCCCGCAGCTTACCCCGCACCCCGCAGGGCACAGCCGCCACCCCGTGGTGGGGCAGAACAGCCGCCGGTAGGGGGCGCCAGGGAGCGGGATTCCCCCCCTTCCCCCGCCGCCATTAACCCCTTCCCCGCCGCCGGGCGGGCGGATACCGGCGCCTTCCCCCCGCCTCTTCCCCACCCTCCCCGGGCTCGCCCACCTCCTGCACCCGTCCCGGGCCGGACGCGGCTTCTCCTCCGCCTCAGCCCTGCCGCCGCCGCTGCTACCCCGCCGCCTCCTTCTCCCGCCTCATGGAGCCATGGGCCTGAACGAGGCTCCCCAGAGAAGCGGGCCCGGCGGGCGGGGGGAGGCAGGGCCCGCCGCGGCCGGGCCGGGAGCCGGGCTTCCCGGGGCCGCCGGGTAGCGCGGGGACCTGGAGGACTAGAGCGAGGCCGAGGGAAGGTCCTCCGCTATCCCGGCAGCCTCCTCCCTGCTCGTGAGGTAATAAGGGAAAAATGTACATAGTCCGCCAGCCTCCCGTCGGCCCCGTGGTGCCGCCACAACCATAGAGAAGAGAGGACGCTCTTCCCTCCGCCTCACAACCATAGACACCGCGGACTTCCGCTCCCCGCCGGGGGGGGGGAGGGGGCAAGACGCGCGGGGTCGGGTTCCCTCCCCCGTCACGTGACGGGCCGCACGTGCGAGGACAAACAGTGTCGGGGGCGGGAGGGGCCGCGGGGCTCCCCCGGCGGCGCTCCCGCACTGGCGGGGGGGGGGGGGGGGGGGGGGGGGTTGTGCCGCTCCCCTATTGGCCAGCAGGCTCTATGACGGAGGCGCCCAGAGGAGGGGCGCGCGGTCGGAAGCATCCATTCTACAGCTCCCCCTCTCCTCCCCCCCCCCCCA